>NC_138945.1:6982500-7437500 GCF_965226115.1 Aulonocara stuartgranti | reverse complement strand
TTCAGCTGTAGTTGTCAATCAACTCAAGCAGCTGATGCACTGCAGCTCTGAACATGTGCATTTGCGGCCTGCACTCATTATACCCCTCCCCCTGGTGTTCACGCAGCTTTAAAAATAAAAAAAAAACACGTTTTCATGCTGTTACTATGTTTACAGAGGATGATAATGTTTCCCAGTGCTGTAGATCCAGATTTCTGTACTTGTGGCGTCTGGTGAAGGACAGGTGAATGGCTAAAAAGAAAAAGGAAAAGCGGATCATGTTACAAGCAGTGGCTTCACCTGACAACAAGCTTCTTTGTGTCTCATGCAGGTCTCCAAACAGGGTCGTTTAGAGACCCTTCCTCCACCCTGTGACTCCAGATATTTATAGAGGAGTCGTCTGTCAGTGAAGCCATGCTGCTGGTCTGTGTGTCGCTCTATTTCTGACTATTGCTGCATACCCCCTCAGTCAGTCTTGCCCAGTCTGTGCGACTGTGAGTGTGTGACAGGGGGAGTCTCATTTTGGCTCGCTGGATTTGCCATTAAAAATCTGGAGCCTTTAGCTGCTTCTCTACAGTTTTGGAAGGTATGGCTGCGTTTTGTTCTATCCTATTCGCTGTCCACTTATAAAGTTCCTGTCATGGGTTTTATTCATAGATTGGAGCTGGGTTAGAGAGAGCGGGGCTTCAGGGGCCTACATTCTGTAATACAGCCGGGCTGAGATTTGACATTGTTACATTTAGATAACACTGGTTCAGACGCCGCTGTCTACTTCACCAGAGGACTGGTTTTTACTGTTGGCTCGATTTTTATTGTCAAGCATGTTTCTGTCTCTGGTGTCTTGTTAGGAGAAGTTTTCTGTTGAGGTCATAAACTCGTCTTGTCAAGCAAGGGTCCTACAGTTGAAAAGAAGGTTTAGCATGCCACCCGAGAACCTGTTGGATGCATTTCTATGTCAAAACAGACTTTTAGGACAGTTTTAAAATCATTTAGAAAGTTGGTTGGTAGTTTTTATGTGATTGGCACAATGCCTGGTCCTTCTAAAACTAGCTGTTGAGTTGTTTACAGGGACTGACTAAACCTGCCCCTAGTATGCTGCTTACAGGCAGAGAGCAGGATCTCATACTGTATGATCCACACCACAAGGCTACTGGAGCGAGGTACATGGCACATAATGACAGACATGTTTCTGATTTTCTATCTTGCCTCTGAGGCTGGATCTTCCTTAGAGGGGAAGTTCGGAGAAAAAAAACAAACATGAGACCTCTGACACTTGTTTGATTTTGCTTTCAGATGAAACCATGTTTGACAGGATGATTTTCATCCACTACTCTTTGGAATTAGACCACATTTTGGGTTATGTTTGGGTTAGCTTGTGTTGGTAGTCTGGATTGGTGATTAGTTGTGATCTAGCTTCGCTCTTCTCAACCTCCTCCCTTTGAAACCTTTTTAAGAAGTCAACAGGTTGAAAATCAGTTGGACTGATGATTTTTAGTTTTGTACAGAGTGCTGGCACCTCAGACAAACACGCATCTGGGTCCTTGAACAATCTGATGACCACACTGACACAAAGTTCTAATCATCAGCAGTGAGAAGTGCACAATCAATGCAGTCCTGTAAGAAACTAAATACACCTTTACCGCTGTAGGAATGAAGAGTGTAGCTAGCGTCCAGGTCCTGCTAATCCAGGGGTGGGCAACTCCAGGCCTTGAGGGCCGATATCCTACAGGTTTTAGATCTCACCCTGGGTCAACACACCTGAATCAAAGGATTAGTTCATTACCAGGCCTCTGGAGAACTTCAAGACACGTTGAGGAGATCGTTTAGCCATTTATATCAGCTGTGTTGGATCAAGGACACATCTAAAACCTGCAGGACACCGGCCCTCGAGGCCTGGAGTTGCCCACCCCTGTGCTAATCAAATACACTTGATTATCTGATCAGCAGTAAGTGTGAGCACTTTTGTAAAAACTGAGGTTTTGACAGTTTGTTTCTGTGGCGCACTCGAATGTATGTTGTATACCAAAGTCTTCCCAGGAGTGGGCGCCCCAGCAAATTTACCCCAAGCTTAGGCCATCCATGCTCTGAGAAACTGCAAAAAACTCAAGAACTCCACCGCAGACTCTACAAGTTCATAGCAAACATCTCAGACCAACTGCCAGCATGGTGGTGGAGCGATGAAGATTTGGGCACCTTACAGTCACTGAGCAGAACATGAACTGCTCTGTATACCAAAGTGTTCTACAGTCAAATGTGAAGCCGTCTGTCTGACAGTTAAAGCCTGAATGAAACTGGGTCATCAACAGAACAATAATCCCGAGCACAGCTGCTGAAAAAGGAAAGAATCAGTGCTGTGGCCCAGTCAAAGTCCAGACTTCAACCCGATGGAAATGGGGTCATGACAAAACAGAACCGCAAAAAGACATCAGGAGTGTTTGAGGCCAAGGGCAATGGGAAGGCACAACTTTTTTCACAGTGTAGCTACTGATTAGTAAAACTTTTCACACAGATTTACGCTTTAACAATATGTGTGTTTATGACCCTATTAATCACAGCAGACCCTTGCCTTCAATGCAGTGTTGTAAAAAAAGGTGGATAATGACAAGATTGATTAACGCCAACACATCATACAGAGTCGGTGTGAGCTGACTGACAACAGAACCTCTGAGCAGGAGCACGACGAGACAGTTTCTTAAAAAATAATGACGTCTCAATAGACACAAAGTGGCAGTGAAGTATGTCAATAATGGAAAAGTGGATCATGATGGTGTGTGTGTGTGTGATAACTGTCTTTTACTGAAGATTATCTAATTTACCTCAGTTTTCTTTCTTTCTTGTCAGATTGTTCTTCTCCCTCTGTGCACACGCACATTGCCACCATCACATCTTGCTGACAGACGCGTGACCCTCCACCTCCACCTCACTCCCCTTAACCCTCTCCCTACTGTGAAACCATGGCACTGTCCTCACGCTTAAAACTCTGGGAGAAGAAGGGAGGTGCAGAAATGCTGTGTGCTGCATTAACTCTAATAGCTGGTTGTGACTGCACGCATGTGTGTGTGTGGGTGTGTGTGGTGCACTGATCACATAGTGAGTGCTCCTCTGTTCTAACCCTGAGTCATCGTAGCATGCCACTGCTGTGGTTGGTGTATTAATCATCTTGCATGTTCAGTGTTTGAGCTTTTTACAGCCCCATGCTGTCACTTGACATTTGCGATCTGAATCTGCTGATACTGATATTTCTGTTGAGATACAAAATATTGAAGTTTTCCACAAATGGGAGCAGAACACCCAGCCTTATATGGCAGTTTCATCACTCAGTTCATTCTGCTTATCACACGCTACCGAAAAGATGGTCATGCTTAAGTTTAGGTTTTTTGGGGTTGTTTTTTTTTTATCCATTTTGAAGCCTCGAGATTAGCCTCCATTTTTCAGCCTTTTTCAGGTTGATTGTAAAGATATTTTTATGCTCAGTGACTCCAGCTTACAAAACCATTAGTGGAAATCCTTACAGAAAAAAACGAAATTGTATGTCCCAGCTGACCGACAAGCTACAAAGTCTTTCCCCACAGTTCATACAAAAGGAAAGTAGGAGACAGTGATAACTGGAAACTGTTTTTCAGACTGGATTTTAAATGTGTTACACTATCCTGGCAAAAACACAGAAGCAGAGTATTCTTCTGCTGGGTAAAGAAAATACATGCTGTCCTTTTGATGTGGCCCCTCGTACACCTGGTCATACACATGATACCATCTCATAGGATGTCAAATCTCTGAAGAGATTCATACATGCTAGTGGATTTTCAGACTGTCACTGGGAAAATACTTTTAATGTAGCTACATTGTGGAGCACAGCAACACAAATGGAAAGCATCAGATTTCAAACTGATTACAGTATTGGTTAACTGACACTGCATTGCATACACAAGGGTTTTAACCAAAGCAAATATTCTTACACAGTAACATGTTTCATGTGACTGATATGTTATTACAGTATACATAATTAGATTAAGAATCGCTGTCATTTTAAGCACAGTCCCTTAATTACTGTGCAAGTTTGCAAATGATATTGAATACTGGGCAACATCAAAATAAATTTTTTCTCAGATTCTGTCCCTCCTAATGTTCTTGCTCCATGCAGGAAAAACTTTTAAAAGCTGCATTTGAAATCAACTTGAGGCCTTTTACCTGCTTAATTTCTTAAAGGTTTAATAAAGAAATGACCATTTACTTGTCCATGCTTCTGTGTCAAATAAACCCCCAAAACAGGAACAAGTGTACAAAATCACTCTAATGCCTGAGCAGCTGATGCTCGGCTTTTCTGTTGAAGCTCATAAACTGTACCTCTATTATTGTAGCTGAATGTAGCTGTATTATTTCAGACAGAGAAACAGTTGTGACATCTTCTGAACTTACTGTAACTGTCTGGGGGGTTTTACTCTTGGATTAGCTTGACATGAAGCTAATATTGAGTTTTATTTAGTTTAGAAGTAGAACTAGAGGGTTTCTTATCTTTAAAGAGAAGATTTAGGTTTAAACCATCCATGGAACCTCTGCTCAAATCTATTCTAATGCAGTCACAAGTTCATGCCAACTGCAGGGTTTTACAAAGCTGGCACATTTTCACTGGTTAGTCGTCCAATTTTGAATCTCATAAAAAGCTTTGTCAAGCACACTAATGTGTATCCCAGTCTAAATTTTGCAATTAATATGTTTTTGACAGATTTGTGGAGTTTAACAATTCAGCATAGTGGCACCACGTTTACCAAAATGCCTTTGGTGTGAGACCAGACATACAGCTTCCCTCTTTTGCAGAGCACCTGTCTATAAATTACAGAATGATTGCTTCACCTACATGAAAATAGCACGAGGGAAAAAACAGCGTACTCGAAGGCCCTGCCTCTCTGTGCCTCGGGTTCACTCCTCATCTCTACACCAATTCCAAATCCTCACATCTCAGGCATCAATCTAACTCTGTAAACAAATCCCAATCACAAGTCCAGTAGGCCATAACTTTTTTAGAATTCCAGTCTTTTCACTACTTTCAAGCACCTGTCCTCTGATGTGTACCTTCCTATTGTGTGTTTTCCTCCAGTTTTGTTTTTATTCCTCTTTTTGTATATACTCCTCTTGTCTGTTATTTATTCCTGCTGTCTTACTATTTCTATTTTTATTCCATACAGTTGGTGCGGAGCACCCACAATTTTGTCGTACATGTACAATGACAATAAAGGCCTATTCTATTCTATCCTACTCAAATTAACAGCCGTTTAGATTGTCACACATTCTCTTATTTGAAAAACCCTCCAACGCCTCTGGTACCTCATAGCTGTTTATGACCCTGCATGGTGCTAAAAGTGCTGAAGGAAGCTAATTACAAAAAGGCCTTTAAAGGACTCACATTCATTTATGTCCACTGTGCCACACACTGCCTCCCCTTTTTGGACTTATTCTAAACCCTGTGGAGCAGTTTTGATGAACTCATGTTTGAGTGTTGGTCAAAATAAAGTGTTTGATAAGAACTGTAAGAAATCTCTTTCGCTTTCCAACACATTTGTCATACATTGTCAACGTATGCATCTGACTTGTTTAACTCTCCGCTGAGCATGCAGTGCATGCCTGATGTGCATGCCCAATGGACTGCACACTGCATCCAAACCATACAATGACTTTCTATTTTGTTTGTTCTGCCTGAATCATCAATGGACCAAACTACAGATAAAGGAGGAAAACAAGCCAATTGTCACAACGGTACCACATCCGCCTCTGTCAGTTCTGCCAGGTGGTTTCCTCAAGCAGCTCGTCAGAGATTCAGAGAAAGAGACCAAACATAAAGAGCCAGAGGTCAAAGAAGAAAGGCCAGTAAGTCATTCATTTCCATCTCTCAATATCTTATTGAATCTTAAAGATCTTAGTGTTGCCAATACCAGAGTGGGTCTGCAACTAAAAACGTGACTAGTCATTTAATTAGGCCACAGGTGTGCCTAATAAAGTGGCACCCTCTCACTCAGATGCCTCTGGAATGGCCTTCTCTAGGCTGGAGAAAACAATGTCAGTAATGTAATGACAGCCAGAGAAGGGCCAGATGGGCTTCTTTGGATAAAACTGATTTTCTCTATCTATTGCTAGCTTTGGCATTGAGAGATTTAATGGAAGAGATAACAGAATGTATGGATAATAAGAGGTACACACTTGGAGTTTTCTTAGATCTAAAGAAGGCATTTGATACTGTTAATCATGAAATTCTATTAAAAATTTCATGATTAAAAAAACTGGAAAGGTACAGGTTTAGGGGAGTGGTTTGGACTAGTTAAAAAGCTATGTAGGGAATAGGCAACAATATGTACAAATAAATGAATATAAATCTAATTTGATGGATATAGCTTGTGGAGTACATCAAGGTTCAGTATTGGCTCCAAAAATTTTTATTATGTACATAAATGATATTTGCAGAGTATCGCAGATTCTAAAGTTTGTAATATTTGCAGATGACACAAATATATTTTGTTCAGGAGTGAAGTTGCCACAGGTTTTGGAGATGATCACACAGGAATTAACGATATTAAAGTGGTTTGATATAAATAAGTTATCATTGAATCTAGATAAAACCAAATTTATGTTATTTGGAAACCAAAAGAAAAGTATCAAAAAAAAAATTCTTGGTGTGATCATTGACCAAAAAGTCTGTTGGAAACCACACATTATACTTTTAAAATACAAAGTGCTAGAACAACTTTAAAAAGTATGTCTATCTCAATAGCGGGAGTGAAATTATGGAACAGTCTAACAGAAGAAATAAAAGAAAGTAACAACATAAACAGAAGACACAACAAAAGCACCAGCAGACTGTGACACATCACCCACTATTTCCAGTAGCACTACTACACACAAGTACAACGCATGCATAACCTTCAGTTAACAGTCAAAGGAGGCCTGTTACTTTTTTCTTCCCACTACAGCCAAACAAACTGAGTGACAACCTGGTGCAACAGTTTCTACTCCCAGATCAGACTCCTCCAATCCTCGAGGCAGAAATGTCCCTGCGGACAGAGCAATTCAGCGACAACAGCGACAACAGCCAACCTCAAGGACGCAACTCAGCACAGCCAGATGGCAGGTCCTCATCTCAGTGCCACATAGTGACTCCTGACTCCAGGGGTAAACCTGAAACCAGACCAGACGTAACACCAGAGCCCCCAAAGCAGAAGCTGCAACAGTGGGACAGAAGGACTGAAAAGAAGAGCAAAAATATGGAGGAGCATACAAAGAAGGAGAGGATAGAGGAATTTGGGCAAGGGAAGGAGAAAGAGAAGGGGATGGAGGAGAGGCAGGAGCCAGAGGGAATGCAAACAGAGACAACTGTGACAGAGAATGCCAGGAAGGAGGTATGTATGCTTTTGTCATCCGGTCTTACAGATAGTCTGAGGCCTGCAGAATACTTGGAAACTCTTCTACATTAAAATAATATTTTTAATGGATTTTTTCCCCTTTTTGTGACACCGTTTCCTTTTAAAACTAACATTTAAATTCCAATAAAAACGTATCTACTTTATGCCCTGCATTCAGATCCCTCATCTGCCTTAGTTGAGACATTCACGAGACATAGACAGTGAAAAAAGTGGATGTAGCTTTGTGGTTGGAAAAGTAAAGCCAGCGGGGAAGTGCCTTAAACTTGCATTCTGTCTGGAGGCCATTAGATGGCGACACCTATGGCGATTAGTTCATTGTTCTACTCGTTGTGGATCATACTGAATAAAAATAAACCTAATTTGTAGGGTTTTAGTTTATATGTTTTTGATGATACTGTATTTGACACAGGAGGATTAGCTGTGATGTTTTCAGTTTGCTCAATGGCTAATGACTTGTCAGTTGCAAGCATCTTTTTCTCAGCAGTGTGCACACAGCGAGTGACTTTTCTTTGCCACATCTCTACAAAAGCGCTAGTCTCCTCAAATTTATCTGAATTGTTGTGGTGTTTTTAAAGAGAAACCTGAGTTAATGCTGCATTATTTTTCCTTAGTAATCCTGCAGTGCTCCCCTATTGACATACAGCACATTGTTTGCAGATCACCCTGCTATCGCAATAATCACAATAATATCTAGTAGCATATGAAATGAAAAGATCAGATTTTCTTATATTTACCTGCTGTGATCCAGTGCAGCTGCTTTCCTTCAAACTGTTTATTTCTATGAACAAAATAATATGCCCTCCATAATAATAATTATTATATAATATATTGTTCATGCAAAGCAAAGACTCAACAAGAAGTAGTTTTTATTCCAGCAGTGTGATGATCAGATTTCAGATGTGAGTGTAACAAACTGTTGTTAAAAACTCAAACTACATCAGTTATGGCATAAAATGGAAAATGCAGTTACAATTAACATTTTGGTCATTATTTCGATGGTTTTTGTGAATTGTGGGATGATCCATCACAATGAATTATGAGGCGGTGATTTTTAATCTCCTTTCATAACGAATGGTCCTCCTTAGCTAAAGGAAGCAATAAAGGAAGCATTGAAGCTCCTTTCCTTAGTATTCAGAGAATTTGATTAGATCTTCTTATGGCTGCCACATGGATATTTCTGGGTCACGTCTCTCAGCTAAGAACCATTAAAAGCAAAATGGATCATTGGAGCTCACCACTGGATTCTTGCAACCATGATGGCAACAGCATAAACATTCATCTTAAATCTTCAGAACAGTATTTGAAACCAACAGGTGACGTCGTGGTAGCTACGTCCACCTTTCGTACTGTCTGGTGTGACAGTACCCATTTATGTAGATATTAAATATTACCATTCCATTCAATAGAGAAACAACAAAGTAATCCAAAACTAAAGGTTCTTTTAGGGGTTTTTTGTATTTGCATACTTCAGTAGTTTGACCTATGTGCATAGTGGGACTCAAAATGTTTACGGAGACAAACAAAAGTTACATTTAAGTCATTTTAAGATCTTTAAATCTCAGACAATACAATTCACTACCTAATCCACTGTCGTTCTGTCCAACATATGATGAAAAGCCTAAACAAAAGGAAAGAAACTAGTGTGACAGTTATATAAGTAATTATAAAAAATGTACATATGGTTGATCCGTCGTGATGAAGAGAGCTGAATGGAAAAGCAAAGCTCTCAATTTACCAGGTGATCTACTTTAACTATGGTTACAAACTATGGTAGTGACGGAAAGAACGAGATCGCGGATACAAATGGATGAAATAAACTTCCTCAGAAAGGTTGCTGGCTTCTCCCAGGAGATATGGTGAGGAATTCGGCCATCTGAGAGGGGCTCAGAGTAGAGCCGCTGCTCCTCCACATTGAAAGGAGCAGGTTGAGGTGGTTCGGGCTTCTGACAGGGATGCCTCCTGGGCACCTCCTGTGTGAGGACCCGGGGCAGACTCAGGACACGCTGGAGAGATTATATCTCTTGGCTGGCCTGGGAACCCCTTGGTGTTCCCCTGGACATGCTGGATGAGGTGGCCAGGGAGAGGGAGATCTGGGTTTCTCTGCTTAGTCTGCTGCCCCTGGGACCCGGCCCCAGATAAGTGGAAGAAGACGGATGGATAATTTTCCTTATTTACACTTATATGTTTTATTGTTGTCCTCATTTATTCTATAGTCTTCTGTTTCTATGTCTGAAAGCTGAGCTTTGAGCTCACAGGGATTATTTGAAAATGTAGCAGAAAATAAAGAAAAACACAACACTTTAAATGTGACTTCACTAGAAGTAAACTCTGAAAACAATGGTATTCAATGCTGTGGCACACTAAATGATCATGCATTATAGAAACTGTGCAGCCAAAAAGTAGTTACTGTTCTTCTCTTTGTTCCTCTCATGCTGCTTTCTCTCAGGTTAGGGATGTGTGGTATGAAGCTGGAACTGTGTGGTACGTCGACAAGGATGATTTCATCCGTGGTATGCATTGAAAACAACACACACGCACACACTACAGTATGCATGCTAGCTATAAGTACATTTTGAAGAACATTTAACCCCTAACAGAAACCACAGTTACACATGGATGGATCTATAACTGCTGACTCATTCACACAAAAAACAAGTCTTGATTGTAGCCTTGAAGATCCTTGATATTTCCACACCTCAGTTCACAGGGTGTCTGTATGTGTGCTTTCAAAGACATAACTTCATTTCTCCTCTTTTCAGCTACTCAGCTGAAGCCAGATGAAGGCACACCAGAGCTGTCCGAGGGCCGGGTGAGGGTCCGGCTTGAGACGGACGGCTCAGTGCATGATGTCTCCGAGTATGAAGTTGAGAAGGTAGATCAGACTAGAAGTGTCCTTCTGGTTCTATTACTGTCCAAATCATGTAAGAGTTTGCACATCAACTTGTCCTTTGTTTCTAATGCAAACCTTTCAACAACCCTTTCTTTAAGAAACAAACCAGATGAGAATTTCATATGACAAAAAGGTCAACATTTAAACGTATCAGCACAGAGTAATGCATAAATCTCCATTAAATTTTGGAGATTTAGCACACATTTTCTTAAAGTTAAAGCTTTTTATACCAGTCCTGTTACAGTGATGTTACAGTGATGTGAAATTTAAGGAGAAGGTCTTTTAGGGATATGATTAAAAAAAAAAACTGCAAACATTATATGAAGCACTTTTCATTGTGCCCTTTTTTTGGTTTGGGAAGCTCATCTTGTAACCGGAAGGTTGCCGGCTCGATCCCCAGCTTTGTCCGTCCTGGTCGTTGTGTCCTTGGGCAAGACACTTCACCTGCGATATGGCAGCTGTGGCTACAACTGTAGCTTGCCTCTACCAGTGTGTGAATGTGAGAGTGGAATTATAATGTGCTTTGAGTGTCTAGAAAAGTGCTACATAAATGCAATCCATTATTATTATATCAGGAAGAATACAAAATCATCTGGTCCTCAGTAGGTTTTAAATTGGGGTACATGCAACCTCAGATGAACTAAAACACAGGACATATGACATATGACAGGACCTTGTCATCATTCATTTAACAGTTTGCTACTCACATTTGTGGTAAGACAGAAAAGGCTTCTTGGAAGGGTTATAAGGTCATATCCAAACAGTCTGGTGTCCATCATTCTACATTGACAAAAATAATTTTATGTTACTCACAAATGGAAAACTAGTGGAAAACATTCAAGACATTCACCAGTCTTGAATGTTAAGGTAAGAGGTTAAAAAAACCTCTTCTCCCTAAATACATATACATAAGAGAGCACATCTGTGCTTTGCAGAGGTGCATCTAAACTGTTGTTGTTTGTATTTACTTACACAGCATGTCTTGTGGAATTTACTGGAGTCAGCAGCAACAGCATAGCGCAGTCATATCAAGTCTAGTGACATAAGGCAGGAAAAGATCAGTAAAGAAACAATTTCCCGCAGCCAAAACACAAATCCAATGAGAAGTAGAATACGTTCAGCATGATGAGGTTCAGACGGTGTTCCTGAAAAGAACCAAGTGAAGTTTGTGGTTCTGGAGAATTACTGGAGGTCTCAAGGGACATAAGATTACAATTTATTCAAATTGGATGAAGAGTTTTGGAGTTTCAGCTCCTTAACATGTGCCACTTTTGAAAAGGACCAAAATTGGACAATTGAGTCAAAGCCTATTTCATGGGCAGGTGTGGGCAATTCCTTTGTTATGTCATTTTTAATTAAACAGATAATAGTGCTGGGGTTGATTTGAGGTGTGGTGCTTGCATTTGGAAGATTTTGCTGTGAAACAGACAACATGTGTCCAAAGTTGTCATGTGTGGCTGTGTGACACTTTATACTTAAAGTGGCAGCTTTAGTTGCTGGGAAATAATCCATAAACTAAATTTATGAAAAACAAACGAGGAAATGAGAAACAGCAGGAGAGCAACCAAACATGACGAGACAAAGGGGAAGCAAAACTCAAAACACTGAACACAGGACATGAGACACAAGACTGGCATGGAGATGTAGACTTGACCAGGAGATGCACGACATAGAGACCGGGGAGACTAGACAAGAAAACATGTAACACAGGGGAGGCAAAGAAACAAAATCCAAGATCTAAAAATCACTAAAATACAACCAGACACTAACTGAATCAAAGAATATTAAAAACCAAAACCACTGAGTCACAGGACTCAGGACCAGCACAAAAGGAGCTCTCCATGCAGGTGAAAACCGAAAAACAAAAAAAACCCATCCAAGAAACTGCTACAATGTTAGGAGCGGCAAAATCTACAGTTTGGTACATCCTGAGAAAGAAAGAATAATTTCAAATAATAATTTAATTTATATAAACAAAACTGAAAAACTGAAATGATCTTAGTTTTTGGTTAATTAGCATTTTGTTTCATTCAGGATGCTGAATTGAAATAGTTTGGGAATTTGTATAGACATAAACATATTTTGGTTTATCATCTTATCTTAATCCAGAACAATAACATTAGTGATATCAAAGTTTTAAAAAGGCAGCATTTTTTAATAACTCTATAAAGCATCTCCACTAAGACAGAAGAAAACAGTTTTCCCAGGGTGTAATCTGTGTGAAATCTGAGACTAACTCTTTCACATTTGAACCAATTAATGGAGATGCTGTTCCTCCACAGTGTAATCCACCAGAGCTCGACCTGTGTGAGGATCTGAGTGACCTGCAGAGCGTGAATGAATGTGGAGCTCTGCACACTCTGACCAGTCGAGCTAAAGCAAATCTTCCACTGACACATGCAGGACCAAACCTGGTCAACTTCTGGCCCCCGTTACAGACCCACAGCAAGGTAAAATTTACACACATTTACAGATCAGTAACCCTATGAAACTACAAAGCTTATTAAGTATGTGCAACATTTTATGTTTATCTTCTTTTTTTCTCTATTAGACCCCAAAGTCACGGCGAGGGGAGTCTGTGTGGGATGCTCCTCCTGCCCTGGCTGCCCTGGTCAAACGGGTCTACATGTCTATGGTTGGCACCAGAAGGGATCACAGTGTGTGTGCATTGGGACGCAACGGGACGGGCAAGACCACGGCATGTCAGACCTTCACACATGCTCTTATCAAACAAGCTGGCACAGCAGGAGAGAACATGAGTGGTGAGCGTGCGTTGTAAAAATGAAAACTGTTTAGGTTTTTAAAGTGTTAATGATCAGCACTAAAACTTGAAACTGGTACTAGTCTGTCATTTCAGTGACTGTGAGTGAGTCGCTACAACTATGAATCTTAAATGAATCCCAAAACTATATTCAATGAACGTTATACACATCAACATGTAAGAAAAATGATGAAAAATAACCTTTCAGGGAGTTTGTGGATCAAAATTTCTCTGTGAGAGACTGACGGTATCACACAATAAAGATTACTTCAAGTTAATACAGCTAATGTAAGCTATTAAATTGTGAGGTGCAAGTAGTGTTTTGTTAAATAAACTATGACTATAACTATGTGCGATATGTCATGTGTTACTCTCATTCAAGTAATTTTAAAATCTGCCGAGGAAGGATTATTTTTAGTCTGTCCTGAGAGGTAAAACCTTCGATGTAATAGAGGGTGTCCTGTTTTTAGCGAGCCTGTAGGTTTATTTTGCTGAAATGTTTGCTTCAGCTTGTTTTCCTCAGCTTTCCACACTTCCCTACTGTGATTATTGCTATTTCTTTCACTAGTGGAGCGTGTTCAGGCTATGTTCACTATCCTGAAGTCTTTTGGCTGTGTGAGCTCTAAGCACAGTGATGCGTCGTCTCGATTTGCTATGGTTTTCTCATTGGATTTTAACCATGCTGGACAAGCCGCCGCTGGACACCTACAGGCATGTAGCCCAGACACAAACCCATGTAAGTTAGTCAAACATGGCTGTGTAAATTGGGATTCGTGACTTCTGTTCCTTTTCCTCCTTTTTGTCCTGCTTCTCCATCATTCAGACCTTGATGTTGGACAAATGGAAAGTGTGCCAGAAAATTCAGGGAGAAAGTAACTTCCTGGTCTTCTCTCAGATGCTGGCAGGACTCAGCGCAGAGATGAGGTAATCTCCAGTAAAGGTTAATAGGCAGATTTGTTTAAGAAATGCACTATTTATTCAACATATTTAATGACGCAACAGGAAATTTACCTTCACATTATGAAACGTTACTGGCCCTCAAAGTAGATATCGTAGGGTTGGACTCAAATCTGTCACTTTTTAAATTTGTCCACATTTTCCCCAAATCTTTAAGCCCTCATAACTTCTTATGTTCTAGTTGTGGTCCTGCTGAAGCAGCAGCAGCTGAAGGTGTTTGTTGCAGATTCTTCCTTTATAGAGCTACTGATTTGCCACATAACAACCTATTTTCCCATTTCTGATTCTATATTAGGATCGAACTGCAGCTACACCAGCTCTCTGAATTCAACTCCTTTGGTATTGTTCATCCCGCCAAGGTACAGTAAGTGCATCAGAAGGGTCTCTTTTTACCACTATATCACACGTCATGGTATAACAGGCAACATAACCGTAAGTGGAGAAGTCCAGCACAGGGCAGTTCTGTTTTGCATGAACACAGGTGTAATGCTATATTCAGTGGCAACTGGGAAATATTCATTTGTAATATCTGGCTAGGAAAACTCAATGAAAATGAATAACGTGGGTAAGGTTTTCTTCCCTAAGCTTCACATTTTACGATGTTCTGTGGAAGAGGAGCGTTCACAGTGACCTTGCGTATTTGATGATTATCAGAAGAAGAAACAAAGGAAGTCAGGAGAAAGTTGTGTTTTTCCCTTTTCCTCTAAAATGGAAATCACTTTCAGACTGAAGACCGAATTTTTCTGGAACCGCTGTAATATATGACAACTGATGGCACTGCTGCGTGAATGCTGCTTCAAACATGTGTTTTTCATTAATGCCATCAAGTCTTTACAGCAGAGCGAGTAACTAATTTAAATGTTGTATATTTTGCACTTTTTGGGGGCTTTTCTGTGACCTGTTCTGTACACTGTGTAACAGCCAGAGCCAGAATAGTCACAGCACAGCTGCAGCTGTGGTCACAGCCTCAGAGACAGCTACTGTTCAGAAAGTGTTCTGATGTATGGAACTACTTTGTGTTGCTTTGCATTGGGAACCATTAGTGTGCTGGTCCAGTCCCTGTTTAATAAACTGTAAAGAACTGCTCTGTGGATATTAAAGGAAAGAGAAAGTACTGAATTTACCCAAGATATTTAAACCTACAGGAAATGTTAATAGAAGGCAAAGAGATGCAGATGCAGCATTTTCCTCAAAAAGGTTTAAATTTCTGAAACAAAGTTCTTCAACATGAAATAAGAAATCATAAATATTCCTTCCCCTCCTACAGAAAACAAATAAATAAAGTGCAGCACTGTCTAGATGGGAAAACAAGTAAAGTAAATCAAACCAATAATTATAATAAATAATATTAATTTTATTTCTCCACAAATATCCTGAGGCTGAGCTTGCAGCTTGGAACTCACCGGCTCTGGGCGGTGTTGTGCTTGCGTAGACTGCACAGAGTGAGAAATAGCTCTCCTGAGAGAACCGTGGTTCTATTAATAATCATTCTAGTTGAAATGAGTGCTGGCGAATAGCCCCAGCTGGGGGTTTCACCCACTCACAATGTGGCTGCTCATGTCTACTCGTACTATATGATAATGCTGCTGAGGAACACAAAGGTAGTCAACAAAACTAACCCTTTTGTATCCCTGTAGATCATAAATCTGTACTTTGTGTGGTAGCTGAGAAAAACTAAATAGGGACACAAGCATTCACTAACCGTATTTGGATGGGGTCGCTGCATTTGACACAATGACAGAAGTCAGTGAATGAACAATTCTAATTTAGAAGATTGACCAACACTTCTGCTTCAGTTCAAAGTTCTGGGTGTCCCTTTGCCCAGCATGCTTGTGTGAGTATGAGGCTCTGAGGTAATATAAATGGAAAAATGAGCCAAAACATAGAAAGTGAAGTGGTCAAACCACATGGAAAAAGAGTTAGACTGTGATTGGAGATAAGATGGGAAGATGTGACTCAGCTGTTCCCTCACCTCATTTAATTATCTGGCTGTCAAAAACAGAAAAGACAGACTGTCCCCTCTCCCTTTCTTACTGTTCTTAGGTGGAGGAGAAACAGCGTGCATCCATTGCTTTCACAAAGCTGCTGAGTGCCATGGAAACACTGGGCTTCTCACCCGGCGAGCAGAAGGCGATATGGCATGTTCTGGCTGGTATTTACCATCTGGGAGCTGCTGGGGCCTGTAAAGGTAACATAGTGATTCACTGTGAGTCACACAGTGTTACTACACACTCTCATACACACACACCTCCTGTCTGTAGCTCAGGAGGTAGAACCATGGGAAGGTTGCTCGTTCGATCCCTGGCTTGGACAAGACACTGACCCCAAGACACAGAGTGATTCTCTTTAGGAAAGCCTGATAGTGTCGAGCTAACACTCCACCTCCGATCCAGTTACTTTAAATTTCTCACTCATTGCTGAGCCGACCATCACTAATGTTCAGTGCATGCTGTCATAATCACATCCTCTTTGAGTTTTCCCTTTGGTTGTGCAGTGGGCAGGAGGCAGTTTATGAACTTTGACAGTGCTGAGAGGGCAAGCAGTGTGCTTGGATGTGAAGGTGATGATCTGCACACAGCAGTATTCAAACATCACCTTCAACAGCTTCTGCAGAGGGCCACCGGGGGCAGCAGAGAGAGGAGCGGTGCCGCAGAATCGGAGGAAGGTGAGATGCGCACACACTAAAGCCAGCATGTGAAAAACAGCAGCGGAAAGTTTAGAGAGTGTTTGAGGATCCTGTTGCACACTATCAGTGCTTTCAATCTCTGCTGATCATTACAAAAAAAACAAAACAAAGCTCATGGAAGTGAATAGGGAGATTGCTTCATTAATATATTTTAGTGGTTACAATTTTTCATTTATAATTTGTTTGATATTTCATTATTCAGCTTACTGCTATGTTGAACAATAAAGGCCATCAGTGCGGACTCCAACTAAACACAGCTCACTATTCTCCAACAGTTTTGATTGTTTAGAGGGAACTTTACCATTTTCTGATCCAGTGACAACTTCAAGCATCTTGTTACAAGAGCTAATGTGGGGCACCATCTGGCATATGAACTGGTGTTTATAGAATGGGATCTTTGGTGGTCAGTACAATATAACACATCAGCACTGCAAAGAATTCACAGAATTAAAGCTACTCATGTAAGCCTCATTGCCTTTCCACCACCCAAACATCTTTCCTTCAGCCAAAAGATACGATCAGCAGAGCTGATTAGTCCGTGAATAATCTACCCAACAACACAGGAGCAGTTTGTTGCTCAGACTGTGACAAATGTCACCAAAAGGTCATCAGTGACAAATAAAATTAAATGAAGTGGTGACCTGTGATATTGGAGACGCACAGAGCTGAAGTCACATTCAGTTGCTCTGAATTTTGAATGGGTGCCTACCTATATTTTACTTGTAGCATTTGTTGACTTTCTAGTGTGAGAGCTGACACGAAGCCTCTCAAGACTTAGCCAAAGGGCTATCATAGCCCTGCTTAACTTCTAAAAAAAAGCTCAGAGGCCCCAAAAAGCAGGGATAAAAGATACCTGCTTTAACCTCTCAGAGGTTCCAGATTTTCTTTGAGTGGCATTTTTAGAGAAAGGACAACGTGCTGTAGGAGTGGATTTATCCTGATAAAGCCTTTAAGGATAAAGGAGAACATTAAACAACGCGAGTAGAAAAGTGTGTCCTTATTCACTTTGTTGTGCGCAGGTCCGAGGCTAACAGCTGCTCAGTGCCTCAATGGAATGGCTGCTGGACTTTATGAAGAGCTCTTCACTGCCATCGTGTCACTCATCAACAGGTCTGGATGCATCTCATTAAATACACGATCCACAGCCTCATCACAAGCTCTCAGTCTGCCTTCATAACTGCTGCCTAACAAGGCTTCATGACTTTAGACTTTGCTTTACGATGGCTTACTGTGCTTTTTCTTATTATCTTTAATATATTTTCTGCTACAGTGATTGAAGACTATATTAAACATGGCCCAAATTACCCTGCAATCAATCTGAGTCTGAAAACTCAATTTCTGATCACTTTTCTACTCTTCTACTCTGTATGATGTGACAACGAAGGGATATCCCTAATATGATGATTTCAGGCTCAGGACCACTAATGCCCACTGTTCAAAACCTTCTATTTTTGAGAGCAGCCAGTAAGAAGACAGCTGGCTTTTAAAGAACATTAAAACTGACTGCTCGTTTCATTGAGGGGTTGCCTAATGGCTCGATATGAGATTATAAGGAAGGCTTCGAACACAGAAGTCCAAATGTTTGAACACCTGGAGTTGAAAATGAGGGGAAATAAATAAGAGGAGCTAATGTTGCTTTCTTTTTCTCAAGCTACATCTGTGTGTACCATTTACAAAGTTTGCAGACAGTCTGACGCATTGATCTGTACTTCTGTTTCCAGCTTCATGTGCTTATAGCAGCCGCCTGTTGTTTTGTGTAATTACCACGCTACTGAGGGGGGCCTTATCACATGATCATCCTTCCCTCTACTGTATATTCATGCATCAGATATGTGAATGAAGAACAAACATATAAAGAACTGTAAAACTCAATCAGGCTGTGTTTTGTGGGCAGGGCGCTGAGCAGTCAGCAGCTGATGCTAGCCTCTGTGATGGTGGTGGACACGCCAGGCCTGAGGAACCCACGACACTCAGCAGAGGAGAGAGGAGCCAGCTGGTCCGAGTTCTGCCACAATTACCTACAAGAGAGGCTGCTGGAGCATTACCACTCACATACGTTCACACATACACTCGAGAGATACGCTCAGGTAACTCAGTGTACAGTTACATCTTTCAAGCTGAGTGATCATCTTCTGTGAGTAATGCACACTTACACATAAAAACTCAGTTTCTAAAGCCTGAAAAGAGTATTGAGAAGATGGACGGAGCACTTTTAGGTGCTGATGAATGTAGAAAACGAGACAGGAGGATTGATGGGGACAGTTAGTGAATCAGGAAGTGCAGACGATTAGTAAGAAGGACGTTTGGGAAAATGTGAAGAGAATAGGTTGGTCCAAATGACATACCTGTGCAGGTATAGGGATGTCTGGGAGAGAGGGCAGTGGACATTTTGACTAGTCTGTTTAACAAAATCGTGAAGAGTGAGGGGATGCCTGGGGAGTGGAGAAGAGGTGTACTAGTACAGATTGTGAAGAACAAGACTAGTGTGCAGAGTTGTAGTAACTGCAGAGGGATAAAGTTGATGAGCCATACCATGAAGATGTAGTAAAGACTTGTTGAAGCTAGGTCAACAAGAGAGGTGATGGTCAGTGAGCAGCAGTATGACCTCATGCTGAGAAAAAACACTACAGATGTGATGTTTGCTTTGAGAGCAAGTACAGAGGATATCAGACATGATAGAGGAACTGTGACAATGTGAGGAAGTCAGGAGGTACAGACAAGTATGTGAGGGTGGTCCAGGACATGTATGAGGATGGAGAGGCAGTGATGAGGTGCCTGGTACAAGTGACAGATGGGTTCAAGGTGGCGATAGGTATCTGTGACCTATAATGTCTGCAGATGACATTAGCATCTCCAGCAAGAGTAAGGAGCAGGTGGAAGAGAGCCTGAAGAGGTGGAGGTATGCTCTGGAGAGAAGAGTAATGAAAGTCAGTTAAAGGAAGACAGAATATGTGTGTGTGAATGAGAGGGAGACAGACGGACAGGTGAAAATGCAAGAAGCAGAGATACTGAAGGCAGATGAGTTTAAATATGTGAGATCAACCACCCAAAGCAACAAACAGTGCACAAGAAAGGTGAAGAGCCCAAGCAGGGTGGAATGGGTGAAGGCAAGTGTCAGGGATGATTTGTGACAGAAGGATAGCAGCAAGAGCTAAATGGAAAGTTTGTAGTAGTGAGATGGTAGATGGTAGTGAGACCTGCTGTGATGTATGGTTTGCAAATGAGGTGGCAGAGCTGAAGATGTTCAGTTCATTGGAAGGGAGTGAGATGGACAGGACTAAAAATCAGGAGTTCAGATTCAGAGAGGTGAGGCTGAGATGAATGGAGCATATGCTGATGAGAGATAGT
Source organism: Aulonocara stuartgranti (assembly GCF_965226115.1). Classification (NCBI taxonomy): domain Eukaryota; kingdom Metazoa; phylum Chordata; class Actinopteri; order Cichliformes; family Cichlidae; genus Aulonocara; species Aulonocara stuartgranti. The sequence goes on along the minus strand of NC_138945.1, from coordinate 7,417,470 downwards.
GGATATATTAGACAAAGGATGATGAAGATGGAGCTGCTAGGCAGGAGCAAAAGAGGAAGATGACAGAGAAGATCCATGGACGTAGTGAAAGAGGACATACAGAGGTTCGGTGTGATAGAGGACGCTGGGACAGGGTGAGATGGAGGCAGATGATCTGCTGAAGGTGCTTCCCAAAAGGAAGGACTTGAAAGAAGATCGATGCTGTAAAAATAATGAGTACATACAGGATAAATAAAGTTTTATGTAGACATTCATGATCCCAGGAAGATCCTAATTGCTTATAATATCCCTCTGACTTCTTTATTGAGGTCATGAGGTTGGAATTGCTGGTTTTGACTCCAACATTGAGACACCGATCAGAACGTTGAATCACATGCACTGTTTTTCAAGTTTCAAGTTTTTCAATGAATCATTCTATTGACAAAACCTTAAAGAGATTCAGTTTAATCAATAACTCATCTAAAACAATAAAGGAAAATACAGCAAATGATGACAGAAATCACATGGGCCTTTCCTTTGAAAAATTCGCAAAAAAAAAAAAAAAATTTCAGATAAAATACTGTAAATACAGGCATTGATTACCAAGTTATTATTCTACACAGACCAAACAGCACCGTATTTAAAAATAAAAGTGCACCACTATTTTCCTACTCCGACACACAAGCTGAAATCAGCTGATTGTACCAAGAGTGCAAGAACCGATAAGATGTATCGACAGGCAGGCAAACTTACTACGATTCCCATCCTTAACTGGAACAGACTCTCTGCCTTTAACAGACTCTGTCATCTTTGTTTTACTTGTTTATGTTTTAGTCTGTTATCTTGTGACCCAATTATTGTGTTTGAGAACCTGATGCCATAACTTTTGCCTCTGTTTTGCTGCCCTCTCTTGTGTACCAGTATACAGCACTGGTTCATGTTCAGCTTACAGGCAACAGCACTTACGGTCCGAGTGAGAGTTTTCATAGCCAATCCCTCTTTGGAGCTTTAAAACACAAGAAAATCAATAAAATAACAATCTGTATAACAATTACACACATTAAAAAACAGAATTGCAGACCAGAAGAGATCTGTTTCTCACATGTGCAAGTGGCCAGAATGGGATTCACACACAGCAATTTTAAAATGTCAGCCACACTGGAATGTGTCCAGGATCCTTTCTGCTCAGCCTTTACTAACACCAGCTTTAACAAAAGAGTACCAGTTTTACCCCCTGAACTTAAGCCCTAACTGGTTTTCACTGAGTATGCTAATATCTTTGGGATATCTTCACAGTCGTGATGCATGTCTGTCAAAGATGAAAGATTAACAAAAGAGGCAATTTCACTGAGATTAAACCAATACAATTGTTAGATCTACAACAAATATGTTCCGATTTGATGAAAATGACACACAAAAATGAGTTAAACCGATTATTACTGAGTGAGAAAAGTACATAGGTGAGAAAAATACATTTGCCGGAACGACTTTATGTTTTGTCTGCTGCAGGAGAAGATCCACGTGGAGTTTGAATGTCCAGAGACCAGCCCGGCCGAGGTGGTCTCTGCCATTGACCAGCCACCTCCACAGGTACGCAGCAATGTGACGTAAAAAGACGTAAATGTGAGCATGAGGATAACAGCCATGACATCTTACCAGGAGTTTGATGTTTCCAACTTTACGCAGGAATCTTAAAGTTGTCTCATTTAAATTTCTGACGTATAATGTTATATGATAACAGCTCTAGAGACTCCAGAAATAACTTCTGTCTTGAACGCATGAGACTACGAGGCTTGTGAGACTTCTAGTTTTACCTAAAATCATCCCCTGCCCTGCTGCAACAACCCAAATAACAGTTTATCAAAAGTTGACAAACTTGTCTGAGTTGGGTTCGATTATTAACAGAGGGAATAGTTTCACCAGCAGCACTTACAACTGGAGGTTATGTAGCCTGAGAGGCGCACCAATACTTTTCCTCCTTGTCATTATTATTACAGTCTGTCCTTACTACTCCCCTTAAAAGAAGCCAGAAGAACAGTGCTCGTTTGCCAGCATTTATCTTGTTCAAGAAATGACATGTACTGTGACTTTTAGCATAAAAATGTTTTTCTACTTCACTTTTCATTGTATCCTCCATCTGACCAATAGAAAATCATCATGCTTTAACCCAATGTATGCTTGAAACGTACGTGTGTGTGTGTGTGTTTGTTTCAGGTCCGCGCAGCAGATGAAGACCGCAGAGGTCTTTTATGGGTTCTGGATGAGGAGATGGTGACGCCAGCCTCTTGTGAAAACAGGGCCGTGGAAAGAGTGTGCCAGTATTACAGCAACATGGGTAAAAAAATACACTGCTAGTGAAAACTTGAGCGCCATATAACTTAAAGAAGATGAATTAATTGTGTTTGTTTGTCCTTGCAGTGCGACAGTGTGAGCAGCTGCTGCAGTGTGAGGTGAAGCACCTGATGGGGTCTGATCCTGTCCGATACGATCTGGCTGGATGGTTCAGCCTCATCCAGAACAACCCATCTGCTCTGAACACCATCTGTCTGCTCCAAAACTCCACTGTGTAAGTCAGAGGCCTGGGGGCTGCCCCACAAGGATGCCGTGTCTAAATGAATATCTTCTAGTAGGCTCCAGTTGGCAAATGGCCCTGGGAAAATATTTTACTAAAAGAGTGGTGAAAGCCTTTCAAACAGTTAAAGGGTGTGTTAGATGTCATTAAATGGTCAAAAGTCTGTATATCCAACTAAAACTAATTATTGTGACCCTGTAAAAGGAACAGGTTTCCTTTCCTCTTTCAGAAGCTACTGTCTCCTTTTAATATTGGTGTTTAAACTGAACATATGCACATAGTTGTACTGTGTTTAAATTAGATTAAACTGAGATAAGAAAAGTTTTTATTAACCTTAGGGAAACAAATTCAGGTGTTTTGGCAGCACAGAAGAAAGAAAATCTAGAGAAGGGGAATGTTTTTAATAACTTCTCCATCTGGACACTTTCTTGCTAAGAAACCATTTTAAAAAGTAGCAGTGAGCACAGATATTCATCTCAGGAAGCATGAAGCACTGCTCCAGGACTTTGGGAATTCCTTGCCCAGAAAGTTTTTATATGACTTCATGGAACAGACTGCCCATATACCGTTGATGAAGTAATTAACAACTGTTAATTAGTAGGTATGAACAAGTGTGGTTCATCCATGCATGATTCATTTACTCACAGCACATACCAGCTACACACTTGTAGTGATGTTAAAAACATGTTTTTGACATCCTGTGATAGTGTGTCTCTGCCCTCCCCAGAGGGGTTGTGAAAGCCATGTTCACCCCAAGAATTTCTCTGCCCCCCCTGTGTCGGGCTCTGGGGGGACTAGAGGGTGGCAGCCAGCGCTCTTTGCAGAGGAATGGCACCATCAGGAAGACATTCAGTGGGGGAATGGCAGCGATACGCAGACACTCCCAGTGTATTGCAGTAAAACTCCAGGCAGTAAGTTTCCAGAGCATTCACTATCAAATCCTCATCTATTTCTGTAGTGTAACTGGATTCCTTCCCTCTTTGCTGCTTTTCCCACCATGCAGGATGCTCTTATCAATCTGATCCGTCGAGCCAGGCCAGTGTTTCTGCAGTGTGTCAGTGCAAAGACTGACAATGGAAGTTTTGACATCCCAGCCCTCAGGGTGCAACTGCACTCCACACAGATCCTGTCAGCTCTGCAGCTATACCGCATAGGTATGCATGCTCATGCATTAATATTTCAAGCTGTAACACTGTGTGTAAACCAAGTACAAAGCTATTAGTGACCATTCTAGGGTTAGGGTTATTGTTCTGTTGTACATGTTTAAAAGGCAAATATTCTGCAAGTAAAATATGTTATCTTTCAGAGTAAATCACATCTATTATTTGGAATCTATGACACCCAACATATACATTAATGTCAAAACAACTAGCAGCTTGGTATTCCGATATCTGGAAGAAACAACTCCTATCACAACTAGAGACTGACAAGGTGAACACAAAACCTGACATCACGTCAGGGGGGAGAAGTCATTATCCCCACACAACTATTGTTCTTGGGGCTTGGTACCCAAGAACAACAGGTGCGTTGAAGGTGTTGAGTGCGAGAGTGACTGACCTGAGAGATAGGATCATAGCTGAGAGAGAGAGTAAAACTTGAAGGATCAAGACCCCCCGAGTGGGTTTTTTTTCACACACAGAGACACACACACATACCTGTGTGTATATATATATATATATATATATGTTCTCGCCCTTTTTCCAAATATTCCTGATGCAAATTAAAAAATCAATCTGTGGCCATGTTTGTCTGCAGGTTATTCAGAGCACATGACTCTGGGGGATTTCAGGTGTCATTTCCAGGCTCTCGCTCCTTCAGTCATGAAACGTTACGCTTCAGTGTTTGTCAGCCACGATGAGAGAAAGGTCAGATGGCACATGGCAGCAGCTCCCTTTCTTGTTCAGCATCATGTCATGTAAACATCTTTTTTGTGTTTGCTTATGTGTCAGGCAGTGGAAGAGCTGCTGGTTGAATTGGATGTGGATAAAAAGAGCATCCTCGTGGGTGCCAGCCGGGTAAGAACATGTTTGTACTCGAACAGCTGAATTTATTTCGTGCTGATATGGCTCATACATTTTTTCCCCCCGTTGTGCGTTAGGTGTTTATGAAGCGAGGTGTGTTGTGCTATCTGGAGCAGCAGAGGGAGAAGCAGGTCACTGGTTGGCTGGTCCACCTACAGGCTGCCTGTTTGGGACATCTTGCCCGTCAGAAATATCGCAAACTCAAGGTACTTATGTCTCTGTGAGCTTGCCTTCTGCACTGCTGACTGGGAATTGATGGAATTGATACGAATTTCTCATTGGCTCCCCTTTGAGTGTCACCACCATCGCTAAAGAGCATATCAAAGAAATTACACAAAACCTCTCTGAGTAGAACACAAAGCCAACAGGACTGGGTGCTGGGCTTGGGTTGGCATTCACTCAGCTTTAATATCATTCTGGGCTCTTGGCTAGCTTAGTGTTAGTATGCTGTCTGCGCATGTTAGCACTTAGCAACATGGCCTGGCCTGCATTTGTATAGCGCTTTACTCAGTCCCCAAGGACCCCAAAGCGCTTATAGCGCAAACATAATGTGTCTGTTTCTGTCCTGGATGCAGTTTGAACATTGCACGCTTGTCCTTTTGTGCAATATAAATAAAAGTAATGTCCTTATCTACGGTGTAGACTGCGGCACTATTTTCTTCCTCCGACTCATGAACTTAAATCAACTGATTCTAGTGCGAGCGCAAGAACCAATAAGTGTCATCAATAAGTAAGCTGACTAACAATTCCAAAGAACTGGACTACTGTTCTCTATAAGAACAGGTTCTCGATTCCTACTACTGACTAATCGAACCGCCAAATTTCCAATTGGTAGCCATAAGTGCCCAGTGAGATATTTTTAATATATACATGAACACAAACAGGAGCTTTGACTTTACCAGTAGAAAAAATTGTACATCATGTATTTTAAATGCAGCTGTTAGCATTTCCTTTAACTTTACAACTTTTGTTTCTTTTTGAGAGTTGTTGTTTTCAAACTTTTTGTGGTGCCTTTTTTTGCACTTTCTTTTTGTGTTTTTTCTTTTCATAGGTTGTACTTCTTTGTGGTCATTTTGCATTTATGTAGCGGTTTTATGCTTTGCATGGTGGTTTTAGATGGGAGTTGTTTATTTGTTTTCTTTGCTCTTCATGTGTTTTAATTTTTTTTTATCTCTCTTGGTGTTTTTTCCTTTTTTAGTAGCTGTTTGTGTGTCTTGTCGGTCATTTTGCATTACTGGAAGTGTTTTATGATTTGTGTGGTTGTTTTGCATCTCCTTGTGATCACTTTGAGTCTCTTTGTGTCTGCTTTATCTTTTACAGTTTTTATGTGTTTCTTTTTTTATGGATGCTTTGCACTCCTTGACCTTTGACCTTAGCAAGTAATCATACATTTTCACTAGTTATTGCATAAATTATTGTACTAGTATAATAGTATTTCAGTTTAAGGTAATATCACTTTAAAATGAATGTGTTGATTCAGGTCTCAATGAAACTTTTTTATTTATATTTTTTTACATTTTGTTGCAATGGCATTTAATGGTTTTATCTGTCGCTTTAAAAGGAGACTGAGCTCAGCTGTAGGTTAAACTCACACATTGTGTGTGTGTGTGTGTGTGTTTGTGTGTGTGTGTGTGCGTGTGCATGTGCCCGTCTGTCTCCAGGTGCAGCAGATGGCAGTGAGTTGTCTGCAGAGGAACCTTCGGGCTCTCAGGGTCGTGTCCAAGTGGAGTTGGTGGAAACTTTTCTGCAGTGTGCGTCCTCTCCTTGATGTCAACATGGATAATGAGAGGCTCAGGGCCAAAGAGGTACATGATCACAATTATCAGAAGGTGTTCAAACACTTTGTGAAAAAATGTATTTGCTTTTTTGCAGAGATTTAGATGAAACAAATGAAGACTGAGTGATTGATTTTCTTGCTCAATGTCTCCAAATTAAGGCAAACGTATACATGTGTATTTTAGTAATATGTTTCTTAAATGTATATATATGTATTAGCATTAATCTTTTAGCTTTAGGAGTTAAATGGACAAATATAAAAGCATCTTAATCTGGTAAATAGCTTACAAATCTTAGAATATCAACTTATTAACATTGCAAAGTACAATAGTTTCTGCTGTAAACATTCTAGCTCATTCTTATCAGGGAAAGACAGAGGGTTAGATAATGCGTTTGTTGGAAGGTAGCAAAGCATTTTTTGGCAACATTCAGATGACACTGTAATGCACAAAGTGACAAATGTCTTCATGTATTGTAGCGTCCTGGATGGAATATCCTATACACTGTATCGGTGCTTCACTAAATGTTCGCAGAATACCACAAGGTGGAAACTATGTGGGACTCTTACAAGGCGATGTCCTTAACACCACTGTGGATTTGCTTAGAGCTGTGTTAATGTGTTATTGTATTTTTTCTTATATGTTAGTCTTATTTAACTGTAATGCAATGAAATGGCAAGTGAGCAGAAAGTACTTGCAAAAATCTTGCCTCACTATTAATTATTTTATATTTTGATAGGAAAAAAAGGGGAAGGAGTGCACCAATGTATTGAAACATGTGCAAACATACATTGAAATATAGTATATGAGACCAAAACAATGTTTTTGAGAACATTAAGAGAAGATTACACAAGGTAAAGTCATGTCCTGCTCTGTGTGGGTGAATCGACTTTTCCCAGCAATTTCCAGGACTGATCAGTAGGTGGTGCTTTTTGCCATGTCGGACTTTTGTCTTCATCGTCACTGCCCAGGAGCAGATTATATTTTCAGCATAAAGTGCCATGACCATTTGGCCTAGTAAAAGGTACACACCACTGTGAGAGTAAAGTGAAATATCCAGGGTCTGTACAGACTGTATGTAATGATGAACATTGCCACTTTGGAGTCACTGGTTAGCAGTGTTGGGTAAGTTACTTTAAAATAGTAACTTAGTTACATTACTAGTTACTTCTCTCAAAAGTAACTCAGTTACTTCAAGTTACTCGTTACTTTCAAAGTAACTAGTTACTAGGGAAAGTAACTTTGGTTTTACTCAGAATTCTCTTGTTAATGTGTTTCTTCCATAACTTTGCAGTCTTCTAGCTTGCTTACTTGCCACAGTGCACTGTGCCACCTACCAATAGAAAGGAAACGATAATGTGCATATTTCCACAAGAGAAATCCCACGCCTGGACCGTCATTGACTGCTTCCATGATTCTAGCCTACGTCACAGCGTCATGTGCGCCTTTTACATCCAACACAAAAACTGCAGTCGTGGTGCTTTCGATTGTACTCAGAACTCGGAAATTCTGCCTTCTGAATAGGAAGATGTAGGCAACACCAGACTGCAGATGAGCTGCACACAGAGCTGGACTGGGACAGAAAATTGGCCCGGGCATTTTGACTAGAGACTGGCCCACCATTATAGGAAAAATCATAAAGCCTTTGAATGAAAATAAACACTATTGTGACAGTGATGTACACTGTTTTGATGGTATATATGCATCAATCTATCAATCGTTTGTTGTAAGATTCAGATAATTATTTTTTAAAAGCTAGACATTTGAAATGAGAATAAGAAAGAAAAGTATTTCTTTGCGCCCACCTCTCCCTGTTAATGCCCTACCTGGCCCCCTGGCAACACTTTGCTAGACCCGCCCCTGCACAGTTACCAGCTGTCAGCTACCTAAAAAAGGATCCTGGGGTTATTTGTCTCTCAGAAACAGTTCATAACTTCCCTTCAACTCATTCATGTCACCTAAAAGGTAAACCTGTTTCTCCATCACCTGTTCAGCTCTGATGATTCAGTAAGGACATCTCCTGGTTTCATCTTCATGTTTCCCTCTCACCAGATAACCAAACCATATCATGACCAGCAGCTTTTTTGCAGCTGTGGCTCCAGCAAACATCAGCTGATAGTAGAAAGTAATATTAAATAAATTCTAACAACAGCTGATCAAGCTTAAAAGTGCAGCTGTTGTTTAGCGCGACATCCGCTGGTTTCCTCTTTCGGCGCAAAGTGAGCGATAAATAAACAAGAGAGCCGATCAGCTGATCATTGATCAGTTTCATGATTGAAGTAGAAACGGGAGAGGGAGGGGGAGAATGAGAGAAGAAGAGGCAGCTGTGCAGGGTAAACACAGAATAACTCCAGCTTTGTGTCTTTTTCATTGTAGCTGAATTACGGGTCAAACTGTTTCTTTTCACCTCAATAAGAAACGCGTAATATTTTCTCTGAATACCAGACAGGACGGTTGACAACTCTAATAACTTATGAACAAAATAAAGTTAAACATCATTAACTTCATAGCACCACCCAGCTGTATAGAAACTCCGTCATGCTAGCTGGCACGCAGTACGGAAAAAGTCAGAATAACGAAAATAAACTCCACCTAAACTTGGTTCATATCTGACCCAGAGAGACTGCAGGTCATAACTTCTTACCTGAAGTTCAGTTCACACTTGGACCGGCGGCCGCCTCGGGTCTCTTTTCCTTCTGCGTCCCCTTTCCTTCATCCACCTGCTGGCCTCCACCACTAATGTTACTGAATCTGTGGAAGCTCCGCGATAGCCACCACACGAAGTAACGAGTAACGACCCTATCTAAATCCCAGTAACGACTAACGCGTTCCTGATTTTGGCATAATAACTAGTTACCGTGCTCGTTACCACAATAATAACGTAGTTACTGTAACGCGTTACTTAATAACGCGTTAGTCCCAACACTGCTGGTTAGTGAAGTCCTCTTATGAAGCCTCAAGCAAGTGGTGGTTATGATTGAGAAACTGCAACACTCATAGGCTGGTTGATTATTCCAGTCTTATAAATGTGTACATTTATCAATTTTACATATGAAAACTGCCTAGCCGTGCCTCAAGGCTCAGTAAACATAATTACATCTTTTCGTTGTGAGCAAAAGTTGCTGTGGGTTCTCTCTTAGTTAGAATAGACGCAACAATTTATAACTCGAGCTTCTATTGCTATAATCGTTGACTTAAACGTACATGCCTGTGGTTTTAATTTCATGCAAAGTAATTAAGCAGTCCATCTTAAATGACAAAGTACCAACGCTGTATGAATTGTTTTTGAAGCTATATTTTTGTGCACTCGAGACAAGAAGAACAATTATAAGGCTGCGTAGTGTTCATAATGGAAGTTCAGTGAGCTGTAGCAGTGCCAGCATCTAATAGGTGGATTTTGGTTTCAGTGAACGAGTGTACAGTGATAATAATCACAATGATGTTTCAGTCACAGTGAGTTTTCTATTTTGTCAGGATGAAATATCAGTTCTGAGACGACGCCTAGAGAAATCAGAGAAGGAGAGAAATGAGCTGAGGCAGACTGCAGACAGCCTGGAAACCAAGGTTTGTATTCTCACACAGACACACCTATACACACACACACACACACACACACATGCACACAAACAAACTCATGTTGTGATCTATGTGCAGGTTACAGCTGTGACATCTGAACTGAGTGATGAGCGTTTCCGCGGCGATGCCGTGGGCCAGGCTCTGGATGTGGAGAGGGCAGAGAGACTTCGACTCAGCAGGGAGAACAAAGACCTGCAGGTAAGACAAAAAAATCCTGTTACTTGTTACTCAGTTTACAAGTCCTGTTACTTACCTCGGTACTTTTTTAACTATAGGCTCGCCTAGATCAGTGTAAAGTGACCATGGAGACCCTGGAGAAGCAGCTGGAGGAGGAGAAGCAGAAAGCTCAGGCTAAGGAGAGTCAGAGAGGAGCAGTGACAGGTAAAGAGTTGTCCATGGTAGGATTTGTAAATTCTTTACAAATCCTACCATGTGAATTCATGGATTTTTTTTTCACATTCTGTCTCTCACAGTTGAAGTGTACCTCTGGTGCAAATTACTGACCTCTGTCATCATTTTAAGTGGGGGAATTTGCACAATCGGTGGCTGACTAAATACTTTTTTGCCCCACTGTATAGTAGAAAGGAGTTTGAGTGTTCATATTGACTAACAGGTGTTATATAAGTACCATTCCATTTACCATTTGATTTGAACTCACCAAAAGAACAATCTGCAAAACTCAAAAAATGAATCAAATTATTCATAAATATCTTATTTTATCACACATGAAATCTAGTGTTAAAATAGAGAAATGTCACAACGTATAAAGTGACTCCAACGAAGTCATATCCATTCCTGCACATCTTGCAGAAACTGAACTGGTCATGCAGCTGGAGTGCTGCCAGACAGAGATGGAATTTGTTTGCAGACGACTGAAGCAGACAGAGGAAAAACTTGAGACAGAAAGACAAACTCGACAAGAGCTCGATGCCAAGGTGAGACAGGATGCTGAAAGGTGAACAGAGCACTGATGGGTGATTAGTTTCTGAAGTTACTTATTATTACTAAAGTTATGATTTGTAATGTTACTCTGTTTTTGTGAAGGTGGCGACATTGCAGGCCCAGCTGGAGCAGTCCAGGAGGAGTGTGACAGAGGTGAAACGTCACTGTCGTCATTTGACCTCTGACCTTCAGGATGCCCGGGTCCTTACCGACAGTCTGCAGAGCCGCATACATGAACTGGACCGCAAGCAGAGAAGGTTTGTTTTAACCCCACGCTGTATAACTTTCTTTCATATCAGCTAAGATTATGATTTGTCATATCAATATGCAGCTGTGTATCTTTGTATTTTTCTGCATTTCTGGTATAATCCTTAGTTTTATCTTGTGTCGTGTGTTTCTGAATGTCGGTTCCTTCGAGTGCCTGTGTGGAATTATTTGTCTGAGTTTATTTACTACTACTACTATTACTAATAATAATTATATCTTCCAAGAAAATATTTTCCTCTGACCCTCTGATATTATTGTTATTGTTTTATTTTCTTCTGTTGGAAAAAACTTCTAGCTTTCCCCCCTTTTTCTTTAATATTCTAGGGAGATTTAACTATGAATCAAGACTTTGTCTCTTTTCTTTTCTGCTGAAATTGCAACTACTAGAACACAGAACATCCCCCTGTTCAATTAATAAAGTTAATTTCACTTTTCCCGCCATCAAACAAATGAGATGTGTCAAAAAGTGATACACTGCCAAAAATTGTCGATATATACTTCTTTACAAATATGATGTGTAATCATAGTGAATACAAAATCCTCCTGCTGTTTGTATGCGTTCATACAGGTTTGATAACAAGCTGACTCAGGCTCTGGAGGAAGCTGAGTGTGAGCGAGAGCAGAAGGACAAAGCCTTTCAGGAAAACACAGCGCTGGGAGCTGAAATATACAAATTGCGCTGCAGCCAACAGGTGGGTTGGCTTCTGTGTTGACTGTGTGTAGATTTTTATATGAACTGATTAAAAGATTTCTGCTATTTCACAGTAATGTCATGTAATGATGTGTTTGTGGTTACTTCAGTAATTGTGCAGATGCCAAAAGCATCAAACCTCAAATGTACCATATTAAAAAGCTTAACAACATTAAAAATCATCCTGATTTGGTCTTTGTCGCCCCTTTTATACAGCTCTAAAATCCAATTAAGCTTTTTAATAACTCACCTGACTGGATAGCCTCTAAAACCGACCTCTGGACTGTGTTGTTTGTGACTTAACAAACAACACAAAGCAACATTAAAAAATAATGGCATCAGCTGTGCTTACACTGAAGATTCAAAATACACAAACAGATGGTGATGCCACTTTTGTTGCATACACCTGTAGACTCTATGTAATATTAAATAGTCTTCAGAATTATTTAGTGGATTTACATGTGATTTTATGGAGTAGTATCCAAAAGTGTGCAACAGAAAAACAGACTGATTCAACAGGTTAACCTGGAACAGAGTCTCAAATGTAATGTGGAAATGACAGCTGTCACATGTAATTCATGATAGGCTGTTGCTCTGATCAAATCAAACAGACCATACTGTAGGTTGATGACTCTGAGACAGCTATGTTACAGGAACTGTGTGGAGTTAACGTCACATCTGACCCAAATGTTGATCCTGGACACTACATGTGTACAGAATGAAGGCTGACCTGCTGCTGAGGAAACAATTAGCTTGTCATGTATATGTCTGTCTTCATTATGAACATGTAAATAAAAGTAAAGAACAAATGATTAAGGATAAAGTTACAAAGCATCTGACTCTCACTTTCAGGGTGATATCACTATGCTGTGGCAAAGAAAAGTTACATCGGTCCCAAAGGTTAGAAATAGTTTAGTTTAGTTGGTTTAGCAGCATTTTGATTTTTCGTGTTTGTGTTCCTACATGATATTGTGTTCTGGATCATATCCCAAATTGCAAAACCTACCAAACCTCCTTGAGCTAGCTCATGCTGACTAACCTGTGCCAACTTCCAAGATGCTGCACTGACCAGTGGACAAAGATGAAATCTGTAAAGGAGCATGAGAATGAAATGTCTTAAAGTGAGAAACTCCAGTGTTGTGTGGATGTGTGCAGGAAAGCCAGGCAGAGGTTAGCCGTCTGCAGAAGCAGAAGGAGGACCTGTGTGCTCAGATCCGTGACCTCAGCCTACCTGTTGACCTTGCCTCAGAGTCACTGCCTGCCCTCAAGAAGCAGCTTCGCCTCCTGGAGAGCCAGGTCAATGAGAAAGCAGAGGAAATCACCAAGCTCACTGCCAAAATACAGCAGCAGCAACAGGTGATACAGCACACACAGAATATATTGCTGTCCCTGCTGCTTCTTCCCTCACCATTGTCTTTGTCCGTGTCCTTTAGATCCACATGCGGTTTGAGATAGAGGTGGAAAGGATGAAGCAGATCCATCAAAAGGAGTTGGAAGATAAAGACGAGGAGTTAGAGGATGTCCACAAGTCCTCTCAGAGACGAGTGGGTTTAACAAATACACTTACAAACTGACTGTTTCACAACCAATCATTTTAACATACAGTGGGGCAAAAAAGTATTTAGTCAGCCACCGATTGTGCAAGTTCTCCCACTTAAAATGATGACAGAGGTCAGTAATTTGCACCAGAGGTACACTTCAACTGTGAGAGACAGAATGTGAAAAAAAAATCCATGAATTCACATGGTAGGATTTGTAAAGAATTTATTCGTAAATCAGGGTGGAAAATAAGTATTTGGTCACCTCAAACAAGGAAAATCTCTGGCTCTCACAGACCTGTAACGTCTTCTGTAAGAAGCTTTTCTGTCCCCCACTCGTTACCTGTATGAATGGCACCTGTTTGAACTCATCATCTGTATAAAAGACACCTGTCCACAGCCTCAAACAGTCAGACTCCAAACTCCGCCAAGGCCAAGACCAAAGAGCTTTCGAAGGACACCAGGAAAAGTATTGTAGACCTGCACCAGACTGGGAAGAGTGAATCTACAATAGGCAAGCAGCTTGGTGTGAAAAAATCAACTGTGGGAGCAATCATCAGAAAATGGAAGACATACAAGACCACTGATAATCTCCCTCGATCTGGGGCTCCACGCAAGATCTCATCCCGTGGGGTCAAAATGATCATGAGAACGGTGAGCAAAGATCCCAGAACCACACGGGGGGACCTGGTGAATGACCTGCAGAGAGCTGGGACCAAAGTAACAAAGGTCACCATCAGTAACACACTACAACGGCAGGGAATCAAATCCCGCAGTGCCAGACGTGTTCCGCTGCTGAAGCCAGTGCATGTCCAGGCCCGTCTGAAGTTTGCCAGAGAGCACATGGATGATACAGCAGAGGATTGGGAGAATGTCATGTGGTCAGATGAAACCAAAGTAGAACTTTTTGGTATAAACTCAACTCGTTGTGTTTGGAGGAAGAAGAATACTGAGTTGCATCCCAAGAACACCATACCTACTGTGAAGCATGGGGGTGGAAACATCAGGCTTTTTCTGCCAAGGGGACAGGACGACTGATCCGTGTTAAGGACAGAATGAATGGGGCCATGTATCGTGAGATTTTGAGCCAAAACCTCCTTCCATCAGTGAGAACTTTGAAGATGAAACGAGGCTGGGTCTTCCAACATGACAATGATCCAAAACACACCGCCCGGGCAACAAAGGAGTGGCTCCGTAAGAAGCATTTGAAAGTCCTGGAGTGGCCTAGCCAGTCTCCAGACCTCAACCCCATAGAAAATCTGTGGCGGGAGTTGAAAGTCCATGTTGCTCGGCAACAGCCCCAAAACATCACTGCTCTCGAGAAGATCTGCATGGAGGAATGGGCCAAAATACCAGCTACTGTGTGTGCAAACCTGGTAAAGACCTATAGTAAACGTTTGACCTCTGTTATTGCCAACAAAGGTTATGTTACAAAGTATTGAGTTGTATTTTTGTTATTGACCAAATACTTATTTTCCACCCTAATTTACGAATAAATTCTTTACAAATCCTACCATGTGGATTCATGGATTTTTTTTTCACATTCTGTCTCTCACAGTTGAAGTGTACCTCTGGTGCAAATTACTGACCTCTGTCATCATTTTAGGTGGGGGAACTTGCACAATCGGTGGCTGACTAAATACTTTTTGCCCCACTGTACATGCTTAAAAAACACATATTTTTTTAATTTGTTTTATTTTTTAATAACAGCAAAACCACATGACTTTAAGGTTGGATAAAGCTCATCACATACAAGACAGTTTGTTGAAGTTTTGCCAGCAGATCTTAAAATGAGAGATTCTTTAAAATGAACGTTTTCCACAGAAACAGGCTCTTTCAGTGAGATCACTAGAGTTGTACAACAGCAGTTATAATGCACTGCAGACACCAGTGGTTTTCCCTCCTCGCTAACGCGGGACTGTGACATTCCCTGATTACTGATCATGCTGTGCAAAGTGAAGTAGTTAAAATGTCTGACCATTCTCCTCTGATTTCTGACATCATCAAGACATTTTCATATAGAGAACTGCTGCTCACGGGATTTTTTTTTTTTTTTTTACAAATTCTCTGTAAACCCTAAAGATGTTTGTGTGGGAAAATCCCAACAGATGCCACAGTTTCTGTGGCAGCCGGTATAGTATTAGTCAAGTCACATGGGAAAGATTATCACATAAATATTACAGAGCAGTAATTCTGCTTTAGGCGCTGACATCATCATTCCTGGTAAGAAAAGCCTTATCCTCAGCATCATATTAAGACTTTTGGGAGAGATGATAAAAACTTCTTCCACACAAACTAAACTCAGCTCCTATAGGCAGGGCAGAAGAAGCTTCTGAAATTTTTGTAAGCCCTATTCCAGCAGCATTAGCTTTAAAAGCGAGTAAACAAAGCTCTTAGTGGCTAAACATTTATCATAGATACCCTTTATTACAGGATCACTAGTTGCTCCTGGAAACTGTAAGGTATACTAAAGTCACAAAACATCACACTTGGCTATAAACTGCACCACTGTATGCCTAAGGCCATGCTCTGATGAAGCCAACAAATCATCTACAAAAAGCAGGGATGCTACTTAATCCCAGCAAGCTCCCCATGAATATCACAAACTGAATCAGAACCGCCTGACACTTACAAATTCATCGTGTGTCTGTGTGTGTAGCTGAGGCAGCTGGAAATGCAACTGGAGCAGGAGTATGAGGAGAAACAGATGGTGATTCATGAGAAGCACGACTTGGAAGGACTCATTGCAACTCTGTGTGACCAGGTAAAACACACACACACACACACACACACACACACACACACACACACACACACACACACACACACACACACACACACACACACACACTGCTTGTCTGCACTCTACATTGACATCTTCACCTTTCTGCATTCCTTCCTGGCTGAAGAATTGTAAAATATTATTACTACTATGGTTAAACAAATATCTAATACATTCCAAAAAAAAATAAATTTACAGACATCATGGTAACAACTACATGTACACATACAGCTCTATTACTGGAAAATTGTGCAGAGATCAAAAGTAAAAATAATAATGTTACCCATCAGTGTGAAATGATTAATATTACTGCTGCATATGTTTAAGGTTGAGCTTATTTGGAATACTTTTTATTCTGTTTTATGTCCAGCATTGTATTTTAAAAGTCATATGTTTGCACTGGCTGTCGTGTGAGGACCATATATCTCTGGAAAAAAAACCTAAAATAAACAATTGTTCATGACCTCAGAAACACAGGCCTAAATCTTGATTTTTTTTAAAAGTATATTAAAAATATCCATAAAAAATAACTAGCTGAATCGAAAGACTTGAGCAGTGTGCGACATGGCTTACTGTTAATATCTACAGTGGAATTGGTCTCTGAATGTGGGAATGAGTGTCTCATAGAATGTGTGAATCTGAAAGTGCTGCTGAGCCTGCATCTGGTCCAGTTGCCTCTTTTATTAGAGCAGACAAATTGAGATCATCATGGTTACATTTTTCCTTGCTAATGTACTAAATGAGTTACACCTTTTTTACACTCCATCTTCTCTACATCACACATTTTGGCCAAGGTGGTTTATACATGATGCGCATGCCCAAACCACGAGAAAAAAGAAAAAAGTTGCTAGCCTCTTAGGTTACCCAACTTCAGTCATTCTTAATGGGAGATGGCGCTGAGGCCTGAGCCATGCACTACTTTCCATCACAAAAGCGGCACAATTCTGTGATAGAAAATAGTGCATAGCTCAGGAAGACTTGGAGAAATCACTGTCTGTGAACATAGCTCACTGTGCTGTCCAAATGCAGAGAAGAAGCCACAGGTTGTTTGTTCCACTGTTTGTATGCACTGTGTGTGCACTTTTTTTGCAGACTGGTGAGCCTCTTCCCAAGCTTACTTCTAAGTAACTCTGCCTCACTAAGATGTTCTTTTTATACCCAGTCATGTTACTGAGCTGCTGCCAGTCAACCCGATTAGTTGCAAAATCGTCCTCCAGCTGTTTTGCTTTAGTACCACATCCATTTCCTTTCCAAACTTTTTTGAGATGTGTTACTGCCATCAACTTCATAAGGAGTTCATATTTTTCTTTCATTTTTCTTAAATTTTCTCAGTTTGAGAAAATCTACCTTTTAACATATATGTAAAATGTGACTAAAGATTTCTCCCATTGAAAACATAATGTCGAGATGAACAGAATCATTTTTGGGATTTCTTTACCTGGATGATTGAGCATGCATCCAGACATTGCATTGCAATATTTATATTTTACAGTGTCCCAATCAATGTTCCCTCTAATTTTTCATGTGTCTGAGCGAACACACAAACTCCCTGAGCGGACACTTGGACCACTGTGAGCAACAGCAGATGTGTGCACTGTGGTCACGCCAGCATCGAATTCATCCAAGTTACATTGTTTATTAAAATAATCAAATTACAGCATTTACATTTATGTTAGACTACCTTTAATTAAATGCTTTAACCCACTTACAATGAAAATGTAAAAAAAATCTTGTTCATGACCTGTGTAGTATTTATTTATTTTTTGCTCTGACTTGTATAATGTGTATGAGTCTGTGGTCTGGGAGAGAGTCCTGTAACTCTCTGCATGCAAAATACAGTATATAATCACCAATGTTGGGCAATTAATTATATAGTTACTTCTTCAAAAAAGTAACTGAGTTATGCAAACAACAAAGTTTTTTGCAGCTGTTTACCTAAAAATGCAGCCAAGGCGTTTTTTTAAATTAAATATTTAAAACTATTTACAGAACAATCAGCTGTTCTGCATCAAATCTGATGCCACACAAATTATTTGTGCCACTCAAAAAAATAATTTCTGTCCACTATGAGATGAAGGAGAACAACAGCCTGGTACCTGCAGGCCTGACAACAGGAGATGTATCACTGCTGTAACACCTGTAACATTCAGCAGTCGCCTCATTGTTCTGACACACACAACAAAACTATTGACTACGCTACACACTAACTACACAAGATTTGACAACTCTGGTTTTACGTGGCCTATCAACACAATTTAAAAACTGGTATAAAGTCCACACTTTTCCCGTCAATTGTTCCGTCTGTCCTGCTCACATCTCCAGTGGTTGTACACGTTGTCATTAAGTGGCTTCACTCCACATCAGCCACGCCGCTTTGCTAGCTAAAACACCGGTGTCGGCACATAAGGATGCTGTCATAGCCTGTCAACCACGTTGATTAGCTGCGTATATATGAGTGTGAATCGCATCATTGGCTGGACTATGGGATTAGGTGGCATCGTTCTAATCCCATACTGGAGCAGCCAGTCACTTACTGACTAACACTGCAAAACAGAATTGTTAACGTATTAATTTTAATTTCAATTCAGGTTAGATTTTTTTTGTGTGTGTGTGTGTGCACAACACAGATTTTCTGTGCACAGAGACGTGCCAGCAGTGCGCAATTGCACGCGCAGCTTAGAGGGAACATTGGAACATTCTTACAATTGCAGTTGTACTTGATACTTTCTAAGGTTATTTAAGGTTGTTAAATGAAAAGTTAAACAGTGCATCACCAGCATAGTAGTATTAAGACATTAAGCAGATTTGAATTAAAACAGAGGAAACCGAAGGATCAACTCGCAGTGACCCTGATTGAAAAAGAAGCACAAAAACACACATAGAATATGAATGATGCCCAATGAAAACTACTTGTGAGTGTGCAAAACTAGTAAAAATCACCCTATTTGAATAATCTGAATGTCACTTCTAATTTTGAGTTCACGGTGATGTCCTGTGACTTCAATGAATGTGTGCCTGGAACCTATCAAAGATAGGATAGAGTTACTTTTACTAATTCAGTTATTCATTTAGAAGAGCTTTATTCTAAGGTGTCACACTTTACAGGTGGGGCACAGAGACTTTGATGTAGAGAAGAAGCTAAGGAGAGATCTGAAGAGAACTCACGCCCTCCTGGCTGATGCCCAGCTTCTTCTTGCTACTATGGAAAGCTCAGGGCAGAACCTACCCAACAGCAGTAAAGACCAGATAGAGCATCTGCACTTCCAGGTACATCCACTTTTACATTCACCTTTACCTTGACAAACCTCTAGTGTCACCTGCTGCTCTGCTGGAGAAACACTTCCCATGTCTCCATTTAGCTTGAGGAGAGCGAAGCAAGGCGACTTGAGGCTGAGAGCATTCAGGCGACTCTCTCCCAGGAGCTGGACAACAATCAGGCTGAGCTAGAAAACATCTGCAAGCAGAAGAGTGTGGTGAGAGTTTTATTTTATTGTGCATTGGCAGGCATGCGACCCATGGAAGGTAAAGAAGCGAAAGCACTCTTTGTTGTGTCTACTGACTTGTTAAGCTCTGAAAAAACAATGTACAACTCTAGTGATCTCACTTGCTTTGCACACTCTGTGTGTGTTTGCAACTGGAAAATAAAACATGGTGATGTGAGTGTGTTCTGATGTGCTTGATACTTACGGTCCTGAATGTAAATATTGCATATTTAATCAGACATCATAACTTTAGACACAGACTGTTTGTCTTCTTGTCTTAACTTCGTTTACGTAATACTAAAACTGCACATTACTTGAAATTAAATAAAAACATAACTAATTCTAAGCAAACTTGACAGGGTCACTTGTGATTTCATCACTTTCTGTCTTCTTATTTTGGGTACAGAAAACACTCTTTAGATTAAATAGTAAAAATGAAGAGTGTGGAGTAGTCTTCCACTTATGTTTTTGTCTTCCTGAGTGCAGGTGGATGAAAACTTAGCTCTGCTGCAGCAGGAGAAGGTGGACCTGTTGAAGAGGCTCGAAGAGGATCAGGAAGACCTAAATGAACTTATGAAGAAACACAAAGCGCTCATTGCGCAGGTACTGCTTTTTAGCTGAAATCTTTCAAATCCTGTTGATGACCTAAGTCATGATTCACTTCAGGTGACTTCCTCTTGCTTTGTCCCCTTCAGTCCTCCAGTGATATTGCTCAGATCAGAGAACTGCAAGCTGAACTGGAGGAGGTGAAGAAACAGAAACAGTCTCTCCAAGAAGAGGTATCTTTGCTTTGACAGTCAGAAATGAAAAGGATTACTCGGGGGTTTATGAACCAATTGTGCTTTTGAAATTAGCTGGGATGAGGTTGTGATGGATTCATGGAACATTTAACCTGCTTGTTGCAAGTCTGAATACACATGCCAGCTTCAGGTGGAGCACGTTCACGCTTTCTGATATATCTGCACGTTGATCCTCTAAATGTTTTTGGCTTGCAACTCAGCTCCAGCAGTGTGTATCGAGGGTGCAGTTCCTGGAATCGTCCACTGTGGGGCGCAGCATTGTCAGTAAACAAGAGGCACGTGTACGTGACCTGGAAAATAAATTAGAGTTTCAGAGAGGGCAAGTGAAGAGGTTTGAGGTAAGCTCGGATGATTCATCTACACTTGTTACCATGCGAGAACATGCCTGCAGCTCCTACGTCTCCCTTAGGTGCTGGTGCTGCGGTTGAGGGACAGCGTGGTTCGTCTGGGAGAGGAGCTGGAGCAGAGCGCACAGGCCGAGGCTCGGGAGAGAGAGAATGCCCGCTATTACCAGCAGCGTGTGCAGGACATGAGACTGGAGATGGAGGAGCTGAGCCAGGCAGAGCAGGAGAGCAGCCGCAGACGCATGGAGCTGGTAATCACACCTTGTAATAACCGATATCATGAGCGATGGTTATTTTACTGTTGGCAAGCAATAAAATAATAATCGGTCCAGTAGTATGTAAAGTCGAAGCTGATTTTAGTAAGACTCTTTTTCACTTTAATGAAATAATTCATTTCAGTTTTAACACTCACCATGTATATCTACATGTGTTTGACCACTGCATTTAAACACATTAATGTACAATAATCATTAGTGAGTGCCAACATATTATTAGTTCACAACATATTCAGTTTTCTGTTTATTAGCAATGGTTATTACAACATGTCACCATATCAGTTATCATAAAAAGTTTCCTTGTATTGTCTGCTGACTAATCCTGTATCAGAAATTGAGTGAGCAATTTTTGCAGCAAACTAAATCTGGGGCAAAGACTGTGTTTGTTTGGGACTGTGAAGGACGTGTTATTAATGCCAAGTCTGAAATTTTGGTGTAACTAACCTGAAAATAAAAATAAACAAGAAGCACCACCAAAGTGCAAACCTCCACTAGGGCAGCTCATTCTCTGAGCAGCATCCCCGGTTAAAGGAACAGTATTGCATTTTGCATTTATTCATTTAGGCTTCTCTGTTATTTTTAAATGTACTTCAAGAAGTTTGTATTGCTGTAAAAATCAGATAAGGATAGCATGACAGAGGTTTGTGTACAGAAACATTATGTAGGAGCAGGTAATGGATAAAATGTATGGATATGTAAATAAACAGACATGAATAACTTAGCTTATTATATAATATTATGCTGTAGTGCATTTCTAACTAACTACGCAGCTCATTGTCAGTGTGGACAATACTTTCTTTAGAGATATAACACATTTTGGGGTCAGCTTCAAAGAAAAGTGTTGAAATGTAAAAGTGAGGTCAAAAGTCAAACGTGACATGAAATTTAAACTTTATAGGGTATTTTCTATACATTGAGAATACACATCACACTTGTAAGAATTGTAGATTCTAACTTAGAAGGCTTTTTGACAGTTTTCCATGAATAAATCATGTTGACCTTGAAGTCATCGGTGTATGGAAGAAAATTTTAATGGAACTTTTCGAGCTGTTGTGTTTACAGACAGAATGACACTGGTGGACAAAATGCTACCAAAAGCATACCCTTCTTGGCAGAGTTAAATGTGCAGGTTACAGTCTAGTGATTTTATTCATATAGCACATTTAAACACGTATCCTATTCTATTCAATTCAATTTTATTTATATAGCGCCAAATCACAACAAAAGTTGCCTCAAGGCGCTTCATAGATTCAGAGAAAAACCCAACAATCATGTGACCCCCTATGAGCAAGCACTTTGGCGACAGTGGGAAGGAAAAACTCCCTTTTAAAAGGAAGAAACCTCCGGCAGAACCAGGCTCAGGGAGGGGCGGGGCCATCTGCTGCGGGTGAGAGAAGGAAGACAGGATGAAAGACATGCTGTGGAAGAGACACAGAGGTTAATAACAGATATGATTCAATGCAGAGAGGTCTATTAACACATAGTGAGTGAGAAAGGTGACTGGAAAGGAAAAACTCAATGCATCATGGGAATCCCCGGCAGCCTATGTCTATTGCAGCATAACTAAGGGAGGATTCAGGGTCACCTGGTCCAGCCCTAACTATATGCTTTAGCAAAAAGGAAAGTTTTAAGCCTAATCTTAAAAGTAGAGATAGTGTCTGTCTCCCGAATCCAAACTGGAAGCTGGTTCCACAGAAGAGGGGCCTGAAAACTGAAGGCTCTCCCTCCCATTCTACTTTTAAATACTCTAGGAACAACAAGTAGGCCTGCAGAGCGAGAGCGAAGTGCTCTAATAGGGTGATATGGTACTACAAGGTCATTAAGATAAGATGGGGCCTGATTATTTAAGACCTTGTATGTGAGGAGCAGGATTTTGAATTCAATTCTGGATTTAACAGGAAGCCAATGAAGGGAAGCCAAAACAGGAGAAATATGCTCTCTCTTTCTAGTCCCTGTCAGTACTCTTGCTGCAGCATTTTGGATTAGTTGAAGGCTTTTCAGTGAGTTTTTTGGACATCCTGATAATAATGAATTGCAGTAGTCCAGCCTGGAAGTAATAAATGCATGAACTAGTTTTTCAGCGTCACTCTGAGACAGGATATTTCTAACTTTAGAGATGTTGCGCAAATGGAAGAACGCAGTCTTACATATTTGTTTAATATGTGTGTTGAAGGACATGTCCTGGTCACAAATAACTCCAAGGTTCCTCACAGAGTTACTGGAGGCAGTGTTGCCAACTTAGCGACTTTGTCGCTATATTTAGCGAGTTTTCAGACCCCTTAGCGATTTGGATGGATGGATGGATGGATGGATGGGAAAAAAGTCGCTAAAAAAGACGTGAAAACACATATCGCTTTTACTCTCAACAAGCAGCGGGTGCTGTAACGCAGTCAGTTCTTCTTTTACTCTTTTTCTCTTATGCTGTTTTGTGGATCACAAGGTTTAAAACTACTTATAAACACACACACACAAAGTAACTCCACCAGAGTGCCGGTCCAAGCCCGGGTAAAGGAGCAGGGTTGGAATTATGACATTAAAAAAAACAATAATTGCTAAAAGAACTTTAATTTGTAGTTCTAAATAAACTCTAAATGCATTTAGGACGTTTTTTACTCACTTTATGTCTCTTCCACGATGTTATTTCTCTCTCCAACAACATAGGTTACAATTAGATTAGCATGACCAATTATGCAAATTAGGCGATGACGTCATTTAGCGACTTCTAGGACAGCCAATAGCGATTTTCCTTACTGAGGAGTTGGCAACACTGACTGGAGGCCAAGGCAATGCCATCCAGAGTAAGAATCTGGGCCGAGTACAATAACCTCAGTTTTATCTGAATTAAGAAGCAGAAAGTTAGTGGCCATCCAGGTCTTTATGTCTTTAAGACATTCCTGCAGTTTAACTAATTGGTGTGTGTTATCTGGCTTTATGGACAGATAGAGCTGGGTGTCATCTGCATAGCAGTGAAAATTTATGCTATGTCTTCTAATGATGCTGCCTAAGGGAAGCATGTATAATGTAAACAGAATTGGTCCTAGCACTGAACCCTGTGGAACTCCATAGTTAACCTCAGTGTGTGAAGAGGACTCTCCATTTACATGAACAAATTGGAGTCTATTAGATAGATATGATACAAACCACTGCAGTGCAGTACCTGTAATACCTACAGCATGTTCTAATCGCTCTAATAGGATATTATGGTCGACAGTATCGAATGCTGCACTAAGGTCTAGCAGGACAAGCACAGAGATGAGTCCACTGTCAGAGGCCATAAGAAGATCATTTGTAACCTTCACTAAAGCTGTTTCTGTGCTGTGATGAGCTCTGAAACCTGACTGAAACTCTTCAAATAAACCATTCCTCTGCAGATGATCTGTTAGCTGTGTGACAACTACTCTTTCAAGGATTTTTGATATGAAAGGAAGGTTGGAGATTGGCCTATAACTAGCTAAGACTGCTGGGTCTAGAGATGGCTTTTTGAGTAAAGGTTTAACTACAGCCAGCTTGAAGGCCTGTGGTACATAGCCGATCATTAGAGATAGGTTGATCATATTTAAGATCGAAGAATTAATTAATGGCAGGACTTCTTTGAGCAGTTTTGTAGGAATGGGGTCTAAAAGACATGTTGATGGTTTGGAGGAAGTAATTGTTGAAGTTAACTCAGGAAGATCAATTAGAGAAAAAGAGTCTAACTTAACATCGATGGTACTAAGAGTAGCTGTAGATAGTATTACATCTGTGGGATGATTACTGGTAATTTTTTCTCTAATGATAAAAATTTTATTTGTGAAGAAGTTCATGAAGTCATTACTAGTTAACGTTAGAGGGATGGTTGGCTCAACAGAGCTCTGACTTTTTGTCAGCCTGGCTACAGTGCTGAAGAGAAACCTGGGGTTGTTCTTATTTTCTTCAATCAGTGATGAATAGTAAGATGTTCTGGCTTTGCGGAGGACTTTCTTATAAAGCAACAAACTATTTCTCCAGGCTAAATGATGATCCTCTAAATTTGTGACACGCCATTTCCTCTCCAGCTTACGAGTCATCTGCTTTAGGCTACGTGTTTGAGAATTATACCACGGAGTCAGGTACTTCTGATTAGAGACCTTAGTTTTCACAGGAGCTACAGTATCCAGAGTCGTACGCAGTGAGGAGGTAAAATTATTAACAAGATAATCGACCTCTGTTGGAGTAGCGTTCAGATAGCTGCTCTGCTCTATGTTGGTACAGGGCATTGGAGATGATAACAGTGGGTGGATTATATTCTTAAACTTAGTTACAGTGCTTTCAGAAAGACATCTACTGTGATAAAGCCTACTCTCCACTGCTGTGTAATCAATTACTGTAAATGTAAATGTTATCAGGAAATGATCAGACAGGAGAGGGTTTTCAGGAAACACTGTTAAATGTTCAGTTTCTATGCCATATGTTAAAACAAGATCTAGAGAGTGATTAAAGTGGTGGGTGGGTTCTTTTGCATTTTGAGAGAAGCCAATTGAGTCTAATAACAGATTAAATGCCATGTTGAGGCTGTCATTTTTAGCATCTACATGGATGTTAAAATCACCCACAATAATTATTTTATCTGAGCTGAGCACTAAATTAGATATAAAGTCTGAGAAATCAGACAAACTCTGTGTAAGGCCCAGGTGGACGATAGATGATAACAAGTAAGACTGGTTTCTGAGTTTTACAGCTGGGGTGGACGAGGCTAAGCATCAGGCTTTCAAATGAATTAAAAGTCTGTCTTGGTCTTTCGTTAATTAATAGGCTGGTGTGAAAAATTGCTGCCACACCTCCCCCTCGGCCTGTACTTCGAGATTTCTGGTAGTTAGAATGACTCGGGGGTGTTGATTCATTTAAACTAACATAATCATCCTGCTGCAACCAGGTTTCTGTAAGGCAGAGTAAATTGATTTGTTGATCAATTATTAAGTCATGTACTAACAGAGACTTGGAGGAGAGAGACCTAATATTTAATAATCCACATTTCACTGTTTTACTCTTTGGTTCACATGTGGATACTGTATTGTTCTTTCTTTGTGATTTTTGTTGCTGGTTTTTAGTTTGTTTTTTGTCTTTTTGGAAGCTGACACAGTCTCTATGGAGATGGGTTTTTGGGGGGGGTAGCAGGAGGAGAGAAGCTGCAGAGAGGCGTGTAAGACTGCAACTCTGCTTCCTGGTCCCAACTCTGGATAGTCATATTTTGGGGGGTTTAATAAATTTGTCCATATTTCGAGAAATGAGAGCCGCTCCATCCAAAGTGGGATGGATGCCGTCTCTACTAACAAGACCAGGTTTCCTCCAGAAGGTTTGCCAATTATCTATGAAGCCCACATCGTTTCTGGGACACCACTCAGACAGCCAGCAATTTAAGGAGAACATGCGGCTAAACATGTCACTCCTGGTCTGATTCTATGTATCGTATTCTTTCAGATTGTGTTAATGTGAACTCTGTTTCATTAAAACAAAGGAAGATAAAAGAATAGCTAATAAAAGCATATTTCCATAGATTTCTCTGGTATCCCTGCTGCTTGCAGATAGATCACGACTACATGGACAGCACGTAGGCTGCTAAATATAAACCTCAACAGGAGTTTCACAACACAGGCTGTGACACATGATTTTAAAGTCCTGGCAGGAAACACTTCCTCCAGGCTACAACATTGACATACAGTGTCATTACTACAGAGTGCAATCATAGCAGCA
Source organism: Aulonocara stuartgranti (assembly GCF_965226115.1). NCBI lineage: Eukaryota > Metazoa > Chordata > Actinopteri > Cichliformes > Cichlidae > Aulonocara > Aulonocara stuartgranti. The sequence continues at coordinate 7,390,717 of NC_138945.1, read as the reverse complement.
CGGTTTGGACAGCACTGGGATTTCGGCACAATGCTGTGGAATAAAAGTGTGAGCAAACACCACAACCACAAAAAAAACAGCGTGTTGCTTTATAAGAAAGCCCTCCGTAAAGCCAGAACCTCTTACTTTTCATCACTGATTGAAGAAATGAGAACAACTTTAGGTTTCTCTTTAGCACTGTAGCCAGGCTGACAAAAAGTCAAAGCTCTGTTGAGCCAACTATTTCTTGAACCTTAACTAGTAATGATCTTGCGAAATAAAATTTTAGCCATTAGAGAAAAAATCACTCATAATTATCTCACAGATTTAATATTAACATTATCTACAGAATCTGATTCTGATTCTGAGCTACTTTCAGTACCATGGATATTCATTTAGTCTTTTTCCTCCAAACCATCAACATGTCTTTTTGGACCCATTCCTACAAGACTGCTCAAAAAAGTCCTACTATTAATTAATGCTTGAATCTTGAAAATGATCAACCTATCTCTAATTATAGGCCAATCTCCAACCTTCCTTTCATATCAAAAATCCTTGAAAGAGTAGTTGTCACACAGCTAACAGATCATCTGCAGAGGAATGGTTTATTTGAAGAGTTTCAGTCAGGTTTCAGAGCTCATCACAGCACAGAAACAGCTTTAGTGAAGGTTACAAATGATCTTCTTATGGCCTCTGACAGTGGACTCATCTCTGTGCTTGTCCTGCTAGACCTCAGTGCAGCGTTCGATACTGTTGACCATAATATCCTATTAGAGCGATTAGAACATGCTGTAGGTATTACAGGTACTGCACTGCAGTGGTTTGTATCATATCTATCTAATAGACTCCAATTTGTTCATGTAAATGGAGAGTCCTCTTCACACACTGAGGTTAATTATGGAGTTCCACAGGGTTCAGTGCTAGGACCAATTCTATTTACACTATACATGCTTCCCTTAGGCAGCATCATTAGAAGACATAGCATAATTTTTTATTGCTATGCAAATGACACAACTTTATCTATCCATGAAGCCAGATAAAACACACCAATTAGTTAAACTGCAGGAATGTCTTAAAGACATAAAGACCTTGATGGCCTCTAACCTTCTGCTTCTTAATTCAGGGGTCACGATACAGGCAGATCCAGAAAACCTAATCACAGAGACGAGGGTTACTCCAAAGCAAGGCTGGAAAACAACAGAATTCTACAGAGCCGGGCAATACTAACTGGAGTTACTCAATATGCATTTATTGCTTCTACTTTAGACTACAGTAATTTGTTATTATCAGGATGTCCTAAAAACTCCCTGAAAGGCCTTCAGTTAATACAAAATGCTCCAGCAAGAGTACTGACAGGGACTAGAAAGAGAGAGCATATTTCTTCTATGTTGACTTTCCTTCATTGGCACTATGTTAAATTCAGTATTGAAGTCAAAATCCTGCTTGTCACATACAAGGTCTTAAATAATTAGGCCCCATCTTATCTCTGCTACACTCTGACCATGAAACCATAGCCACTGTGCACCAGTCACACTGTTCTTTACTTTAAATCTATCACAGTACAGTAAACTAACCTGTTTATCCTGCACTACACTCCAGAGTATTCTTATGCAGCCTTTACATAGCAGTTAGTCTACCTCATTTTGTTTTGCAGCATATTTCACAATATGAAAGAACATAATGTCACATGTACAAATGTACACTCCATCTCTGAGCGAAGTTAGCTCTGAAGCTTTAGCTAGCAACACACTCTTTGACAAACTGCACACAGTTTGTGTGTTTGCTGATGTTTGTTGAACAGATAGAAACAATTTATTTAAACAAACATGCCACTTAAAAAAAAGTCACTCCCTTTATGCTCTCTTCTCTTCAGTAGGGCGAGCTAGTTGCCAAGGTACCGCAACCGCAACTTATGGAAACTTGCAGTCATTCCAGTGTTGTGTCAGTAAATAAACAAAAAAACAAAACAAAAACAAAACACTGTCCCACTTTTAACCCCTCTGGCACATGTAATCTCTTTTTATGCATCATCCTGGTGATTAATAAACAAACAAAAATCCCTTTCCTGTGTTACTGTTTGAGCTTACATGGGTTTGATGTCTCGTCACAGTGACGAAATAATAATTCAACCCAAATGCATTTAACCAGAAGTAATGAGCCTGTTTTGAAAATGTAAGAAGTAGAAAGTACAGATATTTGTTTAAAAATGTAGGGAGTAAAAGTAAAAAGTACACAAAAAATAACTACTCAAGGAAAGTAAAGATTCCTAAAAATTGTACTTAAGTACAGTAACAAGGTATTTGTACTTTGTTACTGTCCACATCTAGATACAGAGGTGGGAAGAAAAATTGAACAGAAAAAGGGGCCAAAGCAAACAAACAAAAATATATTTTAGGTTATGGACACATCAAATTAATTAAATCAATGTAATCAGAGTTTGTTGATTACATTGAACTTTGTTCTCAGGCTTTTGGGCTCTGTGGGCTTGAAATAATGTAACAACTTGGAATTCGATTTGCATTTTCTTGATTCAGAGTTCTTAGACAGCTTAGATAGGATCAGACCCTCAAACCACTGAAGAAAATAACAAAGCAAGCAACAGAATTAGTCTGTTCAAAAGGCTGAATGATTATCACGTCAAAGGCTGGTGATTTCTCAATAGCCTTTTCACTGTCTGTATGAAAGGGGGACATTATCATGTGTAGTGAATAGGAGCATGAGGACCCAAATGCAGACACACAGATGTGGATTGTGGTAAACAAAAGGAAAAATGTTTAATTAGGCTGATGAGCAAAATACATTATGGTGAAAAGTAAAGTACCTGAGGAAATTAGAAACACTAATATAGTATATAAAACTTGAACTTATAAAGCGAACAGTCAGTCATTCCAGTTCAGTTTGTACAGTAGACATACAAGGCAAATAAGAGTAACAATATACAGTACAATGAAATAAGAAGGATAAATAAATAAAGGATAGAAAAGAAAAAAAGGGGGGGAATGTGACAGACTTCATAACAACTTTGTACTTGAAAGTTGTGACAGCTCATTCGTTAAACATTTCTGAATGAATTTCAATCAATGATAAACCTTTTTTATTGGAAGTTAATTTAAGAGAGTTTAAGTAATATTCAATTTCAATCAAAAACAAATTAAATGATGGGGTCGAGTTTTGAAATTTACATTTATGTATGTGGAATTTCCCTAATAAGATGGAGTGGCCGAAGAGTGAACTGTCAAAAGTACTGAATATGACGTCACTTATTTATGTGCGAATGTTTAATAATTAAAGTCAGTCATATATCCACAAACACAACAAGCTGAAAGTCAGTGATATGTGTGTGTGTGTGTGTGTGTGTGTGTGTGTATATATATATATATATATATATACATATATATCATAATAATCTGACAATACTATAATATTGGCCATATTATATTTACATTACCACAGTGAGATGACTTTAGTCTCATGAACAACATTAACTAATTCTTATTTACTAACTAATCTTAAATGACTGTTCAGCACAGAAATGAAGCCCAACAATCATGTTTTACAGTCCTCTGGTCTCAGCCTCAGATACTCAACTAATCAAAGTGATGTCATGACAAAAATGAATGACCAACAAAACATTTTTCTCCTTCATTTCTGTCAAACAAAGCTGTATGTAACGTGTCTCGCAGTTAGTATCATCAGCGCGACGAAGCGTATACCGTCCCATTTCACAAGCCTCTCACTTCCGCACTTCTCGTACTTATAGTACGCACCGTACGTAGTACGCGTAGTGTGCGTACTTCAAGCGTGCAGACCCTGAATTGGGACACAGCTCAGGACTGAGACATACGAGCTGAATGTAGACAAAAAGGTAAACAAACATGGAGACAAGACTGACTGGCACTGGAGACCCAGACAGCAAGACACAGAAACAACACTAGGACATGAACGAAATCAAACAGTAACCAAGAACCAAAAATATAGATAATAAAACTCAGAGGCACTAGGAAGTACTAAACTCAAACTTAAACATAAATATCTCTTAAATCTAACAGAGACTCAAAATGCTGGGTCATAGACTCAGGACCATGACAGATATAGCCTCCAGGTCTGAAAACTGAAGCCTTCGCAGAAACAAACTCCATAGCAGCTCCACAAAGTCCAGCTGGAAAAACAAAATTGGAGAAAATGATGGCAAAATTGGAGAACTTGGTAGCGACAGTGAACAAAGTATTAAAATTGGAGCTGATGTCTCCATCTCTAAATGCGTGCAAGGCGGACTTAATAAGCAACCCATTCATTGCAAATGAGATGGACTCAGCCAATGCCTCAAACAGAGAGAAAGGAACTAGGAAGACATTAGTTTTTAGTAATGGCACTGGAAATTTCACAATTTCACATTTCATCCTCAGTCACCCATAGGAGAACTCTTGCCACTCAGCGACTCCGAGGAGCAATGACAAGCAAATGGACCCTCAACTCAGAATATGACGTATGTCACGGCGGAGTCGGTGTCACAGATGACTGAAAAAACTAAAAATGTTAAAGAACTAATAAAAGCTTTACATGGGGGGGGGGGGGGAGGAGCTTTCCTATTTCTACTCTAGTGTGAATGCACAATTGAGTTAGATGAAGATCTGAGCAGCCGAGCAGACTTTAAAGCTGCTACTTACAGTTACACATTCAGTCATGTTCTTGTTCTCACTAACTGCACATTTCTTTGTGACCTCTGAGCTGAGCCAAGAAAATGAGAAGGAGCTCCAGGACTTAAGTTATTCGCACAAAGCAACACATTCACACACACACAGACAGACACAAGAATGCCCTTAAACAACCTACCAACCAGCAATGGAGACTTAGACACAGCCCCATATAAATGGATTTAATCATACACACAACAGCATGCACACAGGCACACACACATGTGCATGTACACAGACAGACACACACTTCTCCATTACCATACCCAACGTCATCTCCCCCTCATTCGGCTTCCTCTCTCTGACTGTGATTAATCCTCATTGTCTCTTCAAGGTTATGGGGGTGCACACATACACACACTCGTACATGCTTACAGTGGGGCAAAAAAGTATTTAGTCAGCCACCGATTGTGCAAGTTCCCCCACTTAAAATGATGACAGAGGTCAGTAATTTGCACCAGAGGTACACTTCAACTGTGAGAGACAGAATGTGAAAAAAAAATCCATGAATTCACATGGTAGGATTTGTAAAGAATTTATTCGTAAATTAGGGTGGAAAATAAGTATTTGGTCACCTCAAACAAGGAAAATCTCTGGCTCTCACAGACCTGTAACGTCATCTGTAAAAAGCTTTTCTGTCCCCCACTCGTTACCTGTATGAATGGCACCTGTTTGAACTCATCATCTGTATAAAAGACACCTGTCCACAGCCTCAAACAGTCGGACTCCAACTTCCGCCATGGCCAAGACCAAAGAGCTTTCGAAGGACACCAGGAAAAGTATTGTAGACCTGCACCAGACTGGGAAGAGTGAATCTACAATAGGCAAGCAGCTTGGTGTGAAAAAATCAACTGTGGGAGCAATCATCAGAAAATGGAAGACATACAAGACCACTGATAATCTCCCACGATCTGGGGCTCCACGCAAGATCTCATCCCGTGGGGTCAAAATGATCATGAGAACGGTGAGCAAAGATCCCAGAACCACACGGGGGGACCTGGTGAATGACCTGCAGAGAGCTGGGACCAAAGTAACAAAGGTCACCATCAGTAACACACTACAACGGCAGGGAATCAAATCCCGCAGTGCCAGACGTGTTCCGCTGCTGAAGCCAGTGCATGTCCAGGCCCGTCTGAAGTTTGCCAGAGAGCACATGGATGATACAGCAGAGGATTGGGAGAATGTCATGTGGTCAGATGAAACCAAAGTAGAACTTTTTGGTATAAACTCAACTCGTCGTGTTTGGAGGAAGAAGAATACTGAGTTGCATCCCAAGAACACCATACCTACTGTGAAGCATGGGGGTGGAAACATCATGCTGTGGGGCTGTTTTTCTGCCAAGGGGACAGGACGATTGATCCGCGTTAAGGACAGAATGAATGGGGCCATGTATCGTGAGATTTTGAGCCAAAACCTCCTTCCATCAGTGAGAACTTTGAAGATGAAACGAGGCTGGGTCTCCCAACATGACAATGATCCAAAACACACCGCCCGGGCAACAAAGGAGTGGCTCCGTAAGAAGCATTTGAAAGTCCTGGAGTGGCCTAGCCAGTCTCCAGACCTCAACCCCATAGAAAATCTGTGGCGGGAGTTGAAAGTCCGTGTTGCTCGGCGACAGCCCCAAAACATCACTGCTCTCGAGAAGATCTGCATGGAGGAATGGGCCAAAATACCAGCTACTGTGTGTGCAAACCTGGTAAAGACCTATAGTAAACGTTTGACCTCTGTTATTGCCAACAAAGGTTATGTTACAAAGTATTGAGTTGTATTTTTGTTATTGACCAAATACTTATTTTCCACCCTAATTTACGAATAAATTCTTTACAAATCCTACCATGTGGATTCATGGATTTTTTTTTCACATTCTGTCTCTCACAGTTGAAGTGTACCTCTGGTGCAAATTACTGACCTCTGTCATCATTTTAAGTGGGGGAACTTGCACAATCGGTGGCTGACTAAATACTTTTTTGCCCAACTGTATGTGTTTCTATGACAGTTGTGGCTCCCACACCCGTCTCAAAACCAACAAAGGCAAAAGCCTGAAAGCTTTTGGTTGTGTGTAGGTGCATACATATGTGACAGGATATGAGAGACAGAGTCAGTAAGAAAATGATGGAACGATTTAAGAAATCACTTTTTTTCTCTGGATGTCAGCTTGCATATGTAATAGTTTGCTAATAAATACTGCTGATGTGTGCTGGGGCACAGCAAACAGGTCTGTTAGAAGATGACCATCTTATTCATCCCTGCATCTTCCTCTTTTTCTGTACAGGAAATGAAGGTTGAAGAGCTCAGCACTGTCAGACAGGCATTACAGGCGGACCTGGAGACGTCCATCCGGCGCATCGTTGATCTTCAGGCTGCCCTAGAGGAAGTAGAATCGAGTGATGACAGCGACACTGAAAGGTAATTTGCCCTCACTGAGGTAGCTCCTCTCAGGTTCAGTGATGATATTTGTATGTCTGAACTCAACTTTCACCAATCTGCCCTTCAATCCAGTGTTCACACTGCTGTGGAGTCCTTTACTCAAAAGAAAGACCTGTAAGAAACTCTTGGCTGTGTGTGTGGCTGTGTATATGTGTATGACCTAAAAATATCCGAGCTTGAAGTGTTCTTATTATGCATATTGTTGTGATAATAAATAACAGGATAAAAAAGACATAGACTTCAACTAGCTTTGGCCTTGATTTCCATCATATCCATGCATATCACCAAAGTCAATGCACAATTAAGTCAGCTACACCTTAACCCAAATGATGAAAGTCATTACATAGATGTGTAAATTGGATATTAATTTACTAACGACCATCAGGTCACCAAGGTTAGGGTTGAGTTTTGTTTTAGCTGTTTGTGTGTGTGTGTGTGTGTGTGTGTGTGTGTGTGTGTGTGTCCATCCATTTTCTGCTGCTTATCTGGATGGTGGGGGGAAGCAGTCTAAGCAGAGAAGCCCAGACTTCCCTCACCCCAGCTACCTTCTCCTGCTCATCTATGGGGACACCAAGAAGTTCCCAAGCCAGCTATGAGATATAATCTCTCTCGTGCAAATTCTGGTTTCCCCCAGGGGCCCCCTACCGGACATGCTCAGAATAACTCACCTATGAGGCGTCTATCTTAGTCAGATGCCCAAAATACCTCATCTTACTCCTTTTGATATGAAGGAGCAGCGGCTCTACTCCGAGTCCCTCTCGTATGACCAAGCTCCTCACCCTCTCTCTAAGGGACAGTCCAGCCACTCTTCGAAGGCTACTTGTGTCTGTGACTTCATTCTTTCGCTCACTGCCCAAAGGTCATGACTATAGGTGAGCGTAGGAATGTAAATTAACTCTTTAATTGACAACTTTGCTTTTATGCTCAGCTCTCTCTTCACCCCAACAGATTGGTGCATTTGCATCACTGCGGACTACTCTGCTTCCACAATAGAAGGCACAACTATGGTATTGAGGAGATCCTCCTCACTTTGTGTGTACTTTTCACTGCCTGAATATAGCCTCAGTTGAGGTAAGCAGTGTTCCACCAAAGCTGTAGACGGTGTGTGTGGAATTCCCTTCCTACTCGTGGTGACTCCTTTAGCCTGAAACCTCTCTTCATCTGTGGTGTCCACCATCTGGTTCTGGCATTACCACCAGAATCAGTTGTCAGCTCAGCACCTCTCTTCACCCAAGTGCCCAAGACAGATGGCTGCAGATCTGATGTTACAATTATAAAATCAATCATCAACCTGCAACCTCAGATGCCTTATGTGCTTATAAACACCTTTATGCTCTAACATGATGTTTGTCATTGACAAACTGTGGTTAGTACAGAAGTACAATAACAAAACACAAGTCCCCCAGGGGAACCTTCATTTTATGTGATTTCTTTGTTGTGTCTTGTATATATGCTTCTATGACAACGAATTTTCCCTCTGAGATTACTAAAGTAGGCTAATGATTGCTGTATTTCATAGTCAGTATACATAGCCAGTCTTGTTAATGATCTGGCTGAGGGGGTTGCAATGGGGACAGAGCATCTCCTTGGTGAACCCCTCACTTGATTATGACTTGTGCATTTGGCTTGAAGTTTGCCTCTTGTGTTTTCCTTCACCTCCATTGGATTCCTAAACGAGGCTCTTAGGGTCCTGTTAATATCATACAACATTCCCGAATCCTTGTGCAAGGCATTGAGTCATAGGCTCTGATAGAGGACTCGAGCTCAAGGACCTGTCCCCTAGTTTACAAAAGCTGTGTATTAGCTGTGTATTGAAAGAGACGTGAAAGTAAAGCATGTAAGGAAAAGACAGAGTTTGAACAATTGTACAACTCTCTTAGGCAGCTTTCACTACTTTGTTTAAGATATCTTGAGGAATAGTTTTCCAGACATCTTGAAGGATATTTAAAGTGGTTGTTTGGATTTTGGCTTCCTTTTGTCCATTCTCTGTTGAGATAATCCTACGTTGCTTTAATAATGTTGAGATCTGTGTTCTGGGAAGGCCAATCCATGACTGGAAAATGGACTTCCACCTCTCCCAGTCGGTTAAGCTGCAGTCAGTTCCGATGGAAGGCTTGGACCGAGAGGCAGCTCAGCATCTGCTGGCTCTAAAATGATTTGAACTCTGGCGCTGTACATCACATGTACCCGGCCGATTCGGCCAACGGACCAACTGTTCATTTCTTTGCATCCCGGGATCTCGGGCAGGCCCCTGTCCAAGTCCCGGTTGTCCCACTGTGAGGTACAGGCAATCCAGCAGACTTGTGCCTCAATAGAAGCTCCTCTCCCCTCAGGTGTGCGGGCCCACTCAACCAGTGAGGGTGGAGGGGTGCCTCCCTCTCTGCCATTTGTGCGGCAGTGACATGGTCCCCAACTGCCACCTTTATGTGGTTTTCCCGCTTGAACATGGCAGCCAGCCCCTCTTTCGCGGAGCAGGTTCTGGGTGCCCCTCAGCAGTAGCCGTCATTCTGGGGGGGGGGGAAGCATTTAAACTGCATTTCAATTCAAGACAGAGAAACAAAAAGATTATCCCTGGCCAAAACTGGGAAGACTTAAAAATAAAGTGCTATTTTAAGTACTTTAAGTACATTTTCAGAATGGTATTGTCTTTAAATAAAAATAATAAAAAGTCTACATAAAGTGCAGTTTTTCTTGTTAGAAAAATAAGGCAGAAAGATAAAAGGTCATTTGACCAGCTTCACCTTTAAACTCTGAGTAACCTTAGCCAAAATTATTTTGTACATTAGGCTAAAACAATGTGATCATGGAACATTTTAGTGCAAAAAATAACAAACCCATTGGACTCACAATACCTCCATGCTTATTTATTGTCCATCTCTTTCAGCCAGTTACTTAGACAAACTAGCCTGTTCACATTTTCAGAGCTCAAGGCAGCTCTCTTTTTTTGTTACTATGTTACTATGTGACCTGCAAGTGATAACAGTCTGTCACATGGGACAGAAGTGGCAGGACTAATTTAATACTTGCGGGCCAGGACAGACAGTTGTGGGTGGGTGCCTGCTCGGCTGGACCACAACTGCAGTTTGCTCGCTGATGGTGGGTTCTGCTCTGTACAAACTCAGGGCCCCTGTTACACAGGGCTTCCTCATCTGAATCAGAATCTGAAGCCAATGAAGACAAGAGAAGGCTCTTTGTCTTTACTGGCGCCTTTGTGGTGGCATCTTTACACTGTTCCTGCAACAGGGCCTCAAGGCTGGTCCAAACCTCTTCTCGCTCTCCCCTCGCAAGACACTTTAAATTCTTAAAGCGTGGGTCAAGCACAGTAGCTGTCTTGAGCCACTGGTGGTTGAGTGTAGCTACACGTTGGGATAGGTCCTTTGTGAAGGCAGTCACCATGTAGTTTGAGTCATCATCAGAGACCTCCATGGTGTGATGCAGGTGGCAGAAAGAAGTTAAAACAATTGAATATGAGACATATGTCTCACCTCCAAGAAGCTGAGTCACAAACCTGTAGTAGACAGTTCAAGAAAGTATTTTTTAATCTACACAATAACTGTCAACTATAGAGCTTTTTGAAGAAACAGTAACAATAAATTAAAAAATAGTTTTATTTACCTGCATGGCTCAAGGATAGTCACCAGCTTTTGGAGTTTTACCAGCTCTGATGGAGTTAAAATGACTAGCTTGTGCTTTTGTTTGTCTAAAGCAGCAAAAACAGCCTCTTGATTCTTTAGTAGATGAAAAAACATATCCAGCATTTAATTCCACCCTGTGGAAACATGTTGTATGAGTGGTTCTTTCTGTTGCCCAAGTCTTGTTTCCTCCTGGTGTAATTCCTCTGTATCAGCAGGGCTGTGTTTAAAGTGACCCACTATCTTGCAACATTTTGCTAATGCATCACTAAAACCACTATCAGCAGGGCTAACAGTGAGGGTTGTTTGCAATATGTGAGCAACACAAAGCATGTGATGGAATGGGAGGTGCTGCAGCCACCATGGTTCGTGCACTCTCTGTCCCAATTGTGGTTACCTTTTGTTGAATTCCCCATTCTTCTGCCAAAGAGAGAAACTACTCAGCGCAGTTTTTGGAATAGTTTCTGATGTTTGTCTTCTGCACAGTCAGGGCAAAAGACTGTAGATTCCATGTCCCATCAGTGACATCAAGAATATGTGCAGTGACTCCGAGATAATTAGAATTACTAACAGAATACAATCCAATCCAATATAGTTTTATTTATATAGCACATTTTAAAACCCGAAGGCACACCAAAGTGTTTCACAGTAATACGAAGAAACAACATAAGTCAATAACAGAGTACAGATCGGGCACTAGCACAGACAGAATGGAGGCACTAATAGACCGGAAGAGTTAAGTAGAATAGGTATCAAACCTCAATACAGGAGGAAGGTCAGATCGTGAATACAAAATATCTACTAAGAAGATAAAAACAGCAGTAAAATTAATAATAAAATAATACATTTAATAAAAAGTTTAAAAAGGGTATTAACTGGTCAGAAAAGCCAGGTTAAATAAGTATGCTTTCAATCTTGATTTAAAGGATTGGATAGAGTCTGTGGCACGAATAGAAGCAGGAAGGCTATTCCAAAGGTTGGGTGCAGCTGAAGCAAAGGCACGATCGCCTCTGGTCTTCAGTCTAAACTTAGGTTGGGCCAGGAGTAATTGACCTGATGATCTTAGTGCATGACAAGGCGTGTACAGATTGAGGGGGAGTCCAGTGATCCCCACTAAGAGCCACAAAGTCTGTTTTTTGTAATGCATCTAATTTTGCTTGTTTTTCAGTGTCATAAAGCTGTTGAATTTTACTTGAATAGTCTGTCGCCATGGCAGTTGGAAAGTTGGATCACCTAATGCTAACTGTAGCACATTTTCTAACCCCCTATCTACTACACTGATAGTGGTCTACAGTCCAGAGCAATCCATTTTGTAAGAGAATTTGTAAGTAATTTTTTCAAGTTTGGGCTGCCGACACCTTTTGTTGGTACTCGAACTGGGACTGCTAGTGCTAACAGCTCCCACAGTTTCCGTGCTCGCTGCAACATGTTTTGCATTTAGATGGTAAGGTTGAGGTGCTTTGGTGGTATGCAAACTCCTTTTTGCACAGTTTGCACAAAATCACACTTTTATGAAGGGTTGGGTAGTCTTTTGAAATTAAATTTGCCTCCGATCAGTCCTAGCAACACGCTTTCTTCAGATTCTTCTCTTTTTGTAGGCCGCTCGGAGAAGCATTCTGACAAATTTCCCACGTGTGGGACTAATAAAGGTTATCTTATCTTATCAAACTATCACTGGTTTCACGCCTGCACAGCTTGCTTTACATGTAATCTGTGGGGCGTGGCCCGGCTAGCCGGAGTGTCTTCAAGAAGTATCCATACTTCTATGTATCATACCCCATACATATGGAATATGTAATGGAGTGGAGAGATAGTCTCTCACTCAGAGAACCAAGGTTACAATGTAACCGTACGTTACATTTGGTGAGTATATTATTGTTATTGATACTTATAATAGTCAAAAGTATTTAGTTATCCTTCAAGGCGATTGAGATATGAAAGTGTCATGGTGGGCTCATTGGCAGGCAACGGTAGGACTGAAACACAGGACTCCAAAACAGACTTTTTTTTATTTAGCTGAGAAAGCAAACTAAAAATCAAAGTACAAAGAAACACGAAAAGAAACAAAAGATAAACTAGTATTAAGAAACAGGCAACTCACTGGAAACTCACAACTAGACATACAGTAACTAGGGAACATGGAAAACACACGAGAAAAACACAGCCAAGGTGGAGAACACCAGAATAAACAGGGCAAAACTGAAGACTTAAATACACACACACAGGATAACCACGGGATGGGAAACGGGTGAGAAGACAGCTGGGACTAATCAGACAGAGAGGAATCAAAACTGAATACACTGAACACAGGACAACGGACTATCAAACTAAAACAGGAAGCAAGAGACACATACTAAGATGTGGCCTGACTGAAGACAAGGAACACAGGAGGAGCAAGACGGCGCGTGAGACACGACAGGGGAACAAATTAATAAACACGGAGACAGAACTTAACATGCACGAGAGACATGACAGACTATCCAAGGAACAAGGACACAGGGGAAGCAAAAACAGAACCATGAATAATACTAAATCAAAAAATATAAATAAAAACAAGAAAAAAAACACTGGGTCACCGACCCAAGACCATGACAAATACCACACAGGAAAGGATCACAACAATACGAACCAAAACCAGGGAGTTAACTTGAGAATATTGCTGAATGTCCAAAACATAAACTTTGGGTCTCTGACTCAAGGCCATGACAGAAGGGTTTTGTACATGACTACTAACATCCAAAATCCACAGGACACTAACTTAACTGATGGCATGCCTTAGAGCATGTTTTTACCATAGACCAATGAGAATTTTTCATTTCCTTTTGTAAGCATGTAAGCAAAAAACAGTCCTGTGATAAAGTGCGCCATGAAAGTTTGCAGTGTGCCAATCTTATGAGTCATTACTTGCTGCTCCACCCCTGCTGTAATGCTATCTTGGCTTACAGTGGAATCATCAGCTGTTTATGGAGCTGCAGTCGCATATTTCCTTTTTTATTGTGCTTGCATGTTTATAGCAGCTGAAAAGGTAAAGATCTAATTTCATTCAATTTGGCTGTAGCAGATTTCTGAGGTTTGCTTTGGTCCTGCAGTGACTCTGTGTCCAGTGTCGGCTCTGTTGGGGGAGAAGGCATTCACACATGGTCAGGAGTGTCTAGAGGAGGCTCCCGCGGTGGAAGCTCACTTCACAGCAGCCAGGGGGGCTGTCAGTCTGTTGCTGACACCATCAGCACCTACAGCTTACAGTAAGTCTGCTAACACAAGGTACTTCAAGCTGCAATGATAAATCACTTAGCTTGATTTTGATGAGCTAACTAGCTACGATAAGTGTTTCAAGTACTGTGTGACACTACTATTAACTACTGTCTTGATGCATGCTCCATCATTCAAGTAAGTAAATCCCAAAAAGTTGAAGTCACTTGGATGAATGAGGAAATGTTTCTCCCACTGAAGAGTGCTGGTGGTTGTCTGGAGCCTATCCCAGCTGTCTTAAAGCGAGAGGCAGGGTACACCCTGGACATAGACAACCATTCGCACTCTCATTCACACCTATGAGCAATTTAGGGTTTCCAATTAACCTATCCCCACTAACTGCACGTCTTATGAAGTAACATTTCAATCAAATATATTGTTTCTTACAGTTTTGGTCAATTACAAAAAGTACCTTTGAAATCTCCTGATTTGTGCTCTACCACAGAAAATATTTGAATTCTTCAGAATCACAAAGATGATGTGTGGACATTCAGCTTAATGCTTTCATGTTGTGCTCAGAGTTTTTCAAAAAGCAAAAATGTTGAATGGATCAAATTGATTTGATATAATGCTCAGCCCTGTTTAGGCTGTTTAGTTGGACAGAGAATGTTTTTGATAATAAACACCCAATAGATGAAATGAGACAATATTTAGTTCTAGCCCTAGATGTCTGTGTATGTTAGCCAAACATATGGGCTGGTTTGTGGTTTAAACTGCTTCTTTTATCACTCTCTAGTTCTTGTGTGAATCCTGATGATGAGGGCTCTGAGGCTGGAGGCGTTGCTAGCAGATCTCTTGGTCGAGCCCCATCCTCCACAGCTCTGTCTGAATTGTTGGAAGGACTTCGTAAACGCAGAGCTGGCGGTGATGCAGGAGATGAAACTGGCAGTACCGTCTCTTTGGCGATTTATCAAACAACCGGAGCATCGACTCTCAGACGGAGAGCCTCGGCCCTCTCTCTCAGTCCAGAAGATGTCCAGGAGCCCAGACCTGGTCCCAGCATCCTGAAACCATCCTCCCCACTCCTGCCACGTTCTACCAAAACTCTCTCTGCAGCTGGAGGCAAAGTCTCTCGCTTTAACTCAGGTGATTCTCTCTCATCGCTTCCCTCATTGCCGCACCTCTCCTCACTTGCTGCTCGTCATCATGCTCCTTCCGTCTCCATCCCAGAGGAAGAGAAGTCGCTGCACTCTGTCACAACTCCCATCCAGCGCTCCCCTCTGGCAGCACGGCAGTGCATGGTGGGGAGCCTCATTCCAGAGGACGTAGGTGAAGGATCCCTAGGTTCAGAACCCATGGTCTTCCAAAATCGGCGTCTGCCTTTGGACCGTGACGACGCGGCCTCAGACATCTTGCCTGCAATCAGGAGAGCTCAGTCAACCAGCAGCCTGGCCAGCTCAGTCAGAGGAGGTAGGAGAGCACTAAGCGTCCACTTTGGAGAGCTGCCTCCCTCGAGCCACAGCAGGAAAAGCTCTGAATCGGAGTCCTCTAGCTCAGGTGGATCAGGACGAAGCTCCCAGGGTGGTGGGCCAAGACGCAGGTTTGAGAGGCCGCAGGGTGAGAGATTGGAAGCAGAGGGCAGCGAGGGGGGAGACGTGGCTTCACTCATGAAGAAATACCTGAAAAAGGAGACTGACTGAAGCAGATGTGCGGCAGTCTCAGGTGTGTAGATGGACAGCTACATGTAGGAACTGGGGGAACATTTGAAATAGTAAACAGTAGTTGCATCACATTGTTTTGATATCAGAGCCATTTTTTTCCACATGCATGTTAGTCAAATCCATCGTAGAAACCTTTTTAAAGCGGTTCTGTTATGCTTATTTGAAATGTCATTTTATTTTCTTATATTTTATTTTCTGAAAGTAGTTTTTTGTGATTCACAGTTCAAAATAATCCTGTTTTTAGTCTCATACTTGGACTTGGTGCAACCCTTCAGTTAAGAAGCTGAGTTAGTTTTTCTTACAGACAGCCGACTGTAAACAACTTACAACCAAAAGATTTGAACAGCAAGCAGGTGGAGCTTCTGAGCAATGCATATGTAACAAAACCTTACTTTTTAACAACACAGACTGTAAATACAAGATGGACTTGGTCAAAGCAAAGCCTTCTTAACAGTGGTTGGTGCTCATGATCTTGATTTATGGAGCCACAAGTTGCCAAATTTGTATAATAGTGAATGCTGCGTGCATAAACTGTATTGCTACATGCACAAACACAGACAACTTCTAACTTCTTCAACTTCTGCTAATTAAGAAAATGCTACAATGTTTACCAGCAAACCTCAAGACCAATTTTCTTCAAGGAAGGTTTTTAACGAAACAGCAGGTCACATTTTTTATTGAAAATGCACCACTGAGCAATAATAGCGTAACTAGCAGTACATTTTGTGCTGTGTTGTATGTATCAATGTTAGTAAATCCGTTTGTGTGTTTTATTTAAATAGTCTACTGCTATATTTTGTATGTTTTGAGAGGAACTCCCAGAAATAGATCTAAAGCAGGGTCAGTTACAAACACCTCTTTCACAAAATCTTGTCACTGTGCTATCTTTGTAAATACTGTCAATACTTCTTTTAGACCCGTTTGTGGTGCCGCAGTTGGTTAGTAAATCTAGCCCTAAAATGGTAAATGTGGCAACCATTACACCTGCTGACAGCTGCTAAATACCTTTTTAGTAGGTGTCAGTGTGCAACTGTGTCAGGGGCCAAGATGACAAACATAAGGGATTGCATTTATATAGCACTTTTCGGGGCCCTCAAAGCGCTTTACATTTCATTTCATTTTTTTCATTTATTTATTTATTTCACACTTGGTACAACAGTTCAAACAAACCAACCACACTTTCTATCAATAAAGCACTACAACCATGTGTGAAAAGGAGCAGGAAGAAGAAAATACTCTTATTAAACCCTGCCCCCTATCTACAATCCAACTTATATTACAAGTGGGCACCAAAAATCAGGGAACAAACTAAGATTAACATTTATCTCCAGTCCTAACTCAAACCAAACAACAAATTTACAATCAGAATATACCACTCCACATAGTAACAAGGAGAAAAATAAAATTAAAATAAATAAAACAAAAAATTATAATGGATCCTTTTTCAATGAACTCCAATTTCATTCACATTCTTCATATTGAGTTATCGTTTTAAGCATGTAACACTTTTTAAAACAATGTAAATTTATACAATTCTTTAAATTATAATGAAGAGAGTTCCACAGTCGTATACCCCTAACCGTTGGACTCATTAATCTTTGTGTAGTCCTAGCTAACTGATGCTTAAAATAAAATTTCCTTCTGCTATCTTCTCCCCCTGAACACAATAAAAATACTCTTTGTAACTTAAAGGGCAAAATATTATTTTTAGCCTTAAACATAATTAATAGTGTCCGTAATTTCACTAAATCTCCTAATTTTAATAATTTCGATTTTTAAATAATTTATTTGTATGTTCTCTATAGTTAACATTATGAATCATTCGTATCACTTTCTTCTGTAATAAGTTTAGAGGTTTTATAGTATTCTCATATGTATTCCCCCAGACTTCAATACAGTAACTAAAATGTGAGAAAAACAATGAAAAATATAAAATGCGCATTGTTTTATAGTCTAATAAATCTCTTACATTTCCCAGAATATAAATGTTTTTAACCATCTTCTTTCTAATATACTCAATATGCGATTTCCACGTCAAATTTTCATGTACTATTACACCCAAAAAGCGAAAATCAGTAACTCTTTCAATCAATTCTCCATCAATGGTAGGGCTGGGCCATATTATACCGTTCACGGTAATACCGGTATAATGTTAGGCAACGATAGGAAAATGAAATATCGCGATAGAATGGGAGTAAAACGCGCATGCGCAGTGCCTTTGTTTTCATACGCACATGGCCGATTGTTGAGTGAAACAGATGAACCAGAATTGGTTTGTAAAAATGGTGCAACTTCCGTGATGTGGAACTGGTTTGGTGTTTGTCCGTCAGATACACAACAAAGCACATTTTTTTGCAGAACATGCAAGCGGCCGTTGTCATTGTCATATTTGTCGGACTAAGATGCTCTTAAATCTGGGAGTAATCTGGGTTCTAAACTCCGTATGCTTCAGGTCAAACAACACTGCAGCATCACTTAGAGTTAAAAACTGTCTAAATTCTTTCATCTTTAATAAAACGATCAGCATTGCTGCTTTACCAGGTGTAACTATAAAGTTTAACTTCCAGGCATCCATGAAAACAAAAGTTATTACATTTAACGGAGTTAGAAGTTAGCAGGAAGCTAGCGGAAGTTAGCTCGCTAGTTTCGCTAGTTACCTAAGCATGATATTGCATGTTCTGACTGAGAGATTTCTGAAAAAAATCAAACGTACAGCTCTGCTATCACTTCCAACATAAATGAAGACAGGAAACTAAACAGCAGTGACGTTTGTAGGGTTACTGAAGTTGGGCTAGCTGGTATATAATGATGTGCTACGTGATCGCTAGCGATACAGCTATGTTAGCATAACATAAACAGTGACGCTGGAGGACGAACACTAACACTTTTCCACTTATAAAAGTTAACGTGAAGGTTCTTCATGGTTAGAGACAAATGCAATCGCATGGCAGGATGCTGTAAACGGACCAAACTTCAGTCAGGAGAACAACTGAGATAATCCATCCACAATACGAGGTTAGTCATTAATATACTGCAACAACATGGGAATAGAGCAGCTGCCAGAGAATTCAACATTAATGAATCAATGGTACAGAAGTGGAGGAAGCAAGAAGAATGAGTTTAATAAAGTTTGATTTATCTGACTGCTTTGTTTCGCTTAATGTGCCTTATAATCCCGTGCACCTTATGGTCCGAAAAATGCGTACTGCACACTGCAGTTTAATGTTGCAAAGCACCTATTTTTAACTTCAGTGGATATATATGGTTATGCTCAGGATATGTCAGCCCATTTCTACTGGAAATGCCTTTTGGTTAAACTTTCAGCAAGGAATTTGCATTTGCACTGTTACATTTTTATAAAGCTTTAATGTACATAAAAACCAGCTTCTTGTTTAAGTGAAAATAAATGGAAGGTTGTCTTTTTGCGCTAGTAATGTTGTGGAGTTGTATTTTGTCTCGCATCAATTATATCGTCGGTTATATCGTTATCGCAAATTTTCAAATATATATCGTGATAAATATTTTTGGCCATATCGCCCTGCTCTAATCAATGGACATAATAACTTCTTCCGCCGAATATCATGAATTTCGTTTTTGTCAGATTCAAAGATAATTTATTTACATCAAACCATATTTTTAATCTTAACATCTCAGAAATCATAATTTCAACCAAATCTTTCAAATTCTCTCCAGAGCAATAAAAATTTGTGTCATCTGCAAATAAAATAAAATTTAACCTTTTTGATACGTCACAGATATCATTAATATATAAATTAAAAAGTTTAGGTCCCAAAATAGAACCTTGAGGAACGCCACATACAATCTTCAATCTTTCAGAGGTGTTACCGAGATAATGTACATATTGCGACCTATTTTCTAAATAACTCCTTAACCAATTCAATGCCACTCCTCTCACACCATAATTATACACTTTAGAAATCAAAATAGAATGTTGTAATGTATCAAAAGCTTTTTTTAAATCAACAAATACCCCCACTTTATATTTATTATTATTGGTTGCAGATGAATCGTCAATGAAAGTCAACAATGCTAATGCCGTTGATCTATTTTTACGAAATCCAAATTGATTTTCATTTATTAGTTGATATTTTTCAATAAAACTATCAAGTCTTTGCGCAAAAAGTTTTTCAAGCACTTTTGAAAACTGAAAAAAGAGACACTGGCCTATAATTGTTAAAACTATGCTTATCTCCTGATTTATATAAGGGTATCACTTTTGCCACTTTCATTCGATCAGGAAATACTCCTGATTGTAACGAAAGATTAAAAATATAGCAAAGAGGAATACTTATACAATCTAAAGTCTTTTTAATTACAACCATGTCTATACCATCACAGTCAGTAGATTTTTTTTTAGTTTTACAATTTTCTACAATTGCTACTATTTCTTTTATGGAAGTATCAGCCAAGAATATAGAATTAAACACTCTACTTTCTCCTTTCCAGGCTTCCTCATATTCTGGATCGTCATTTTTTCTAATTAAATTTGCTAAAGTGGGTCCAACATTTACAAAAAAAGAATTGAATTGTGGGGATAGGTTAATTGGATAATCCAAATTGTCACTAGGTGTGAATGTGCGAATGAATGTGAGTGCAAATGGTTGTCTGTCCCTGTGTGTTGGCCCTGCGACAGACTGGCGACCTGTCCAGGGTGTACCCCGCCTCTCGCCCTATGACAGCTGGGATAGGCTCCAGCGCCCCCCGCGACCCTGAAAAGGATAAGTGGAAGCGAATGGATGGATGGATGGAATTGAATTAGTTTACTATTTCAGTCTCGTCTTCGACAACTTGATTATTCTTAATGAAATAATTAGGTCGATCTAAGGGTGTGTTCTTGTTACCCAATACTTCTTTAAAAATATTCCAAATGCCCTTAATATTATTCTTGTTTTCCTGAAAAAGTTTATTATAGTAGTCTTTCTTAGCTTTCCTCAATATTAATACCAACTTATTTTTATAAACTTTATATTTAATTTCCGCATTCTTAGTTCTCTGTGTTATATATAATCCCTATATAAATTATTTTTCTTTTTACATGCATTTGCAAGACCCTTAGTTATCCAAGGTTTCAAATTCTTATTCTTTTTCTTATACTTAAATGATACCAATGGACAATGTTTATCATACAAGGCCAAGTAAGTATTTAAAAAAGCTCCATATGCAACGTTGACCTCATTAACATAAACTTCCTTCCAGTCCACTTCCATGAGATCTTGTCTAAACTTGTTGATTGCCTCGTTATTTCTTAACCTTCTATGACTCACGAAACCAACTTCTTCCTTTCTTTTCATATTTAAATCAAAAGTAAAAAAGACTGGTAGATGATCACTTATATCATTTATGATGAGGCCACTCATAATATTACTCTCCAAGCTATTAATGAAAATATGATCAATTAGTGTTTCTGATTTATCTGTTATTCTACTCGGCTTTATAATTAAAGGATAAAATCCTTTACCAAGTAATAATTCAAAAAAAATCTAATGCAGCCTTATCATTTGCCTCTTTACAAAGATCAACATTCTAATCACCACACAAACATAGTCTTATTTCCCTTAGCTTTACTCAATTAGTCTTCTACTGCCTCTGTAAATAACTCAATCTGTGACCCCGGTTTCCTATATATACACGTTATAATTATATTACTACTTCTTTCTATATCCAATTCCACTGTCACAGATTCCATTAAATCGTCTATAGCCACAGACACACATTCAACTTTTTTACATTTCAAATCACAATTAAGAAAAAGTGCCATTCTTCCTGCCTTTTTCTTAATTCTATTTACAAAGTATAAATCGTACCCTTCGATACAGAAATGACAACCCCTCTTCTCATCTAACCATGTTTCAGACAGAGCAATTATTTGAAACCTGCCTCTCAGACTATACAGGAAATCTTTAATCGAAGCAAAACTTCTATAAAGACTTCTGCAATTAATATGAGTTAAAGAAAATGTATTAACTATTTCAACCGTATCCTTGAATTGCTCCTCTGTATAATAGTCACATGTGACATTAATTGTATTAAGCACATTCCTTTCAGGGTCAATACCTACTTAAAAATCATATGATTTATGATCTGAGTCGTCAAGCATTATGCATAATTATTCTAAAACTATCTATTTGTAACCGGACTTACGACTTATCATTAAGAATGACCGAACTCCACTAGCCAGTAGCAGAAGATCTAGGATCGGCAGGAGCCCAAGGTATAAGCACCAATAAGGAGAGACCACATCACAATAGACTGTTCACAAATTTGTTATATTTGACACACAGCAGCTGCAACAATGTAATGAAAGCAATAAAATAAAATACAAAATATTTCCCCCAAAATAACAAACTAAATAAAAGTGCGCGCATACAGCTTTCTCTGAGTCAATTGTATGAGTGGATAATGTCTGGTCACTGATGGATCGTTGGGGCCCGTTCAGTTTGTTTAATGTTTGTCCTACCACACTCCGATGAAGGAAGAAAGTTTGTAGTCCTGCAGGTATCTGAAGCTTCAATGGGAACGAAACTTTGGCTTCAATAAAACCTTGGCAAATCCTATTCAATTTCGGGTTGGCTCGCCATCCAGTTAACTGGAACTGTGGAATCACTGCTCCTCGACGGGGCTTGCTTCAGACTGGGTCCATCTGTCGAGTCATCCTTTTACCAGATAACAAAAAAACCTGACCGTTGACAGGGTGAAACTCTGAACAACCAAAATCAACTGCAGCAGACTTGCTTTTAACTCCTAGCGATTCGACTTCGGGAACATTAGTTTCTCTGGCACATGGCATTGTATGAACAGGAACAAAATGGCAACACAGGAAATCATGTGATCAAGGTCAACAGCAAGGGTCACTGGGAGCTCATTGCTGATTGGCCAAGTTAAATGACAACAGATAATCTTATTTGTCCACATCTTCCTTTAAACATAAAAGAAAAAAGAAATGACTAAATTGTTTACATTATACACGAAAAAAAACTACTTTCCACTGCTCTTTTTTTCTAGCTGGGCTACATATTACCCTCAAAAAAAAAGAAAAAAAGAAAGGGATCCTTAGCAATCGCACATTCATTTATCGACAAATTTTAAAGTCCGTTGATCTCTATGTACAATTTACAATTTCCTTTTGTCCTTTTCCACCCGAAGTAGCATCTGTTCTTGTAAAGGATGAACTAATTGTTTTTAGGCTCATAGCCATGATTGGTCGTAGCCGTTTGCCTATCTTGATAATGTCATCTCGTATAAATGTCCAATTCCTCAAGATCCTTAATCGTTATAACCTTGGCTTCTTCTGGCGTTCCATTCAGTTTGATCATCACCTTACAGTTCCTGGTCCAGGTTGCTTGAATCTTTTGCTCCTTCCGTAAAATGCGAGCTTGTCTAGCAATATCTGCATTTCTTTTTGTAAGATGTTCATTCAAATATACTCCGCTTCCTCTCAAAAGGCTGGACCGCCTCAGCAAATCAACTTTGTGTTTACGGTTTACAAATCTCACTACAATTGCTGGAGGAGCATTAGTGTGCCTTATAGGAAGGGTATAGCATGCAGATATATTATTACTATGCAGGGGAAGTTTTTTATTCGAAAAGAATTCCACAACCTGCCGTTCCAACGACTGTAGCTCCTCCATCGGGGGCTCGTCTTCTCCTCTTTTTACGCCGGTCCCAGACTCGGTGACTCTCGCATAACTCCTGTGTTTAGTTTCCAGACCCGTAATAATCACTTCCTCAAGTCGAGCCTGCTGTTCTAGATCGTCCACCTTCCTTTCCAAAAACTGGATTGTCTTGTCTTTCTCCTTAATCAGGTTTTTTAGTTCTTTGATTTGGTCCATCATCGACATTAATATTCCTTGTTGCTTATTTACTTTTTCAATTTCCGACGTCAGCGAGTTAAGTGAATGTTTAATCTCCTCCAGATCTTCTTCAACTTTCTTCATCTTTGCCATTTCGTCTCTTATAAATGTCAACCTTAGTTTATTTATTTGCCCAAACAAGGTCTATAATTGAAATTGTTTGGAGTTTTAACACCAAACATCACCGCACCACCGCGAGGACGCCAATCCTGCTGTGATCACGCCCGCCATCTTGTGATCATGTCAAATGACACATGACATTTCTTTTTGCAGATCCAACATTAAGATGCCTCTAGCATTTCTATGCACTTGCACGTAATTGCTGCCTTGAGAAACATGCAGGTTTTTATGAGTTTTCATAGAAGTGCCCAAGAATAAAATATGCTCTTAACTTCCAAGGTCATTATCAGGGAACGGGGCCTCCATTATTTCAGATGTGATTTCATACTGGCACCACAGAGGAAAACCTACTAGACATTGTCATTAATTTCATCTTATTGCTCTGAAAATTGTAAAACAGTAACATCATTTTCTTTCAAATGAGAGCTCCCTGTGGGGAGTGGGCGTAGCATGACTCATAAATATCTGAGCTTATAGTATTTTTAGTCCCATTTCAACTTCAGAGGTGGTTGATAACTACAGGCCCAGATAGTGTATGTGTTACATGTTACTCTTTGTTTCACATCATCTTTGCTATTCTGACCATCTTGTCTTTGATTTTTTTTCTATTGTCCTGTCATCCATCCACATCCACATCCAGCAGAGACCTTTGGAGATGGCGAGTGTTCCTCCCACGGCAACACAGAAGCTTTTTGACTCTTCATATGGAAATTCACAAGTCACCAAAAATACATTTGTTCGATTTTTGATCACTCAGTCTGTATTTAAAGTAAGCAGTTTATATATGAATAAAGACAATGAAATGAACAGTTTGCTTTGTAACTTTACTCTTTGTGAGTCATTTCTCCAAGAGATTCCTTTTTTAAAATTATTAAATTATATTGTTTTGGTCTTGTGTTGAAAAATTCTATCACAGATGTGGATGTGGTGCTTTGAAAATCTTTCAAAAAAAAGGAGAGTTTGGTGCTGCACAACAAGTTGCAGTGGAATTGTAATTTCACTGTGGTGTGGTCCAGAACCACTGAAACCAAAACAAGTGCTGTATCGGGAAGACAATTGACCTTCTGACACACGCTATCTTTTAAGTCCATGCTTGGTATTAACCCTGTGCTCTGCTTAGAATTTTTTCTTCGCTCAGTGTAAAGCAATGCAGCATGTTTCCTGTCACTCCACTCTTAGATTGCAAAGTGTTTTCTTCCTGTTTTTACTTTCTTGCTCCCACCTCAGACACATATAACCAGTATGATGCTGTGTGTAGTGGTAGCTTTTCGTTTACTTGGATTTGATGCTGTGTGAATACCATAGACCCTATATAAAAATTGCGATAACCCCCTTGACCATCCCCATTGCTTTCTTGGGTGGAGTGTTATCGATTAATTCTTGCAAGGATAAAGTTTTGTATTTTTTCATCAAAACAGATGAGTTATAAAAAATGCATTTGTTCAGAGACGCACCGTGTTGGCTCTGAATTTTCATGATGACTCACACTATTTTATTCAAGTTTTTCTTTATTGAAACATTGAATAGTTATTTTACTAATAACCATAGATCTAACCACCTGCCATTGTTCTTGCTAGTCTTTTTGCAAACACTATTAAGCTTTGTAAATAAATATAGAAACTTATTAGACTAAAGGCTTAAAGGAAATTGTGCAAGAAATACTTGAGGTGCCACAACAGACAGGCATTGATGTGCGATGTGTCCCTGTGATTTCCAGGTCCAGGGCAGGAAAAAAGAGTGATGGCATAATTAAACGTAATCTGCTGCTCAGCTGCTAAACTTAAACGGCATCGTTATTGACAGTTGAAACTCCCAAACTTAACACCTTGGCATGATCTGAAAACTCAGAAACATGGTAACTTGGACATACAGTGGGGCAAAAAAGTATTTAGTCAGCCACCGATTGTGCAAGTTCCCCCACTTAAAATGATGACAGAGGTCAGTAATTTGCACCAGAGGTACACTTCAACTGTGAGAGACAGAATGTGAAAAAAAAATCCATGAATTCACATGGTAGGATTTGTAAAGAATTTATTCGTAAATTAGGGTGGAAAATAAGTATTTGGTCACCTCAAACAAGGAAAATCTCTGGCTCTCACAGACCTGTAACGTCTTCTGTAAAAAGCTTTTCTGTCCCCCACTCGTTACCTGTATGAATGGCACCTGTTTGAACTCATCATCTGTATAAAAGACACCTGTCCACAGCCTCAAACAGTCAGACTCCAAACTCCGCCATGGCCAAGACCAAAGAGCTTTCGAAGGACACCAGGAAAAGTATTGTAGACCTGCACCAGACTGGGAAGAGTGAATCTACAATAGGCAAGCAGCTTGGTGTGAAAAAATCAACTGTGGGAGCAATCATAAGAAAATGGAAGACATACAAGACCACTGATAATCTCCCACGATCTGGGGCTCCACGCAAGATCTCATCCCGTGGGGTCAAAATGATCATGAGAACGGTGAGCAAAGATCCCAGAACCACACGGGGGGACCTGGTGAATGACCTGCAGAGAGCTGGGACCAAAGTAACAAAGGTCACCATCAGTAACACACTACAACGGCAGGGAATCAAATCCCGCAGTGCCAGACGTGTTCCGCTGCTGAAGCCAGTGCATGTCCAGGCCCGTCTGAAGTTTGCCAGAGAGCACATGGATGATACAGCAGAGGATTGGGAGAATGTCATGTGGTCAGATGAAACCAAAGTAGAACTTTTTGGTATAAACTCAACTCGTCGTGTTTGGAGGAAGAAGAATACTGAGTTGCATCCCAAGAACACCATACCTACTGTGAAGCATGGGGGTGGAAACATCATGCTATGGGGCTGTTTTTCTGCCAAGGGGACAGGACGACTGATCCGTGTTAAGGACAGAATGAATGGGGCCATGTATCGTGAGATTTTGAGCCAAAACCTCCTTCCATCAGTGAGAACTTTGAAGATGAAACGAGGCTGGGTCTTCCAACATGACAATGATCCAAAACACACCGCCCGGGCAACAAAGGAGTGGCTCCGTAAGAAGCATTTGAAAGTCCTGGAGTGGCCTAGCCAGTCTCCAGACCTCAACCCCATAGAAAATCTGTGGCGGGAGTTGAAAGTCCGTGTTGCTCGGCGACAGCCCCAAAACATCACTGCTCTCGAGAAGATCTGCATGGAGGAATGGGCCAAAATACCAGCTACTGTGTGTGCAAACCTGGTAAAGACCTATAGTAAACGTTTGACCTCTGTTATTGCCAACAAAGGTTATGTTACAAAGTATTAAGTTGTATTTTTGTTATTGACCAAATACTTATTTTCCACCCTGATTTACGAATAAATTCTTTACAAATCCTACCATGTGGATTCATGGATTTTTTTTTCACATTCTGTCTCTCACAGTTGAAGTGTACCTCTGGTGCAAATTACTGACCTCTGTCATCATTTTAGGTGGGGGAACTTGCACAATCGGTGGCTGACTAAATACTTTTTTGCCCCACTGTACTAGGGAACATTAAGGCACAAGGAGCATGCATACAAAGCCAGATGACAATGACATGACAGGAAACAGAGAAAGACTGATGACTTAAATACACAGGATAATGAGAGGATGGGTAACAGGTGGAAACGGAGCTGGAACAAATCTGACCAAGGAAGCAAAACTAAATATGATGCACATGAAACAAGGTGCTGTGAAAATAAATCAGGAAACACTAAGGGAACTAAACCAAAACCACAGAGATAAGCGCAATAATCAGAAAACACATAAATGTAAGAAAACTAAACTAGGAAACATAATTCACTCTAGGAATACTACAACAATGATTAACCAAGATTCAGAAGTTCACAAACAAAAAACACTGAGTTAAAGACGCAAAATCATGAGTTAGACCCTTTAGATTTACACAAATTGACGACAACCTTAACTGTTTCATAAGATAATATTTCATCCATCCATCCATCTTCATCCGCTTTATCCGGGGCCGGGTCGCGGGGGCAGCAGCCTAAGCAAAGAGGCCCAGACCTCCCTCTCCCCAGCCACCTCCTCCAGCTTATCCGGGGGAATACCAAGGCGTTCCCAGGCCAGCTGAGAGATATAATCTCTCCAGCGTGTCCTGGGTCTGCCCCGGGGCCTCCTCCCGGTGGGACATGCCTGGAACACCTCACCCAGGAGGCGCCCAGGGGGCATCCTTGTCAGATGCCCGAACCACCTCAGCTGGCTCCTTTCGATGTGGAGCAGCAGCTGCTCTACTCTGAGCCCCTCCCGGATGGCCGAACTTCTCACCCTGTCTCTAAGGGAGACGCCAGCCACCCTTCGGAGGAAGCTCATTTCTGCCGCTTGTATCCCCAATCTCGTTCTTTCGGTCACTACCCACAGCTCGTGGCCATAGGTGAGGGTAGGGATGTAGATCGACCGGTAAATTGAGAGCTTCGCTTTTACACTCAGCTCCCTCTTCACCACGACGGACCGGTGCAGCGTCCGCATTACTGCAGCTGCAGCCCCAATCCGTCTGTCGATCTCCGGCTCCCTTTCTCCATCACTCGCGAACAAGACCCCGAGATACTTGAACTCCTCCACTTGGGGCAGGAACTCATCCCCGACCCGGAGTGGGCACTCCACCCTTTTCCGGCTGAGAACCATGGCCTCAGATTTGGAGGTGCTGATCCTCATTCCCGCTGCTTCACACTCGGCTGCGAACCGTTCCAGTGCGAGCTGGAGGCCCTCACCCGATGAAGCCAACAGAACCACATCATCTGCAAAAATCAGAGATGAGATTCTGAGGCCACCAAAGCGAAAGCCCTCCGCCACTTGGCTGCGCCTAGAAATCCTGTCCATAAAAATTATGAACAGAACCGGAGACAAAGGGCAGCCCTGGCGGAGCCCATCACCCACCGGGAACGAGTCCGACTTATTGCCGGCAATGCGAACCAAGCTCTTGCAACGGTTGTATAGGGATCGAATGGCCCGTAGCAATGGGCCAGACACCCCATATTCCCGCAACACCTCCCACAGGACACCCCGAGGGACACGGTCGAATGCCTTCTCCAAGTCCACAAAACACATGTAGACTGGTTGGGCAAACTCCCATGCACCCTCAAGTATCCTGGAGAGGATAAAGAGCTGGTCCAGTGTTCCGCGACCAGGACGAAAACCGCATTGTTCCTCCTGTATCCGAGGTTCGACTAACGGACGAACTCTCCTTTCCAGCACCCTGGCATAGACTTTCCCAGGGAGGCTGAGGAGTGTGATCCCCCTGTAGTTGGAACACACCCTCCGGTCCCCCTTCTTAAAGATGGGGACCACCACCCCGGTCTGCCAGTCCACAGGTACTGCCCCTGATCTCCACGCAACATTGCAGAGGCGTGTCAACCAGGACAGCCCTACAACGTCCAGAGCCTTCAGGAACTCGGGGCGGACCTCATCAACACCAGGGGCTCTGCCACCAAGGAGTTGTTTAACTGCCTCAGTGACCTCGCCCCCGGAAATTGGTGGGTCATTCCCCTCATCCCCAGACTCTGCTTCCTCCTCGGAAGACGTGTCAGTGGGATTAAGGAGGTCCTCGAAGTATTCCTTCCACCGCCTGACAATTTTCTCAGTCGACGTCAGCAGCGCTCCGCCAGCACTATACACAGTGCAGGTAGAGCACCGCTTTCCCCTCCTGAGACGCCTGACGGTTTGCCAGAATCTCTTCGAGGCAGTCCGAAAGTCTTTTTCCATGGCCTCTCCGAACTCCTCCCACACCCGAGTTTTTGCTTCAGCCACTGCCCGAGCCGCATTCTGCTTGGCCTGTCGATACCTGTCGGCTGCCTCCGGAGTCCCACAGGCTAACCAAGCCCGATAGGACTCCTTCTTCAGCCTGGTGGCTCCCTTCACCTCTGGTGTCCACCATTTGGTTCGGGGATTACCACCACGGCAGGCACCAACCACCTTGCGGCCGCAGCTCAATGCAGCAGCTTCGGCAATGGAGACGCTGAACATGGTCCGTTCGGACTCAATGTCCCCAGTCTCCCTCGGAATGCTGTTGAAGCTCTGCCGGAGGTGTGCGTTGAAGATCTCGCGGACTGGGGCCTCTGCTAGACGTTCCCAGCACACCCTCACTACGCGTTTAGGTGCACCAGGTCTGTCCAGCGTCCTCCCCCGCCACCTGATCCAACTCCCCACCAGGTGGTGATCAGTTGACAGCTCAGCCCCTCTCTTTACCCGAGTGTCCAGAACATATGGTCGCAGGTCTGCTGATACGATTACAAAATCGATCATCGACCTACGGCCTAGAGCGTCCTGGTGCCACGTGCACTTATGGACACTCTTATGTTCGAACAGGGTGTTCGTTATGGCCAAACTGTGATTAGCACAGAAGTCCAATAACAAAGCACCGCTCGGGTTCAGATCAGGGAGGCCGTTCCTCCCAATCACGCCCCTCCAGGTCTCGCTGTCGTTACCCACGTGAGCATTGAAGTCTCCCAGCAGGACAACAGAGTCTCCAGGTGGAGCACCCTCCAGCACCTGCCACTCGGTGCATAAGCGCAGATGACAGTCAGGACCCGTTCCCCGACCCTAAGGCGCAGGGAACAAACCCTCTCGTCCACCGGGAAAAACCCCAACGTACCGGCAGCAAGCCGAGGGGATATTAGAATACCCACCCCAGCCCGCCGCCTCTCACCAGGGGCAACTCCAGACTGAGACAGAGTCCAGCCCCTCTCCAGGAGACTGGTTCCAGAGCCCAAGCCATGCGTAGAGGTGAGCCCGACTATATCTAACCGGTACCTCTCAACCTCACGCACTAACTCAGGCTCCTTCCCCACCAGAGAGGTGACATTCCATGTCCCTATTGCCAGTCTTGGCAGCCGGGGGTCAGTCCGCCAGGGCCTCCGCTCCTGGCCGCCACCCGGCACACAATGCACCCGACCCCTATGGCGCCTCCTGCGGGTGGTGGGCCTGCGGGAGGATGGGCCCATGTCTCCTCTTCGGGCTGTGCCCGGCCGGGCCCCATGGACTAAGGCCCGGCCACCAGACGCTCGCCCTCGGGCACCCTCCCCGGGCCTGGCTCCAGGGCGGGGCCCCGGTAACCCTATCCCGGGCAGGGTAAACTGTTCCCTCGGTGTCCTTTTCATAAGGGTCTTATGATAATATTTCATATCAGACAAATTAGCTACTTATCGCCACATTCTAGGTGAAATGCTGAAACAACAGAAAAGTTCACTGACTTTATAAACTCAACTGATTAGATTTGGTAGAACAAAGTACACACATGAGAGCACTCTTAGTTTCTCTTTTGACTCTTGATACTCTGGAAAAGCAGTTCAAATCTGGGCCATCGGTGACTTTAAAATGCTGCTGACGTAGCAGTTTATGAACTATAATTGATTTATGAAATCAATATATAACGCATATTATATATTGATATGCGTTATATATTAATATATAATATATAACGCATACATATTATGCTACATAGGTTATATAGAATATATAGGTTTATAGATCTATTTATCCAGATCTATAATGATCTGGATTATAGATCATCTATTCACATTTTGGCTTGTGTGATTAGGTAGAGGTAGAGGATCAATAGGGGGTCCATGTCCCTCTTGGGGGTATACTCCCACAGGTCTTAAATCTGGGACTCTCCACCATGTGACGCTAGAACTGAAGAAGCTTCTTGGATGAGAGGTGAGACGTCTTCAAGCAACTTAAAGTCTTAAGTCTTAAAGACTTAAGTCCATACGCTTTTTTCTTTCCAAGCTCCTTAAACCACAATGACCTGGATGACTGAGAAATATGCTGATGAAATATGCTGTCACTGCTGTCAGGCCCCTCACAACACCACGGGCCCGCTCTGCAGGAGTTTGTAGAGTGGTGACAGCTCCAAACTTGAACTGAATGTGAGCAAAACCAAAGAGATGGCGGTGATCTTCTCCGGTATAGGCAGAGGGATCTGGCTGCTTCAGTCACCACCACCATCCATGGGAAGCCAGTGGAGGTAGTTGAGGAGTACAAATACCTGGGAACCATCTTTGACAACCTCCTGAAATTCTCTGCCAACACAGAGAAGATTCTCAGGAGGC
Source organism: Aulonocara stuartgranti (assembly GCF_965226115.1). NCBI lineage: Eukaryota > Metazoa > Chordata > Actinopteri > Cichliformes > Cichlidae > Aulonocara > Aulonocara stuartgranti. The sequence goes on along the minus strand of NC_138945.1, from coordinate 7,359,046 downwards.
ATAGCTGGACTGGCCATCGGGCATACCCGGCCCGGTGGGCCGCTGGCAATTTTTTTGTTTTTATGGGCCGATGGATTTTTTTTTTTAGGAAGGGTATATATAATGAAAGGTGTTGGATTGGGTAATTGGTCATGATCGACTCTGGGCTGGACCAATTACAGCCGAGGAGACGGATTTACCCTCCCCCTTGTTTAGCAATCACGTGATTTTCGCGCATTGCATGCCGGGAACTAGTGGCAAAACAATCCAAGTACCGCATCAAATGCAAGCATTTGCAGCACCGCTAAACGTTCATTCTCCGGTTCCAATACCTTCTTGTTTTTTCTTTGCCGCACAAAAAAAGGAATGTATAAAACAAAAGGAGAACAATGCCGGTCCGTACAAAGACAGACTCGACGAAAAGACAAAGAAAAGATACGAGGAAAAATCAAAGGAGTGAAAGGGTCAGACCCTTACGAGCACACAGAGTGGACAAAAGACGTTAGCGTGCTGCCCAACTTTCACTACGCTCAGATTTATAATTATACGCTTCTTGGAGTGAGTGCATACACTCATGAAGTTTAGTAACTTCAGGTCACTGCAACAAGCCCAGGTACAGTTTACCGACGGATGGGTGCAGGACCTTGAAATGCACCGTGTAGAACGAAAGACCATCGTACGAACAAAGGTAAGTTTACCAGTCTCACAAATCGTCATCATAAATACACATTCGTTAACAGTTTATTAATATAACCTTTGAGCTCAACGGTAATTAATTAGTAGTGGAAATAATTTCTGGTTCATTACAGAAATGTAGCAGTGACAATAATATTGTATGTTGTAATCGCACTGGACAATTAGTGATACAAAGCAACTGTTTTATCCTGTGAATAAAAGTATATGTTTTTGTCAATGTACCATAATAACAGAAGCGAAACGCAATACTGTGTCAGGACAATTCACTATTTATGCACAATAAACAAAGGAGCATAGCGCGACAATTTCTGTTCAGCGCCAGACTTGCTTGTAACCTATATCACCAATTATGTTAAGAAAAATGACGTATTAACTACTACAAAACTCTGACCTTTGTGGGAATGCTTGGAGCAGACTAACCTGTGAGCTGGAGTGTTCTGGGACGTTATATTTGGTATATCCAGACCATCCGTCGGCTCTTACTTCGGAAACATGGCTTAAATTTCTCTTCAACGACGTAATCCGATTAAAAAAAAACGATCTCTTTACCCGTCGGCTTCCCGTGGCTGTCATGCGACCGGCAGTTAATAATACAACAGCTTCTTGCCATTTTTTGGGTTTCTTTTTATCGCTGTGTAACGGAGTTCGCTAGTACCTCTTGCCACAAGTTCCCAGAATGCTTTGCGGTGAATGACGTCACATTTTCAATCTTTATCCTGGTGGGCCGGTCTCTAGTCAAAATGCCCGGGCCGATTTTTTGTCCCAGTCCAGCCTTGTCAGGAGGTGCCACCAACGACTATACCTCCTTAGGAAACTCAACTCCTTTGGAGTCAGCACACCCATCATGATGACTTTTTAGCTGGCAAAAATAAAGCCAATTCTTTCACGGCAGCACTTTGAGACAGTGATCCACGCCTTTGTTAGCACTCGGCTGGATTACTGTTGTCCGAAAGTCTCCTTATATTTCAGTCGCATCGCTATAAGTGCAGTGTTAATTTCTGCCGATAAGTTCCACTTTGTTCTTACTGTTTGCTGCGGTGATGACGTCACATGATTTTACGACGCTCCTGCCGTATCACGAGTCCGAGGAGCACTAGCCATGTTTTTTCTCCATGAGTGTGGGGGAATAGCGATCTCCAGCCGTGTGCGTTCCTGTGCAAATGTGAGTCAAAATCCCTCCAGTTCTACGAGTCTATTTCCACTTATAGCACGGGTTGTACTTTGACATTGATTACAGGGGGTTTATGCTAGGAGATTTATCGAGAGTGGTAGAGGCATGTGACTTACCACCGTAGCATTTGTTGCGGGTTGGATCTGTGTACCGCGGTTGTGTTATTTAGCCACAAGAGGGCACTGAAGACCATGTAATTGCTGACCTTTCCTAATTTGGGGGCATTAGGTCTTTTCTGTTGTCTGAGATATATAGATATTCTTGTTTCCTGCCTGTTTAAATGGGATTGTGGGACTTTCTTATGTCAGAGCAATCAGCTGATTATTTGGGTTACAGATCATTATATTGGCATGATGTTGGGAAGTGACGAGTGTTATATTTATATGTGAAAATTGTTTCTCCTTGTTTCTTGTTATTCAGAACCACACGTCTGTCCACCCCTCCCACATTCGTTAAGTATGCCTACTGCTGTACTGTTGAGCTGCTATTAACTTCCATTAAAGTATATCCGGACATCACTCTCTGTGCCCCACTCTCTGACCGGAGTTTAAGTCCTGAGGGAGCTATCATCCCAGCATCCCAGAGATAACTCTCTAACAACTGTAATGCACTTTATATAGGGGTCAGTGCATTATATATTAGTCATCTACAGAGGGTGCAAAATGCCGCAGCTCGTCTTTTAACTGGCACTCGAAAGTTTGAGCACATTTCCCCTGTTTTAGCTTCACTTCACTGGCTGCCCATTTCTTTTAGGATTCATTTTAAAATTCTTTTATTTACTTTTAAAGCTCTCCATGGCCTAGCTCCATCTTATCTCTCTGAGCTGCTACAGCCTTATACACCCACCCGCTCTCTCAGGTCAGCTGATCAGCTGCTCCTGAAGATACCCAGGACTGGGCGTAAACTTAGAGGAGATCGTGCTTTTGCTGTAGCAGCTCCCAAACGGTGGAACGAGCTTCCTTTAGAGATTAGACAGGCCACTTCTTTATCTGTTTTTAAGTCACTCTTGAAAACCCACCTCTTTACCTTGGCCTTTGACACCACGTGAGATGTTGGTTTTTTATTTTTATTTTAGTTGTTTTTAGGTGATTCGATGCTGTTTTATCTTGTTTTTGCTTTAACATAGGGCTGTTTTAATTTTATGTCTTATGTGTTTTATTTATTTAATTTGCTGTTTTTTGTTATTCTATTGTTTTAACTTATTTTCTGTACAGCACTTTGTTCCTGTGCTGGGTATTTTAAAGTGCTTTATAATTAAATTGGATTGGATTGGATTGGATTTTTACTATGCCTTCCTGGAAAGCATCATGACCTTCTCTCTCACCTGCTGGTTCCACTCCCTCAGCCTTCAGAACAGGAACAGACTGCAGCACACTGCATCAGTGCGCTCTAAAATCATTGGACTGCCTGTCAGAACTATGGCACAGGTTTTCAGCCAACAGGGCCTTAGACAGGCAGCCAAAATCATCAGTGACCCCTCTCACATTTTTCACCCCGCATTTCAATGGCTCCCCTCTGGGCTACGCCTCTGCTGCATTTTCTGCAGGACTGAGAAGAGGAGAGCCACCTTTGTCCCCAAAGCCACTCTGCTTTTTAACTCCAGCCGATAAGAACATTTCCCATACCATCCATCCATCCATCCATTCGCGTCCGCTTATCCTTTTCAGGGTCGCGGGGGACGCTGGAGCCTATCCCAGCTGTCATAGGGCGAGAGGCGGGGTACACCCTGGACAGGTCGCCAGTCTGTCGCAGGGCTAACACACAGAGACAGACAACCATTCGCACTCACATATTCACACCTATGGGCAATTTGGATTAACCAATCCCCACTAAGTGCATGTCTTTGGACAGTGGGAGGAAGCCGGAGTACCCAGAGAGAACCCACGCAAACACGGGGAGAACATGCAAACTCCACACAGAAAGACCCCGGCCTGATGGTGGAATTGAACTCAGGACCTTCTTGCTGTGCGGCAACAGTGCTAACCACTGTACCACCATGCTGCCCTTTCCCATACCCATAAACATAAACTACTCTACACTCTTTTTATACTGCCGACACTTTTGCCGACTCACTTTTACTCACTTACAGTTATTTATTCACCTTTGAGTCACTTTAATTTTAAAACTGTGTAATTTTAAAACTGTGTATATACTGTATATTCTGTGTATTTATTATCTCATTCTTATTGCCTGTTTATACCCTGTCCTGCTGCTCTGTTGTATGTTAATTGCCACTTGAGGATAAATAAAGTCTTTCTGATTCTGAACCTTCACAGACATGGACCAGAGACACAAAGACACGTATTGAACAAATGCTTATGTTGCCACACCCGTCTTTTCTCTTTACAACCTCCCCAAAGTGTGCAGCTTTGCTTTCAGGTCCAGAACATATTGATTCTCTTGTTTTAGCTGGGCTTAGAATTTCTGCCTAGTTTTCGAGTCCAACACCCACTGTGGCTTCCTGCTGAACAACAAGTCAACCAGATGGCAGCTTGGCTCGCTGGTCTAGGGGTATGATTGTCGCCTTGGTTGTGAGAGGTCCTGGGTTCAAATCCTGGATGAGCCCAATTTTTTTTCCCCCAGGTGCTGGATTGGTAGCTGCCCACTGCTTCACTAAGTGGATGGGTTAAATGCAGAGGACTACAAAATCTCCGAAGTGTGGGACTAAGGGATTTAAAGGGAGAAAATCATGTGATGGGCTGGGGCACCTCGCGCAGCAAACAACAGAGGGTGTAACCAGTGATCCCAATTGCGTTCATCCTTGTGAATGAACTTACACATTATGTCTGATTCAGCTCCTCCACCAGCCAGTCAGTCTGAGGGTGGCAGATGCTGGTACGACAAATCTAATGCCCAATAATTCGTACAGCTGTTTAAGTGTGCACGGCATGAACGATGTGCTCTGGTCAGGCATTATCTCTTTTGGGATGCCGACTCACGAGATGACCTGAAACAGCCATAATCCATCAGAACTAATACAAAGTGATATCCACGTGCTCGCCGGTGAAATGGCACAATGAGGTCCATGCCAATGCACTAAAACCGGACATCCATTAATGGTAAAAGGCATAAAGGCACTTTTGGAATGGCTGGTTAACCAGCTGACACTCCGGGCAGGACACTCACCACCGGAGCATATCGGCGCAGATGCCTGGCCAATAAAATTGGGCCATTATTCACTCCAGAGTTGTCATTTCCCATATGCACTGCCATAGGGTTATAAGATAAGATAAACCTTTATTAGTTCCACGTGTGGGAAATGTTTTGGTCACAGCAAAAAGTACAAGTTAAGAGCAGTAAAAAATAGAATAGAAAAAAATACAGTAGAATAAGATAAAATAAAATAATATACTATACAAAATAGAATAAAATACTATATGTAATAGAATCAGTACTATACAAATTGAATAAAATACTTTGTTATATTGGGAAAATTGCACTTGGTACTATTGCACATCAGGAGGACAGGGCAAAAGTTACTATTGTGTATTGGATGTGTATGTGTGTCTGTCTGCACGTGTGTGGTCATCTGTAGAGACTAGGGCTGGGCCATATTATACCGTTCACGGTAATACCGGTATAATGTTAGGCAACGATAGGAAAATGAAATATCGCGATAGAATGGGAGTAAAACGCGCATGCGCAGTGCCTTTGTTTTCATACGCACATGGCCGATTGTTGAGTGAAACAGATGAACCAGAATTGGTTTGTAAAAATGGTGCAACTTCCGTGATGTGGAACTGGTTTGGTGTTTGTCCGTCAGATACACAACAAAGCACATTTTTTTGCAGAACATGCAAGCGGCCGTTGTTATTGTCATATTTGTCGGACTAAGATGCTCTTAAATCTGGGAGTAATCTGGGTCCTAAACTCCGTCGCTTCAGGTCAAACAACACTGCAGCATCACTTAGAGTTAAAAACTGTATAAATTCTTTCATCTTTAATAAAACGATCAGCATTGCTGCTTTACCAGGTGTAACTATAAAGTTTAACTTCCAGGCATCCATGAAAACAAAAGTTATTACATTTAACGGAGTTAGAAGTTAGCAGGAAGCTAGCGGAAGTTAGCTCGCTAGTTTCGCTAGTTACCTAAGCATGATATTGCATGTTCTGACTGAGAGATTTCTGAAAAAAATCAAACGTACAGCTCTGCTATCACTTCCAACATAAATGAAGACAGGAAACTAAACAGCAGTGATGTTTGTAGGGTTACTGAAGTTGGGCTAGCTGGTATATAATGATGTGCTACCTGATCGCTAGCGACACAGCTATGTTAGCATAACATAAACAGTGAAGCTGGAGGACGAACACTAACACTTTTCCACTTATAAAAGTTAACGTTAAAGTTCCTGATAGTTAGAGACAAATGCAATCGCATGGCAGGATGCTGTAAACGGACCAAACTTCAGTCAGGAGAACAACTGAGATAATCCATCCACAATACGAGGTTAGTCATTAATATACTGCAACAACATGGGAATAGAGCAGCTGCCAGAGAATTCACCATTAATGAATCAATGGTACAGAAGTGGAGGAAGCAAGAAGAATGAGTTTAATAAAGTTTGATTTATCTGACTGCTTTGTTTCGCTTAATGTGCCTTATAATCCCGTGCACCTTATGGTCCGAAAAATACGTACTGCACACTGCAGTTTAATGTTGCAAAGCACCTCTTTTTAACTTCAGTGGATATTATACATGGTTATGCTCAGGATGTGTCAGCCCATTTCTACTGGAAATGCCTTTTGGTTAAACTTTCAGCAAGGAATTTGCATTTGCACTGTTACATTTTTATAAAGCTTTAATGTACATAAAAACCAGCTTCTTGTTTAAGTGAAAATAAATGGAAGATTGTTTTTTTGCGCTAGTAATGTTGTGGAGTTGTATTTTGTCTCGCATCAATTATATCGTCGGTTATATCGTTATCGCAAATTTTCAAATATATATCGTGATAAATATTTTTGGCCATATCGCCCTGCTCTAGTAGAGACCATGTTGTAGAGTCTGACAGCAGCAGGGAGGAAAGACATGCAAAATCTCTCTGTCCCAGATCCGCAGCCTGCCACTGAAGGAGCTGCTCAGTGCTGTCAGAGTCTCCTGCATGGGGTGGGAGATCTTTTCCAACAGGGATGACAGCCACCATTCTCCTGTCACTCACCACCTCCATTGGGTCCAGAGGGCATCCTAGAACAGAGCTGGCGCTGCAGATCAGCCTGTTCAGTCTTCTCCTGTCTCCAGCAAAGATGCTGCCACCCCAGCAGACCACACCGTAAAAAATGGCCGAGGCCACCACAGCGTTATAGTAGGTCTTCAGGAGTGGGCCCTTCACTCTAAGTGACCTGAACCTCTGCAGCAGGTACAGCCTACTCTGCCCTTTCCTGTAGAGGGTATCTGAATTGTGAGTCCAATCAACTTTATTGTTCAGATGAACACCAAGATACCTGTAGCTATCCACAGCATCAATGTCCATACCTTGGATGCTTAGTGGTTCCAGTGGAGGATGTTTGTGTCTGATATATATATGTTGTTATTATTATTATTATTATTATTATTATTATTGAGTCGCCTGGAAAATCATTTCCTGGCATCCGTAATGATCCACTTGGGATAATAAATCTGTTTGGCATTTTCCTTGGCCTTCAGACAATAATTCTGATTGCTACAGTGTCAAAAGGGACAGGCAAAAAAACCAAAAAAAGATTTACAGAGAATTATCACCAACTCTGCTCTTCCCGCACTTCTGTTGAACATTTGGTGGTTTAATTGCCTGTAAATATAGTAGTTTGGTTCACTTTGATTTCTCCCATAACTGACAGATTCGAAACTGAAACTGAGCGAAAAGGTAATACATAAATGTTGCGCTGACAATGTGTTTCAGCTGCACTTTATTATTTTTGCTGCAGTGTGTGACCACTTACATCAGCTTTTTTGTTCACTATCAGAAGAGTGCTCAGATTCATACACAGTGGCAGTCCGTTATGACTGCTAGGAAATTAGAAAATGAAGAACACACCTGAGTATATTCCCTTATTTCCCATATTATTATTTCCCATATATATATATATATATATATATATATATATATATATATGTATATATATATATATATATACAGTGTTGGGAAGGTTACTTTTAAAATGTATTCCGTTACAGAATACAGAATACATGCCCCAAAATGTATTCTGTAACGTATTCCGTTACGTTACTCAATGAGAGTAACGTATTCTGAATACTTTGGATTACTTAATATATTATCGTGCTTTTTACAACAACGTGAATGTACTATTGCTGTGTGATTTATTACTGTTACTGAAGGTCCGCGACTCCGAACTGTAGTAAAGGGACCTCTGACTAATACGGCGGGGTCCCTGTCGGCTCATAGCCGAAAAATAGCTTTACTTTGTTGTGTGGGTCAACTTTTCTTGCGAGAGACAGAGAGAGGCGTTGAAAGACTGCTCCAACGGAACTTATTGTTTTCGGAGGAAAACACGAACACGGTGTACAGTCGAGTCTTAATAGCTTACTTACAACTGGGCTCGTCAGGCACTCTTCTTGGCTGCAGTGGTTATTATTATATTTACATGTTTCCAGCTCCCGTTTTTCCTCGACGACAACTCGTACCTTTCCACTCGCCTTTTTCTCCCTCCTCGCGCTCACAGACACATAACGTGTATGGCAGTCCATTCTCCCTGCAACACGAACTATACTGCCCATGATGCTACATTCTTTAGAGCTATGCTTGTAGCATTCTGCCTGTTAGCTTAGCACAACAACAACAACGAAAAGGCGCTCTCTCACCCAGGAAACACACAGTCGCAGACAGAGAGAGAGAGCGTCGCCCTGTAACCATGGCAACCGTAACGCTGCCACCTGGAACGAAAGAACGTAGCTGTCAAACAAAACCCAAACAGTCCTGACCCGCGACAAAATGAAACAGGAAAGTACCGCAGTGTGATCCATTTATTTCAACAAAGTAACTGTATTCTGAATACCACCTTTTTAAACGGTAACTGTAACGGAATACAGTTACTCATATTTTGTATTCTAAATACGTAACGCCGGTACATGTATTCCGTTACTCCCCAACACTGTATATATATATATATATATATGTATATATATGTATATATATGTATATACATCTAAAAAAAAAACACCCAGCACGCCCCTGCGGGCGGTTTATCCTTCAAGCTCGGGTCCTCTACCAGAGGCCTGGGAGCTTGAGGGTCCTGCGCAGTATCTTAGCTGTTCCCAGGACTGCGCTCTTCTGGACAGAGATCTCCGATGTTATTCCCGGGATATGCTGGAGCCACTCGCCTAGCTTGGGAGTCACCGCACCTAGTGCTCTGATTACCACGGGGACCACCATTACCTTCACCCTCCACATCCTCTCGAGCTCTTCTCTGAGCCCTTGGTATTTCTCCAGCTTCTCGTGTTCCTTCTTCCTGATATTGCTGTCATTCGGAACCGCTACATCGATCACTACGGCCGTCTTCTTCTGTTTGTCTACCACCACTATGTCCGGTTGGTTAGCCACCACCATTTTGTCCGTCTGTATCTGGAAGTCCCACAGGATCTTAGCTCGGTCATTCTCCACCACCCTTGGGGGCATCTCCCATTTTGACCTCGGGACTTCCAGGTTATACTCGGCACAGATGTTCCTGTACACTATGCCGGCCACTTGGTTATGGCGTTCCATGTATGCCTTGCCTGCTAGCATCTTGCACCCTGCTGTTATGTGCTGGATTGTCTCTGGGGCATCTTTACACAGCCTGCACCTGGGGTCTTGCCTGGTGTGATAGACCCCAGCCTCTATGGATCTTGTACTCAGAGCTTGTTCTTGTGCTGCCATGATTAGTGCCTCTGTGCTGTCTTTCAGTCCAGCTTTGTCCAGCCACTGGTAGGATTTCTGGATATCAGCCACCTCCTCTATCTGCCGGTGGTACATACCGTGCAGGGGCCTGTCCTTCCATGATGGTTCCTCGTCTCCCTCCTCTTTCTTGGGTTTCTGCTGCCTGAGGTATTCACTGAGCACTCGGTCAGTTGGGGCCATCTTCCCAATGTATTCTTGGATGTTCGTTGTCTCATCCTGGACTGTGGTGCTGACACTCACCAGTCCCCGGCCCCCTTCCTTCCGCTTAGCGTACAGCCTCAGGGTGCTGGACTTGGGGTGAAACCCTCCATGCATGGTAAGGAGCTTTCTTGTCTTTATGTCAGTGGCTTCTATCTCCTCCTTTGGCCAGCCTATTACCCCAGCAGGGTACCTGATCACGGGCAGGGCGTACGTGTTGATGGCCCGGATCTTGTTCTTACCATTCAGCTGACTCCTCTGGACTTGCCTGACCCTCTGCAGGTACTTGGTGGTTGCAGCCTTTCTAGCGGCCTCTTCATGGTTCCCATTTGCCTGCGGGATCCCCAGGTACTTGTAACTGTCCTCTATGTCTGCAATGTTGCCTTCTGGTAGTTCAATCCCCTCAGTTCTGACTACCTTCCCTCTCTTTGTTACCATCCGACTACACTTCTCCAGTCCGAACGACATTCCAATGTCATTGCTGTATAGCCTGGTAGTGTGGATCAGTGAATCGATGTCTCGTTCACTCTTGGCATACAGCTTGATGTCATCCATGTACAGGAGGTGGCTGACAACTGCTCCGTTCCGTAGTCGGTATCCGTAGCCAGCCTTGTTAATGATCTCACTGAGGGGGTTCAGGCCTATGCAGAACAGCAGTGGGGACAGAGCATCTCCTTGGTAGATCCCGCACTTGATGGTGACTTGTGCTATGGGCTTGGAGTTGGCCTCTAGTGTTGTACGCCACATCCCCATTGAGTTCCTGATGAAGGCTCTTAGGGTCCCATTGATCTTGTACAATTCTAGGCATTCCAGTATCCAGCTGTGGGGCATTGAGTCATAGGCCTTCTTGTAATCAATCCAGGCAGTGCACAGGTTGGTCAGTCTGGTCTTGCAGTCTCGGCTGACTGTTCTGTCTACCAGTAGCTGGTGTTTTGCGCCTCTGGTATTCTTGCCAATTCCTTTCTGTGTCCCACTCATGTATTGACCCATGTGCCTGTTCATCTTAGCCGATATGATGCCTGACAGGAGCTTCCATGTAGTACTGAGGCAGGTTATTGGTCGGTAGTTGGAGGGGACCGGTCCCTTCTTGGGGTCCTTGGGGATCAGGACCGTCCGACCTTCGGTTAGCCATTCCGGGTGTCTCTCGTTAACTAGCAGCTGATTCATTTGTGCTGCCAGACGCTCGTGGAGTGCAGTCAGCTTCTTTAGCCAGTAGGCGTGAACCATGTCGGGCCCTGGTGCTGTCCAACTCTTCATACTGGAGACCCTTTCTTGGATATCTGCCACTGTGATGGTTACTGGACCCTGTTCAGGGAGGTCGCTGTGGTCTGCCCTCAGATCCACTAGCCACTGAGCATTGCCGTTATGGGTTGCGTCCTTCTCCCATATGCTCTTCCAGTATTGCTCCGTCTCCAGCCTTGGTGGTGCTGTTCTCTTATTATTGTTCCCTTGCCACTGAGAGTACACCTTTGCTGGTTCTGTGGAGAACAGCTGGTTTATTCTCCTGCCTTCTTTCTCTCTGGTGTACCTCCTCAAGCGGCTGGCCAAGGCTGTGAGTCTTTGCTTGGCAGTTTCCAAGGCCTCAGGTATGGACAGCTTGCTGTATTTCTTATGCACCTTCTTTGTCGCACCTTTCTGCAACTCCGTTAGTTGGCTAACCTCCCTCCGTGCTACTTTGATCTTGCCCTCTAGCCTCCTTCTCCATGGAGGGTACTGCCCCTTGTGGCTGTTCAACTTGTAGCCAAGCATCTCACTGATCACTGCTGTGGTGTTTCCGCCCCCATCTATATATATATATATATATATATATATATATATATATATATATATATATATATATATATATATATGTAGATATATATATATATATATATATAGAGATATATATAGATATATAGATAGATAGATAGATAGATAGATAGATAGATAGATAGATAGATATAGATGTAGATGTAGATATAGATATATAGATATATCTATATATATATGGTAAGGGAATGTTTTGGGTGTTGTGGAGCAAATATGAGGGCTCATTATGTTTGCTGCAAAGCCTTGGAGTGGAAGCGCAGTGCTCAGTGTGTAACTTGTCCTGCTCAGTGACCTAAAAGATTGATTTTGTGGACAGCACATACTGTAGTCTGAGTGATGTATGAAGTATGAGCTCCACAAATAATGGGAGCATGAGGTTGTTTATCTTTTCCTTTTGTTGTTCGGTCTTGTTGTGTTTTTGTGCTTCTCAGCAGTTATTCTGCTTGTGCTTGTCAGATATGCACTGCTTCTTCAGGACCAAAGTCACCCAAGAAATTAGGGTTATACAGCAAAGATATTGGAATCAGTTATGTGTTGGTAGAGCTTGTACCTCTCTGTTGATACCCATATGGGCTCACAAGTGCTCAGAAATAATTTCAACTTTAAAATTCACTAGTAATTTTGGCGAACAGATCCAGTGTAGGGTTCATTAAACATTATTCAAACAGGAGCTTTCAGGAGTAAGTCGGAGTTAAAGAGCTTAACAAAAAGCAAACAAACAAAAATCATTTATGTGAACATGATTAGGTACAAGAACTGGACTGACAATGAGTGAACAAGCAGCCAAATAAAAAAAATTAAAAGACCTTCAGAAAGCTTTTCAGAAAGAACTATTGTTGAATTACTTTAAAAGTCTGGCTTGGAAACAAAATATGAAGAAATAATAGGTGGCTCAAGACCTTTGCGCTGTACTAACTGAAATGTTAGAAAGCATTTCTTTACTGTCCTTTTGTTTTTTTCTTACATAGTTAGCAATTTCTAGCTACCAAGCCACCAATACATACTGACTAATTGGGTTAAGGAGTTGCAACAGGACACCGACTCTTAATGGCAACCATTTAAAGACAGTAACTAGAGGCATCTTGAAAGATCCAGTTACATCACATCAGAAACCTCTATGTATAAGAAGCAGATGCTTGTGATGGATGAAGGTGATGCTATCTGGAGATTTCTGCTAGAAATTGCATCTGTGTTGCAGTTATTTCATGTCTTGAATCAAACTGGCAGACACATAAGAGGACTCATGCACATAAAAGGTATTTTGCTACAGGATAATTGAAACCTGTAAAAACTAAATCTAACAATATTTTTCCTTCTTCAAAATGGGCGTCTAACATGTAGCTTAAATAATGAATCCAAGGCCCCTTACAAAACAGAAGTCTTTGCATTCTTTGTTCCTCCTGGTAACGTGATGAATAAGAATGTAAATTAAACATTAAACAAAAAGTTTAATAATCTTTGACAGTGATCTTCATGATTGTTCTTTGGTTGATGGCAAATATGCTGAATTGTGTCACATTCCTCTTTGTAGTATTTTCAGAATTTCAGACAAGTTTGCTTCCAAACAAAAAACATATTGGTCTTTTCTTCGTCATTGATGGTTATTTCCCATTGTTGATCATTGCCTGCAAATCCTGTCTCCTCCTACTTTGGAAGCACAGAGCAGATTGTCACTGCAGAGGCTTACCCCCCAGCACACCAACCCTTCAACCCAATCCCTTCAAATTTATCTGTGAAGAAAACACATAACAGCAGCATGAGAAGCAGAAGGGATCTCAGGAACGAAGAGAGATAAAAGAGATGAGATTGGGGCTAAAATGGAAAAGGAAGCAGGGATTATAGACAGAGAGAGATGGGATGAGAACGGATGACACAGCAAGCAGGCTGTCGGGGGGGGGGGGGGGGGGACTAGCTTTCACAGAAATAATGTTATCTCTTCTTCTTTAGAGTTTGTTGTCTAATCATTTATTGTTTGCTTATCAGAGATGGAGCAGACAGTGCTCTACCATGCTTGCACACAGCCCTACCTGCTTCAGCACACAAAAGCAAAAGATCCAGGAGTTTAATATTGTGGACACTTGTCCTATTGAGAGACTTGGGATAATAAACATGACAGAACATTATCCAAGGGTTAACACTACATACTGACATTATGGTGATGGTTTTCTGAGCACATTCTGTGGAGAGGAACTTCAAGCAACATTACAGTAAAAGTTGGATTTACTGTAACAATAAAAACATCAAGACGTTAAGTCAGATACAACAGGAATGGAGGTACTGGTGGATGAGGATTGAAAACAGGTTTGCAAATGCACAGGAACTTTGGGCTGGCTACAGCAGCTTAAATAGCATAGCCTACACAAGAAAGACAATTACATGTGTAGGAGGGTAAAAGGAATTAACCTGATGTGCCAGACCGTAACTGAGTCTGACTCTGTGGCCTGCTAGTACACCCTGTTGTAAAAGATTTGGACCTACCACATCTGATCCACTGCATGCAGAGAAAAGGGACCCTGAGCAAACTGCTATCCAACATGGACAATGACCAACACCCACTGCAACCCAGTTCAGTGGCAGACTCTTGTCACTGACATGCTCTTTGGACAGGCTAAGGAAGTCATTTGTTCTGCAACACTTAGACGCAGGGTAAGGAGAACTGATGTGTATAACTATGAACCTTCACAACTTTGCCCATACACACTCCAAGGACTGTTTTTTGATGGTCTTAAAGGTGTGGTGGTTAGATTGTCACTGAACTACATTTACTTACTTCACTGCTCCACAGCTATTTATTGTATTGTGGTTAGGGGGCTAAACTAATACTTGAACAGCTATTGCAACATATATTCCTATATCTTTTTTGTAGCTTGGTGTAGCCATTTAGATAGATAGATAGATAGATAGATAGATAGATAGATAGATAGATAGATTGATTTCTGTTTTTTCTGTTTTCCTCAATCAGTGGTGACTAGTGACTGAAGAAGTCACTTGGATGAGTGACGAAATGTTTGTCCCACTGAAAACGCTACGTCCCGATGAACATAATCAACTTTTGGAGATTTACTTACCTGGATGATTGAGCATGCATCAAGATGTTTTAACCCACTTTGGAAAGAACTGCCTAAAGCACGTACATCAGTATGAGCAAACAGCACGTAAGATGGCGGATTACAGGAACCACCTGAGATTCGGCCTCAGATGCCGACAAAACAGGATTACTCCTAAAAGTCTGCAAATGAGCTCTTCAGTTAAAGGCTTCCAGGCAACAAAAATCCTCCAGAAGGCACAGCACCAGCTGCTTAATGATTGGGTGAGGCAAACAAATTTTACCATCGACATGCTAAAATCTCAAGAGGAGCGGATCCAACAGAGACTTACGATGCTTCTAGATGAGAATTCTCTTAAAAAGGTGTTTGACTTCACTGAGAAGGCACATCTAGCACGGCACAAGAAGTCTTAGACAAGACAACAAAAGACGTTTGACTTACTTGTTGTACGTTGGAAACCACAGCAAAATACGGAGAGTGTCCTAAGTGGCCAGAAGAGAGAAGGATGCGACACCGAGGATGTGGACAAGTGGTTGAAGAATTTGTCTGACAGACAGCTCAGCCAAACAGAGAAAAACATCCTTGCTAAAGGGTTGGATATTGCTGTCACACCGAGACAAACCCCACTAGTGGAACTGATCACAGCCACAGAAACAGCAATTTGAAATACAACAATATTGCAGAAGTGGAAGCAGAGCAACTACAGACGAAAGTTTCGGCCTGTCTCAGCAATGCAAAGCCCCTAGCCCCCACTTGCTCTATGTATGAATATATGAGTATGAGTGTATGTTAGTTAAAATCACTGACAAGGCATACAGTGCTTGTGTGAATGTGTATGGGTGAATGCAGTATAGAGCGCTTTGAGTACTCCAGGAGATTAGAAAAGCTATAGATATAAGATAGATATAGATATAAGAATCAGTCCATTTACCATCTACAGGAAGAGGATAGATAGATTGTCTGAAGCAGTTAGAACAAGACAAGGCTATTGACCAGAACCGTAGGCTATACCCAGGTGATTCTACACCAAGTCTGTATGGTTTACTGAAGATACATAAACAGGGTGCATCTTTAAGACCGATTGTCTGTATGATCAACTCAGTCACCTATAACATCTCAAAGTTCTGGCTTCGATCCTCAACCCGCTGGTAGGCAGCTCTGAACACCACATCCAGAACATGTTGGATTTTGTTGAGAAGGTGAGAGATGTCATTTTCAGTTCATGTTCACTGTTTATCCTCTGTATGTTCCACTTCCTGTTTTGTGTTACGTTACTCTGTGTGCATTATGTTCTCGTTCTTATTCCATGCATCGTTAGTTCAATTGTGTTCAGCTGCTCACTCACCTGTCACCTATCAGTCATTGTTCAGCCAGTGTATTTAAGTCCTCAGTTCTCTCCTGGTCAGCGTCGCGTCATTAATGTTGTCACTGCTGTCTATGCCCCATGTTTGCCTCCCAAGTTCAGATCAGTCAGCTGTTCATTCAGTTATTCAGTCAGTCAGCCAGCCATCTCCTGTTTTCGTCATTCGTCCCTCACCCTGCATCTTCACCGTGAGTCCTGCGTTTGAGTCCTTTTCTCCACATCCACTCAGCAACCCCTGACACCCATACGTGTCAGGAGTATTGGAACAGTTGAGACGCCTTTTTTTCACCGTGTCTCTGTGGCTTTCAAACCTCAAAACACGCTGCACCAAAAATTGGTCCACCCCAAGAATCGGGTCCCCCAACACAAACAGAGTAACATAGTGTACGCTGTTAAGTGCCAGGAGGATTTCCAGGATTTATACATCGGGGAAACCAAACAACCTCTGGCTAAGCAGATGGCACAACACAGAAGAGCTACCTTGCCAGGCCAGGACTCCGCAGTCTATTTACACCTACAGGCCTGTGGACACTTGTTCAATGATGAGGATGTACACATCCTGGACAGGGAGGAACGGTGGTTTGAGCGCGGAGTCAAGGAGGCCATTTACGTGAAAAGAGAAAGACCATCTCTGAATCGAGGAGGGGGCCTAAGGATACATCTTTCACCATCTTACAATGCTGTGATTGCAGACATTCCCCAACTCTCTGTGAATGGTACTCATGGCCATTGATCTGTGGGCCTTGATCAGTGGTTGTTGATCAATGGTCATGAGAATTTGCATAATTATGATTAAGGAACTGACCTCACAGCCCTTTCTTCCTTCAGTGGGCTGGTTTCAGTCATTATGCAAATGTACTGTTTATAAGATCGGGGAAACCTGCAGTCAGCTAAGACTGAAAAAGTCACTTGGATGAGTGATGAAACGTTTCTCCCACTGAAAATGCTACGTCCAGATGAACAGAATCAACTTTTGGATATGACTAGCTCTCATTTTTGCAATGCCATTTTGCAACGCTTACAGCTTATCGACTTCAAGGCATGCAATTGTAAGTTAAAGGCTAAAGATCCAGCTATAGCACGCTAACCGAAGCCTGTAGAGTCTCAGATGTAGCTGTTGGTTTTTTTCTGTGTTGTACAACATGACTTAGGGGTTACTTTGCTGGAATATTCATCCCCTGGAAGATTGTGGCATTATGCTAACACACACCTGATTGTTTCGGTCCTCCAAACTGCAAAAACTTCAGCTTTTATAGAGGTTTTCATGTTTGCTGATGGCCAGTTAACCAAGTGCATTTGATTAACAGCAGGTATATAACAGCACGTATGTAACAATCATTCCAATTTCAAGCAGTACATCGTTTTACCAGACATTGTGGACACTGTTTTCATCTTAAACCTGCCCCTGAAGACCTGATGCAGAATTGTTGTGACAACTCAGAACTGTGACACATAATAATCAGGTGGGGAGTTTCATGAAGCTTGCTTTTATTGAAAAGCAAGTATGTGCAAGTACTCTCACAAGTATTGCTCAAGTAATCATCTCACTGGAGCTGGGTTGTACAAATAGTTCACTATCAATAACACATGAACTATCATGGAGATATCTTCTCAGCAACACAGTTGTGAGATGCGTAATGAAATAATTACCATGTAAGACCCGCAAGGTGTAAGTACCCCATAATTACAAGTCAGGTTTTTACAGGAAACAATGAAATAATTAGACTGTAAGACTTGCGACTAAGGTGTAAGTACCCTGTAATTCAGTGTAATTTTGGACATGTTGCAGAAACATAATATTAACATCAATCGAAACAGTTTAGGGTGGCCTTAGGTCTGATCTCATGTTTCTTCTTCTGCAACTTTCTGGGCATCTCCTTGGAGATGACTCAGTCCGAGAGGTTTTATACAGGTTTATAATGTTTATTATTTTGTTACCATGTGGGCTGCACGTCATCTACCTCTGTGGCATTTTATGAATTAGACATGTGCAATTACCCTCCTTTGGCACATAGACAGGTGGTATGGTCATGTTCGACACCGAAACGCGATGGTTATAATACCTCTCTTTTGCACACACGGTGGAATAGACCCTTCTTCTCTTGTCTTCAGCACGCTACCACTTATTTTAAATTTACCGGAGGTTGTGTGGTTTCTTTAGACAAACAGAACAAAGATCAACGATTAACAAAAGACATACATTTATCCCACTTTGCTGCTTTATAAAAAGTATGATATCCTAAACAACATTAAAACACATGTGGTACCACAGAATTGTCACTATGTTGTTTTGTACAGTCTTCTTTGATTAAGACAGTTTCATTACAATGAGTACTTATTATTCTTACGTCCTCAAAATTTCCCGCATGATTTCAAATACAAGGTACAGTTCATCAGATCCTGTTCCTTTTAAACACTCACAGGGCTCTTAACCCAGCATTTCAACCATTTTCTCTAAAAAATACTTTGAATTTTCAAATATTTCCCAATATTATTTAGAGATGACCCTTTTGCAGGCAACACTCCTGTTGCCGTGACAACCACCTCTTGTCCTTCAGTCAAATAAAAGTTACTTTTTTTGAGCTGAGTACTAAATCAGATAAAAAGTCTGAGAGATTAGATAGAAAGTCTAAGTAAGGCCCAAGTAGACAACAGATAACAACAAATAAAACTAGGTTTTGAATTTCCAAGTTCTCCTGCTAGGGAAAACAAGCTAAGCATCAAGCTTTCAAATGAATTAAAACTCTGTCTGGGTCTTTGGTTGGAGCTGGAATGGGATATTGCTGTCGCTCCCCCTTCTCGGCCTGTGCTTCGAGAATTCTGAGAATTAGTGTGACTGGGGCTTTTGATTAATTTAAACTAACATATTTATCCTGATGTAACTAGGTTTCTGTAAAGCAAAGTAAATCAGTTTATTGATCAATTATGAATCAATTATTATTCAATAGGTGGGAATGTGAGTGCAAGGAAGCACGGTATCTTGCACTTTCCCTAGCACTTGAATGCAGGCTACATTTGTGGATCTGTGCAAAGCTGACAGCATGAGGACGTTTCAAGAGCCCAAGTACTGTAGACTGCTGCAAAAGTGCAGGTTTGTTTCTTCCTGTTCACAGGAAGGAGGCACCACAGAAAACATCAATTAACTTTTGACTTTGTGGTAACTGCATCTTGAAGTGTCAGAAGCTCAAAGTAACAAGCAAAAAAATCATTAGGTGCTTCTGTTAAATCTTCCATGATACTAGAAACCAACCCTGAAACTCAGATGGACACACCTGTCTGTTTGAAGGGATCATTTTAAAAGTTTTTATCACCAAATTATTACTCACATTTTCTCATGCATGACAATGTGAAAGAGGGACTGAGAGAAGATTTTGGCCTCAGTCTGTAATTATCTATAGTTAGTTATTGTGTGTCGCCCCCCCCCCCCCAGCAGACTGTCTGTCCAGCTGTGTAGCAGGCAAGGGAGGCCCAGCTCCAGGACTTTGAAACAAGAGCAAAAAAGAGAGGCAGCTTTGTTGCTGTAACTTAGAAAACTAAAAGAAAAGCTATGAACTAGGGAACTGCAAATCTTGGAAACTAGAAAACTAAAGGAAAGACTAGGAACACACGAAAGACAGGACTCACAAGAAATGCAGGAACACGGCGTGAGTGAACAACACATCCTTAAACAAAGGGACATGCAGACAATATATACACACCAGGTATTTAGGAAGCTGGGAAACACCAGGGAATGCAGCTGAATGAAATAAGACTAACAAGACAGGGAGAAGCAAAACTAGACAATACACCGATGTTGACCAAGCCTATGAGCTAAACTTGAGGGCTGAAGCTGAAAATTGAGGATGGAACTGCTCAGGAGGCAGGCAACAGGTGGAGCCCGAGGGTCCTGCTCTGCCTGCTCCTGAGTGATACTCTTCCATAATAGTGGGTCACCTAGAAGACTGCCTGAGGAGTCCGGTCTCCTTTATTGACGCATGTTGCCTGCCTTTTAAGCTGGGATATTTGCCTGAGCATTATTTAAACCAAATTAGTGATTCCTGCTCCAATGTGGAAATCTGCTTCCTGTTATGCCATGAAAGATTAGTAACTCATCTTCTCCTTGGTTCAGATGTTCTGGCTTTTCCATGCAAGACAGTCACTTGTGGTCTAAAGCTCTGGAGACATTGTTGGACTTACCTTTCCTTGGATTTTACAGAGACTTTGTATCAAGCTCTGCTTGAAGACTCTTTAAAATAGTACTACTTTTACCTGCATTGTAAATGAAACCACAGAATTAGCCCTCCAAGGCTTGCATTTGAGTCCGGCCAGACTGATTGGTCCTGACAATTGATACATTTTGTTTTTCCATAAAGATGCAAGTAGAGATGGTGAAGATGGACAAGTTTAAATACTTTGGGATAACCACCCACAGACAATGCACAAGAAAGGTGAAGAAGAGAATGCAGGCCAGGTGCAGTGGATGGAGAAGAGTGTATTTGTGACAGAAGGGTAGCAGCAAGGGCGAAAAAGGTTTACAAGATGGTAGTGAGATCTGCTATGATGCAAGTGTGACCAAGTGGTCGGTGGGGTTAGATAAAAACAACAATGTCAACTAGTGGAAATATACATTTAAGAAAAATAGATAAAAACAAATAAAAGGCCACACAGATTCAAGGATGCACACCGAGGCAGGTTGGCTCCAATATTAATACAGTTTTATTTATGCTGATAAAAATAAAACATTAAGAAAATACTGAATGTAGCGTCGTAGTTGACAGTGTCCTAAAAGTACAATAAAACAACCATGGAACCGGGACTTGACAGCAGCCGTGGACCCAAACGAAAACCGCACGAAAAGAAAATCACTACAGCCGGCACCCAGTGCTGTACAAAGTGTGAAACCACCACCTAAGGTCCCAGGGCCACTGGCACGTCCTAAAACTAAAACTTCAATCTTTAATAGCCTAATATAAACGCGCGCGCGCACACACACACACCCCAACTGGTAGGCTTACACCCCACGAGTCAAGCCACAGCGTGTGCTGGTTGTAATTGTCCAAGCCTCGATCACAGGCCGGTCTGGCTCCCCACAGACTGGAATCGGCAACTGAGGTGGATTAAAGTTCTCAGCACGACACTCGGGCAGAGGATCGCTCTAGCCCGATCACAGAGGGGTGGGTGCAAGCAGCAGGTCAGAATAAAATTGAATAAAATCAGGCGAACCAAAAAAAGAAAAGAAAAAGTAAGCCCACTTAATAAAAACAGTTCCACGAAAATAAAAGACGACACCAGACAAGACAGCAGCTCCACCGAGGAGGAGCCCTCACAACAGCGGCTTCCAATTAAGGTCGGGCGGTTCGCCACGGAGAGGTCAAGGCAGCAATCAAACCCTAAAACAAAGGATAAATGTAACTTTAGCCTCCTGTAATTGTGAATGCTTATAGTTTGAGCAGCTTAACCCAGGACCGGAGGCGCTATCCTGCACTACCAGAGAACTCGGGCACCTCTCTCCGCAACGCTGGAGTGAAACAGAAACGGTGTTCTGGGAATCCATCCTACCTGACAAACCATACTACCCGTTGTTTCTGCGCATGCGCACAACACGAGATCAAGTGGCGAACCGTACTGCCTTTGTGAATATTAGCCAGAAAAATACTCTAACGGGTAAAATGAAGTGGCAAACCGTCCTGGCTTTATAATTATGAGCTACAAACATATTCTGATGGGCAAAGTTAAGTGGCAAATGGATACGCAGGTGGATTCACAATTAACCCAGTTGCGTAGCCCAGAGCGAGCGCAGGAGAGAGCGAGGGCGGTAGAGCGAGCGAGGGAGAGAGAAAAGGAGAAAGGCGAGTAGCCCATCCGGCTACATAAGGTTTAGAAACAGTGGCACTGATGAAAAGACAGGAGGCTGAGCTGGAGTGAAAGAGGCAGATGATTGGCTTGGAAAACATTGAGCGGTCTCCATAGCCAACATATGGAAAAATGAAGCTAAAAGGAGAAGTTTCCATGTATTTTCCATATTTTCCTCCTGTGTTTTCTCTGACTGCGTCTTACTATCTGTGCGAATCTGTTCAGTTCGTTCCTCTGTTAATTTGAAACTTTGGTCCTCATTGGCTGTCTTATTTTTTCTTTACTTTGTTCTTCTTCCTGTTAAGTGTTGATTGTCTTTAGTCTGCCTGTTCTCAGTGTTTTGGGGACTTGTTGTGTAAAGACTCTAAAAAGACTCTTTGAATTTAACCTATTCACTGGGAGCTTTTCTTCAACAAGCTGACTGCTGTCTGTCTGATTATCTGTTTAATTTCCCCATTCATACATTTGATAACAAAACACATACCAGAATGCTGTATACCTTGATATTGTAGAGTTATTATCAGTTTATAACAAAATGTACAGCTGAGCCTTTATAACAGTCCCCCTGTGGAAAGTAAGGGAGCTGCAAATTGTTAACTAGTTCATCTTCACTGAAATATTTATGGTACATTACAGTAGCAAAAACAGTTGAAATTAAATTAATCTGTACGTCACTTTAGACATAAAACACACTTATCAGTAAACAATCATTTATCAGTTGCACAGATCGACAAAAATGTATTTCATGTCGTGTTGAAGATGATCTAAATATCTAAAGGATGATGAGTGTTAAAAGGGAGGCAACATTTTGAAATGTGTAATACATGTTTAAAATGTAAATATTTAACCTTTACATCTTTTTCATTGCAAATCACCAAACTCAGTCTTTCTGGGTCTGACTAATATCACACGTTCCTAATTAAACCCTCTAATCACCATTAGTTTGATCCATATTATTTATCTTCAGCTGTCCGAGTTTCCTGTCTTTCAGGTCACAGCTAATTATCAGATGTTATATCATTCATTTTTTCCATTACCAGGCATTACTCTTATTACTCCAGGTCGATTGAACTAACTTTCCAATCTCAACTCAGAGTTTGTTAAATCTGTTTTCTGTACCAGGTCCACTTTCCTGTTCTAGGTCTCACACGTTACTTTTTTCCCTGATGGCTCTTGGTATTGTGGATTTCTATGCTTTCTTGCTTTTACGACTTGAAACTTTCTGTATTTTATTTCAGAGCCAATGTGCTCAGAATATATTATAATATTTGATGCATATAATACCCTGAAGGACCCAACCTGGGAGTATATAAAATCAATATTATTTTCCAGCCTTCCTTCTGTCCTAGAGCTCCCTCTAAAGCGTTGGATTGCAGTGGCTACAACATTAGTGCCAACCTGAGGTGAAATGAATCCTCAGTGGGCCTTCCACCTCCATGACTCCTCCATTCACCCCACCAATTTTCCAATTCATCCAGAAAATTTGCGCTACCTGGAACAAAGTTATTTTGCCTCTCTCTCTCTCTCTCTCTCTCTCTCTCTCTCTCTCTCTCCCTCCGTTATGTAAGTGTGCCCTTATCTTGCTGCAGCCTACTGTCAGCTTGACACAAATACAGACCGTCACTCTCTGAGCAAAAGTTTCATTATCATTAAGGTCGGGCTGCGTGTGTGGAGGAGGTGGGCGGGTGAGAGGGAGAGAGAGAGGACTGAGGAGTCCGTGGAGAAGCGGCCGGGAGGGTGGAGAGGCAGATCTCAGGCAGAAAGCAGGAGGCGCTGCTTGCAGCCAGTCAGAAAGATGCTGCTCTGACATGCGGACCCCCAACGATCTTGACCGCGACACTACGCTTCTACGTGCCCGCCTGACCACAGATAAACCAGCTGACACTCTTTTCTTCTCTTGAGTCTCTCTTCTCTGCACTGGGTTTGTTGCCATGCCGCCGGCCGCCTGCTCGGTCGATTACCGACTCCGCTGCATGTTGCCCGCGGTGCTGTGGATCGGGCTGCTGTGGAGCAGCGTCTCAACAGCAGGTATGCGTTTGATTTCTCGTGCGAAACCAGAGTGATGTCTGATTCTGCGCGTTTCTGCGCTCTCTGTCCTTCTGCGTCTTGGTTCGCATCCAAGTGGAATGACAGAGGCGCCAGTTGAGTTTTTATGCACCGCAAAAACACCTCGTCTCCGGGCATCCCTCTGCTCCTCTCAGACACCTCCTCTCGCGCGACTCGCAGTAGGGCAGGGAGAGGAGCGAGTCTGAAGCAGCGTCTCGCTGTTTACTGCGCCAGCAGCTCCAACCACTTTGGCACAGCAGTACGGGCTGCACATGCAGCCTCAAATCCTCCGTGTGGACACGAGTCCATTCGTGTGCGTGGGAGCCACGATCAGGCACGAGTGGATGCAGAGACAAAGAAAAATAGAGAAATCACCAGTCAGCCAGCTCCGCAGTTAATTGGGAGAGGGGATTCCTCGAGTCTGAGCATCAGCATGCAAATTAGAAAGCAGGCTGACACTAAGTGAGGAACAAAGTTGATGTCTCAAACACTATCTATCTATCTATCTATCTATCTATCTATCTATCTATCTATCTATCTATCTATCTATCTATCTATCTATCTATCTATCTATCTATCTATCTATCGAAAAGTTAGCGTTCTAATCCCTGATATTTTTTGGGACCCTTCTTTCACTTAGAAATAAGTCTTCTGTGTAGGCCACTTCTTATTTTTCACCATAGTGGTGACCTTATGAAGAAAAAAAAATACTCAAAGAAAAGAAAATGGTGGTGAATGGATGGTTTGCCTTGGTTGAAACTAGCTGGCAGCTCATAGCTTCCCATTTTGACCTTTTAACTACCATCATTTCAGACCATTGAAATGGTGGCACCATCGGTGAAAGCCCCATGTTTAGCTAAACCTCTTATCCTGGCCTAAAGATGTTGTTGTTCCTAAAACCAACAGCATGGAAAATGCTCATGCCATGTTTCCTGCTTCTAATTTAGGTGACATTCAGTGAAATCTTTATGGACGAAGGTAACAATAGGTGGGTTGCAAGGAAAAAGAAAATTCTTAAATGAATAGGAATTACCTGAATCATTCCACTCCTTCAGTGAAATGATCCAGAACATTTGTCCCTTTGGGAAAGGGTCACTGTAAATCAAATTGTTGTGAATGATCATCTTCAGATGAGACTGTTTTCTACAGTGATGACAATAACCTGATCTGTAGAGAAGGAGAGCTTACTGAACATTTAGAGGACAAAAAAGTGAGAAACCTGTGCTATTTGCTTTACAGTCATTTCATCTTTACTTGCTGAACACCTAAAGGAGATTTTGTGTTAAACAGCATTTGTTGCAGCCTCATCAATTGCAAAGGGCACTGAAGCTGTTGTGACAGCATGTGGTTGTCTAACGTGTTTGAACATGTTTATGTTGCATTTTCCTTTCATTTTTCTGTGTATGTGGTCATTCGGGTTAAAACGGTAGCTTTTAAATGTATTCAGATTCAGCATTTATCTCTCTTTATTGTGCCCTCTGTTGCAAGTGGTGGAGTCTGTTATTCCTGCACTGGGTTCAAATAAAATCAGAATGATAATCCTTTAACTGTCATTAAACATCAGACGTTCAACGAAATATAGAAGCAGCTACCTGGTAGCAGCATTTAGAATAAAAAAATAATAAAAACAAAGAAATAGCTAACAAAAACAAATCTAAAAATACCAGCTATAAAACTGTGCAAATGTACAAGGTATATACAAATGTGCAAGGTTGGTCTCAAGTATTGCACTTGTCTTGTGTGGTAGTGATGTGTATGTTTATGTGTGAGTGTGTGTTACTGTATGTGTGCATATGTGTGTGTGTGTTGTATGTGTGAGAGGTACTGATGTGTGACTTTAAGTGGGGCGTGTGTTCATGGTCCTGGTTTGGATTAACCTGTAGAATCTCCTAAAGGCCTACAGGTCGAACAGGTGGGATGCAAGATGTAGGATGGGTGGAGTCTCTCAGCTCTGTTCAGGCAGTGGGATGTGTAGATGTCTGCAACAGAGGGGAGGGCGTAGCCGATGATCTTCTGTGCAGTATTGACTACTCTCTGGAGCGTCTTCCGCTCAGCCTGGGTGCAATGTGTGAACCACACTGTGATACACTATAGCGAGTGGTAGAAGGTCAGCAGCTTCTCACAGATGTTGTTCCTTCTGAGCACTCTCGGGTAGTGCGCTTTGGGGTCTTTAGGGACTAGTAAAGCGCTATATAAATACAGGCCATTTACCATTTACCATAGTGCAGATGCTGCTGTGACTTCCTGATGATGGTGGAGGTGTTTGCATTCCAGGAGAGGTCAGCTTATGTAGCGTGGAGGCAGGTCTACTCTGTGCCTCCTACAGTCCAGGATCATCTCCTTTGGCCTTGTGTTGTTTACAGCCAGATTGTTTACTGAACACCACACAGACATATTCAGCACCTCATATCCTGTACTGTGATGGGGTTTCAGAGCCCATCACAGTCTCTGCTATGCAGATGACACACAACTTTATCTATCATGAAGCCAAATAACACACAGCAATTGGTTTAACTGCATCCAGGTCTTTATAAAGACATGAAGAACTGAATGACATCTAATTTTCTGCTTCTAAATTCAGATCAAACTGACGTTATTGTACTTGGCCCTGGAAATTTTAGAAATATACTCTGCCATCCTGATTGTTACTCTAGATTCCTACTCTGGATGGCATTACCTTGGCCTCCAGTAATACTGTGAGGAACCTTGGAGTAATTCTGATCAGGATATGTCCTTCAATGCTCATATTAAACAAATATGACTGCTTTCTTCCATTTGTGCAACATCTCTAAAGTTAGAAATATCCTGTCTCAGAGTGACGCTGAAAAACTAGTTCATACCTTTATTACTTCCAGGCTGGACTATTGTAATTCATTATTATCAGGATGTCTTAAAAACTCCCTGAAAAGCCTTCAGTTAAACCAAAATGCTGCAGCAAGAGTCCTGACAGGGACTAGAAAGAGAGAGCATATTTCTCTAATCTTGGCTTCCCTTCATCGGCTTCCTGTTAAATGCAGAATTGAATCAAAATCCTGCTCCTCACATGCAAGGTCTTGACTAATCAGGGCCCATCTTATCTTAATGACCTTGTAGTACCATATCACTCCATTAGAGCACTTTGCTCTCGAACTGCGGGCTTTCTTCAGTCTCCTTTCTCACTCACTGTGTGTTAATAGACCTCTCTGCACTGAATCATACTTGTTATTAATCCCTTGCTCTCTTTCACAACATGTCTTTTATCCTGCTTCCTTCTCTCACCCCAACCAGTCGCAGCAGATGGCCGCCCCTCCCTGAGCCTGGTTCTGCCAAAGATTTCTTCCTGTTAAAAGGGAGTTTTTTCCTTCCCACTGTCGCCAAATGGCTTGCTCATAGGGGGTCATATGATTGTTGGGTTTTTCTCTGTATGTACTATTGTAGGGTCTACCTTACAATATAAAGTCCCTTGAGGCGACTGTTGTTGACATTTGGCGCTGTATACATAAAATCGAATTGAATTGAATCCCTGTATGCAGATTAGGGTTAGGGTAGTGTAGAACAGTGAGCTCAAAACACACACTTGTGGGGAGCCAGTTTTGAGTGTTCAAGTAAAGGAGAGGTGAGGAACGAGTTTGACAGTCTGTGGGCAGTTGGTGAGGAAGTTGAGGATCAAGGAGTAAGTGAGAGCCGGGACAGGTCAGACAGTTTCCTCACCAGGATGTTGGGGATGATTGTGTTAAAGGTTGAGCTGTAGCTATTTTGTCCTCACTTGACCTATTTGCTGTATAGGCAAACTGGTGGGGGTCTCCATAGGGAAGGTTATTCATGGTGGAATGGCTTTGAATGAAATGTTCCAGGTGCTTAGTGATGACAGGTGTGAGTGGAATTGAGTTCAAGTCGTTCAGGCTTAATAGCGGTGTTGATAGCTGACCAGACAGTAGAAGCTTCAGCTTTGCTAATTTGTGTCTCCCATATGGAGCGTTTGACTGTCGCTGCTTTTGGAGTATTTCAATGATCTGAAAATCATATCACTGGCTGTGTGGTAGAGACCACCCAAGAGCTTTGTGCTTCAGCTTAAATGAGCGAAACGTTGCTATTTTATTAGTCTTAGTCTTGAGTTAGCTTATACATGTGTTTGGAGGTAGCTTGCCAACCTTTATTATTTGAACCGTTCAGTGTTCCACCCTGTGCTCTAAATAGATCACTTCTTTAGAGTCTAGATTGGGTCAGCCCTAGGGGTGGGCGATATAAACGATATACGATAGAAACTATATAAAATTGGCCAACGATAGAGATTTTAACTATACCGCTCCATCGCGATAGCGCATGTTGATGATGTCATCAAGCTGCGCCTGTTTTGGTCGAAAGCATCGCATTGGCTACAACAATTATCATCTGCAAATTATGCTGAGAGTCATAGCAAAGAGATGAAGCACTTTTGAAATATGGGGAAAGCCAAAAACTGCGGTTCCTCCACTTCCGTAACATTGATTCATTAATGTTGAATTCTCTCACAGCTGCTCTATGTTGCAGTATATTAATAACTAACCTTGTATTGTGGACGAATGATCTCAGTTGTTCTCCTGACTGAAGTTTGGCATCCTGCTATGCGATTGCATTTGTCCCTGACCACCAGAAACCCTCACGTTAACTTTTATTGAGTGGGAAAAAAAGTTGTTGTTCATCCTCCAGCTTCACTGTGCTAATGTTATGCTAACATAGCTGTGTAGCTAGCAATCACGTAATACAACATTATATACCAGGTAGTCCAACTTCAGTGACCCTGCAAATGCCACTGCTGTTTAGTTTTCTGTCTTCATTATTTTGGAAGTGGTAGCAGAGCTGTACGTTTTAATTAGTTTCAAAAATCTCTCAGTCAGAACATGGTATGTGATGTTTAGGTGGAAACTAGCGAGCTAACTTCCTGTTAACTTCTAACTCCGTTAAATTTAATAACTTCTGTTTTCATGGATGCCTGGATGTTAAACTTAATTGTTACACCTGGTAAAGCAGCAACGCTGATGATTTTATTAAATATTAAAGAATTTAAACCGTCTTTAACTCTCAGTGTTCGTTTGACTTTGGGGATGGAGTTTTGGACCCAGATTACTCTGCGAAGCTCCTCACTACGGCAGCCGTAATGCTCTGACAATCCATCAAGCAGTGCAGCTTACCAAAGTTGTACTAAAACATTTTTTAACAGATTTCTGCACGCCAAAATCGGTTCGAGGTCAGTAAGGACAACCAAAATTCATACATAAGGCACACTCTCGATTTTTGAGAAAATTAAAGGATTTTAAGTGTGCCTTATAGTGTGGAAAATACGTTATACAGAAGAAAAGAATATATCGCAATATATATCGTTACCGCACATGCTTTAAATTATATCGTGATATGAATTTTAGGCCATATCGCCCAGCCCTAGTCAGCCCCTAAGCTAATGTCGAATTCTCACACAAATAGCAACACCCATCTTTTATATACCATCTGTGGTGCAGTTCTTGAATTCACAAACATTAACATTAGAGTCTTTCTTCTTGCATGCAGAGGAGGATAGAAGCAATGTTGCTTTTAGCCCTAAACTCAGCAACCATCCATTGGAGTTGTAGAGACTGGATCCCTTATAAAAACCTGCAGGCAGATGGTTTTGACTTCTTCAGTGATTTCTCAGCACGCTTCAATCATCTTGCTAATCCTTGTCTGTCTTTTCTTCCCCTGTATTCTTGTACATTTGTTCAATTTGTGAGCGTGCCCCACCACCCCGACACACACACACACACACACACACACACACACACACACACACACACACACACACACACACACACACACACACACACACACACGTATCATGCACTGCATCATTGGTTTTTCTCACTGTTGGTGTATGTGTTTAATGAGCTTCCCCAGCAGAGATGTAGTGTTACAGAGCCGGCTCGTGATTGTGCGGTTATGTGTTAGTGTACGTACTAGTGTTTTTTAATGCGGATTGTGCCTGCAAATGAAGATAGACTGGATCATTGCGTGGTCTCATTTCTCAGGGTAAGAGTGATAATCTGCTAGAAAGAAAGCTCGACAACTGAGTAGAGATTCCAGAGCTCCAGCTGGGAAGCAAAACCAATTGCAGCTTGAATCCAGAGTGCAAAACAGAGATTTTTATTGACCCACACTGACAGTGTTTTTCTTGTAAAAATATCAATGAGGCATACCCGCTTCATTTAAAAAATATAGATCTTCTCTCCTCAAAAGAGCATCCATCTTGTAAGCCGCTTTTCTCCTCTACTCTCATCACAGCGCCTCTCCAACTTCCTTTCCCCAGTCTTCGTTCACTTGGCTTCTTTCTCTTCTTTTTTCTTTTCCCATTACTTGAGTGAAGAAGAAAAAAAATGGAACCAGGAGGCAGACAGAGGAAATTGTTTCTTCTGGTTGAATACACCCAGGCTTATTATGCAACAAGATCCTCAGGCACCAAACTTTAGAAAATATTGTGCCAAGTTAGCATCACAAAAAGAAACCAAATGAGAGGAAGTAAGGCTAAAGAGTAATGAACCAAGTTGAGAAATAAGAGCAGCAGAGAATATTAACTAGTAGAAAAGTAATATCTCGATTTCTGTATATGTCCACACCACATGTATACTTACAGACATTAAAATGGTTATTTTACACACTTACACACACCTGCGTAACCTAACATCACATTGATCCTATAAGCTGTACTTTAATTACAAATTTTTATACCACTAAACATGAGTGAAATTAGTTGGTGGGACAGAGGAGGGACAGGGACAGGGTGAGATAGAAGCAGGAGATCCACTGTGGTGACTCCTAAATGCGGCAGCTGAAAAAAGAAGAAAAGATCTCACATCAGTTTAGACCAAAAAACTGAAAACATTAATGTTATAAAACTGATTAGATTAGAATTAGGTTAGAATTCAGGATTTTGAGTAGTTTGGTTATGGTATGAGTGAAACAAAAATATTTTTCAATATTTTTTCATCTAAATACCTGAAAAAACCTGGACTAAAGAGTAAAATAATCAGCAGCTGGATTCAGAGTGGAGCAAATGCTATCAAACACTCTGAAGTGTAAAAACTGAAAAGGAGAACGTGCCAGTAAGGGGGATAATGACTTTGGAAACCTTTCATGTATAATATGAGGATTTTCAAGAGAAATGTTTTTTTTCTTTTTATCTTTAATCAAAAAATATAATAAAAGCTGTTTTTGAGACTCTGTTATCAAAGTGGCATGAAATTAAGATCATGTAACAATAATGTAACATAATATGTAACATAACAGTAATGTAATTCAGATTTGGTGACAGTGTTACGCCAGTAAAGCTTTTGTGATGATACCTGTGGAACATCAGTCACTGTTTATATTGTTGCAGTGTGAAACACTTTCATAGTTGCAGAGTTTGATGTTGGCTGTAAATATTGAGCTTTACTAATTTTAGCAGAGCTCATTTCAAGCGTTTTTGTGCTGTATTTGATTCAGAGAAGAATTACAGCATTAGTGGTGGGAAAAGCAGCTTTACAGAAAATGTTCACACTCTCAGTTTGTTTGTGTGTGTTTTTGTGTTTGTATACTTAAAAGATAGACTGTGTAGTTTATCTATAAATCTTGCAATCTTAACTTTATGTTGCAAAGAGAAACTACCAAGTCAATCATAATCAATAACAAGAAGTTATCAGGCTGTGGACTTGTCAAATTATAAGACATTGTAGAGCCTTTAGCACCACGTATTAATAGATTTAAATATATTATTTAAATATATTATTCAAAACTGTATTTTTGATTCAAAACTTGTGCACCCAATTCTTGTTTTTAAAGTCAATAAAACTGTATGCTGTACAATGTAATTTAATAATTAAAAGCCCCAAATTACCATGGCATTTTATGTATAGTTTACTTTGTGTAATATGCATTACTCAACTGTTAAAGCAGTCTTTTTCAAGGGTGCAATTTTGTCTGTCGCCAGTCTGTCGAAGGGCTAACACATGGAGACAGAAAACCATTCACGCTTACACTCACACCTATGGGCAATTTGGATTAATCAATTAACCTATCCCCACAAACTGCATGTCTTTGGACGGTGGGAGGAAGCCGGAGTACCCGGAGGGAACCCACGCAAACACAGGGAGAAAATGCAAACTCCACACAGAAAGACACCAGCCTGATGGTGGAATTGAACCTTTTTAAGCCTTCTTGCTGTGCGGCAACAGTGCTAACCACCGTGCCGCAATTTTGCAATCAGTGTTTTCATAAAAGCCTTTTTTTCATGCATTTACTACTACTGGTAACAACACACACGAGGTTTAAGGCCTGGACAAGTTTAAAAGTTTTTGTCCTCCACAGTGGAAATTGCTGAAAATAAAAGTGGGTATCACTTTAGTCAGCTCCCAATTTTATAAATTCTGCACTCAGCTTTGTAGTCTCCAAAATAATTGAAATGCAGCCAGATGCTGCTCATTTCATATTTTCTCTTGTTTTTTTTACTTTTCCCTGACATCCTTGCATTTAAATCCATCTCCCGTCTCTGTGTGTACCTGGCGTGTACCACTACACTTGCTGTCTTTGAAACTTCTGTCCCCCTTCCTTTTTTCGCATAATGCTATGATCCTAGTCAGTCTTTGCATGTGTGTGCCCATCATAAAAAAGTCGCCATACACACAGCAGGTAAGAAAAAGGAGGTTCTTTTAAGACAGAGACAGGCAGGAAACAACTGCAGAACAGGCAGAGCACAGGTGGGCTTAAGGGGTTTGGCCTTTCATTTCTAGAAGAGCTCCTCAGAATATGAGTCTCTGATTACCATGATTATACAGATCATTGTGCTGATGCTGTGTTTTCTTATGAACTACATAGCTGCAGAGGTCTGTGGTTGTCCACCCTTTTTGGGACAAAGCCAAAAAAGGTTAAGTTCTTTTAAAGTACAGTGGTCACTCGTTTATCGCGGGAGTTTCATTCTAAATAACCCACGATAGATGAAATCCGCGAAGTAGCCAGCTTTATTTTTTACAATTATTGTAGATGTTTTAAGTCTGTAAAAACCCCTCACTACATACTTTATACACATTTCTCAGACAGGCATGAACATTTTCACAATTCCCTCTCTTGTTTAAACACCCTCAAAGTTCAAACCTTTGTAGAAAAACAAGTCCAGTATTATAGAATGAAACCAAAGATCAAACCCTGTTTTCAGGTCCAGAACATGGTCACAGAGCAGCTGTGAGAGAATTCAACATTAATGAATCAATGGTACGGAAGTAGAGGAAGCAAGAAGAATGAGTTGAGTAAAGTTCGCTTAATGTGCCTAATAATTCAAAAAATACGGTAACTTCTACCTTCCTTTAGCATGTGCAGAAGTCCAACTTTTTGTGCAATGGTTAGCACCTTCCCCTGCCTCTGGGTGCTACCACAGGAGCCTCTGACGATGCAAAACATTTCATCAACATTGTTGTGCTTGTTGGGGAGAAAACTTACAAACATACAGTAAAGCACTTTAGAGTCACACTGCCAGCGATCGAAGATTTATGTAAATTTTTCAAGCTGAACGTGTTCTGTTCTGTAAAAAAAGAAAAAAAACATGCAAAATTGCACAAAAAAGAAAATCAGCGAAACAGCGAGGCTGCGAAAGGTGAACCGCGTTATAGCAAGGGACCACTGTACAAATAAAATAGGTTAACACATTGATATTAGTATTAACTAACCAATCATTTTATAATAGTTTCATTTTATGGGAATTAACAGTACATATCCTGTGGCAACCCCTGTAGAGAAAATGTTGTATTTTAAGTATTATCTTTTCAGTTGGGAGTGTATCTATATCCCTGTTGGTGTTTGCTCACAAACTGTCTTTTCAGTGAGTCCATTTGCTCATTAGTCCCAAAGTCTCTAAAATATAGTCTGGGCTTCTGCGCAAACTTACAACATCTTATAACAACATCTTAGTGAATTATTAAGATTTGGGGGGACGTTATGTACCTCCTGTGCTGCCCTTCTGCTTCTAACCCAGGCAGTGTTCACATGTAAGGAAGATGCCCAAAGAAGTACCAGGTCTTAGCTGCAGTCATCTCTTCAGCTTGGCACATCTTCTAAGATCTTTATGACACAACTTTTATGAAGGGGTCTGAAAGTGTGTGTGTTTGCTGTTCAGTGTGATTTATTCTGTCTCAGCATCCATGATTATCCTCTCTAGGATGGCTTCAGGATTGCACAGATGCTGCTGACACATCCCTACAATAGAAGCAATTAAGCGAAGCTTAACTTTGTGTGCATCTGTTGTAATCCATGCTGTGTTTGCAGTTGAAACTGTTTTGGGTTGGTTCTGCTTGAGGCTTCTTCTTTTTAGAGCTTTCCTCTTTAAAACTGTTATGGGGTGGAAGTAGTTTTAATGTTGTATTCTGTGTGTTTTAATGGTTTGGTTTTAAGTTGTGGTTTTACGCATGTCTGTGTACAGTTTGCATGCTTTTATTTTGAAGTTTTTAATCTTAATCAAAGAAACTATCCACACCTGCTCACTCTGCATGAAAGATGGGAAATTAGGGCAGACAGGGAGCATTCACAGTACAAAAGTGGCACATGCATGAAGGCAGCAGCACTTCAGCTTGAGCAGCAGCAGGATGAATAGGCAGAATGATGCCAAGAAGATTGGCCTTGAAACTGTTTGTGGAACTGTGGTTGAATATGATGGAGGAGTTGGACCCAGTAGGAAGGCCTTTCCAAGCAAGACATAACCGGTGAAAAGAGTGATTTCTGTGATGGTTGGTGCTAGAGCATCTATTTCAAGACTGTTGCACCTGTACATATATGTATAGGATGGACTTCTAGCTTGGTTTTGTCTTAGTTTTTTTTAATGCCCTTGGTTTGTTTTATTGTAAATAAATTGTTAACTGCTACACTTGAGTTTTTTCTCCTTGGCTATCACTTCCTTTTATTTTTTTCGCTGCTCTCTACCCGATGGAAAAGGACCCCCCTCTTCCTTCTCTCCCTCTCCCTTCTCCTTTTCCCTCTTCTTTACAAAAATGTGTATTAAACTATTTATGAATGGTTGAAAGGCACACAAATGTAAACATAATGAAGTTATAGATTAGCATTTTTTAAGGAAATGTAACTGTGGTCAGGTTATTTCAGTTTGATAGTTTCCTCTCAAAGGTCAGTACTCTCAAGATGGCCAGTGTCACTTGTTCAAATGGGCACTTAAAAGTTCATAAACGTTGAATACTTTGTGGAAACACTAATCGTAGCAATAGAATTAACTGAAGTTCTGTCACAGTTATAAAAAGTAATATTTTTAAGCCTTTAATGTAGAGTCAGTTGCTGTTTGATACTTTAAGATCTAGGATAAGGCATAACTCTCGTTTATGCGTTCCTGCATTTTAATGTTGTTACTGTACCTTACACCGTGTTCTGCATTTCCCCTGTTTTCATTCATCATTAGCTGCAGAGCACTAAGAGGATAGCATGATTCATTGTTGCTTAACTCAACCCAAGCACAGAGAATACACTACGCACGCACACAGACAGGCAGGCAGAAAAAGCTCAGAATTTCTTTTTTCTTTCTGGTCAAATACAAATTGCTGTGTCCATTACTTGAATCAACAAGTTCTCCAATAAAGCACATCCACATTGGAAGGATGGTGTTGTCATAAATACATTTCCATTCAGGAGATTGGAGCGGGAATCTGACACCTTTCACATGAACCTGCAGTTAAAAGTGCTTCAGATGACAAAACAAAAAGTGTTAGTGTTAAGTAATGCTGTGAGAAAGGCACATTTAAGATTGTGGGCTCTGGATGCAAAAATGAATTACTGGCAAGAAGTAAGAACAGAATCAACAGCTTAAGGCTGCCAGGAACAAGAGCAAAAACTAAACTGAGGAAATTTGCCCAAGAGAGAAAACAACCCTGGAAAGTTAGGCTGGGGAAAACCAGAGGCCTACACTACAAAGCAGGATTTTGTATTAACCAGGTAAACAGGTAACTGTTTTTTGAACTACAAAGTTGGATCACATCTTACCAGGGTACATCACCACCACAATCCATGCGGTGAACCTAAAAATACACAAAAAACAATAAGTTATCATCCAATTTGTTTCTCATCTCTTGGTTACCTTGTTAGGCTTCCTTACACATGCAAATGTTGGTTTTAATACTTTTTGGTTAGTCGATTTCAACAAAAAAATAAAAAATAAATAAAAATAGTAAAATTAACCTCAAGAGAATCATGTTAATAAATAAAAGGTTTTTGTGTTACCTGACTATTATTGAGGGGTATGGGACACATCTCTTAAATAAATCTGTTTTATTGATTTTTTCATTTTAATATTAATAACTAAAATGACATCTATGGTGTTACAGGTCAATTTCGACAGATAGATATTTACATCAAAAAAAGACAAAAAAAGGTTTTTTTTCAGCAGTAGACCTTTAATATATAGGACATATAGGGTACACTGACCATAGAAGCAGTGGAAGACTGAATGGCTATAACATAAAAAGAAAGGCAAGTGGTGCAAACCTGTCTCCTAAAACTCAAAAAAAGAAACCACGAAAGGAAGTAAGCCTGCTTCCCAAAAATGTCATGCTGTCCCTTTTAAGCAGAAGGCTACGCATACTCAGAGCTCCTGGTTGGATATGGTTGCTGAATTTGTTCAGAACCTTTGAGCTTCAAGATAGAAAAGGCAAATGACAGAATTCTTGGAAGGAAGAAAACTGTTTCCTCCCCTCACAAAATCTATATTTAACGCCTGCTACCCACAGTCGCAGTCAGAAAAGGCATTGAAAATGTTGTTCATTTTTGCTCCACAGCAAATGATGAATTGTGATCCAGAAAGAGATTTGATATGGTTGTCTGGGATTAAAGTGACATTTTGGAGTTTCAGTCTGAGTGAGTTACACCCACACAAACGCACCCTGACACTTTGCCCTGTCAAAGTCACTCCGAGCAGACTGGCAAAATCAAGTGTGTTTGCAACCAAGCCTTTAAAAAGTTAATATTCCCATTCCTATTTGCCTCAAAGCTAATAACCCATGTCACCGCTCTGCTCCCTTATCTATGTGCCTTTGATACGGGAATCCCACTGAAGAAGGTCTTTTGATGCAATCGGCAAACCTAGCCTATGTGTTATAATCCATTCTGCTGATAACTGCGCCTGTCATGCTGTCGAGTCGATGTGTTTGTCTCCACTCGAATAGCTTGGAAAGAGCTGGCTAAGTATTTTGTGATTGAGAGTATGTATGTTATTGCTGTTTGTTTTTTATTAATCCATGATATACTCCCATGTGGGCTGTAAGGTTCAATGCATCAGCTCTTCTCTGTTTTGTTGCCCCTCAAAGGACTGATTGATTGATTTATTCATGTCATGTGGTGCAGAGACTTACAGACCAGCAAACCCTTGTCTGAGCTTTTGAGAGATTTAGTCTCCAAAAAGTTAAGAATGTATTTAAAGGCTGAGAGAGACACGCTAAGCCTTCAGCCTGGTCTAAGCAGAACTGAGCTTCCTGCAAGATGATGACTGCCCATGCAGGACAGTTGTTTTTGTTGAGCAGAATCACAAAGAAGTCTTAACAAAAGTCTAAAAAAAATGAAAATGTGTGAAATGCTGCTGCTTGCTGCAGCGTTTTCATTCTAAAAACATTTCTGGGTGGTTCAACTTAGAAAGACAGAAAGTACAGTTTGAAAGGATTATTTTGGAAGCTTTATGGGTTTAAATTTTTTATTTAGCTTCATATATATTTAAATTAATTTCCCACCCTCGAGGCAATCATTGCTTTCCATTATTTTCTGTGTACAACACAAATCAGCTTCCAGAGCCTTGAGATTTAGTTGTAATAGCTAATCCAATCACTGTATTTTTCAAAATTTTTACAGTTACAATGACACATTGTAACTAGATGGTAATGCAGTTGAGGAGAGGGATGGTTTTAACAAAAGTCAATAGCCTCTTGTCTTAGATAAACGAATGTACTTACCAAAAATCAGGCAGAGCTAAACTCCTGTTGGCTGATTCCTTTGTTTTCAGTTTCGTGCCAGATGCAAACCCAAGGGCTGCGGTTTTCTTTTAAATTCATTGTAAATGCAGGTTGCCAAACAGTTTTTATTGGATTCAACTGATGGCTTTGTGACAATGTACATGTAATTTTGATGTCACTGGGTCATTTAGGTATAGTTCTCAAGACAGGCCTCGATGCAGCTCCACTTATAAAAACCAGCTGTTGATATTTTTAGAGCCACTGTTAATTTTCTTAATGTATACCCTGCAAAGTCTTACAGTACCTACTGTAGAAATGCACAAAGAAAACCTTATGGAGACACACTTAGCTTGACACAACTGTTGCTGTAAAATATAAAAGAAAATGAATTGAAAGGACCCAGAATTTTAGAGCCATGCCACTGGGGTTTATTTTAAAACCTGCTTGTGGTAAGACATCTGTGATTGGATACTGAATCGTCCTATCATGTTGCTGCTCAAAACCAATCTGCTGTTCTAAAATTTATACTCAATTTAGATGTTTTGATGTACAGCTCCTCACTAGAACCCCCTCATATAAAATAAGCTATACTAGACACTTGAGACAGAGATTCAGCTTTTTCTAATCCTCTCCAGTTAGTTCGCATTTACAGTTCTATACTGTCAAAGATCTTAGTGGTGCTCCTAGTTTGCAGTTTTTTTAGCAGCTTAGAAGTGCAATGAATGAAACGAATGAAGAAAAAAAAATGAATTGCTGCTGTTGTTTTATATTTCTGAAAAACAACAGAGAAATAAAGAAGACTGTTTTATTATTACAGTTCACATCACATGTATTGCTTTCTTTTCATTTCATTATTTATTACTAAATGCTCTCCATGTTGACATCTGGGTCATGGCCACTCAAAGTTCAAGCTTGAAGCATTTGTCTCTTCTTCTCTGGCTCTTCAGCTCTGCTCCCTGTCCCCCTCACAACTGATGTGCCTGGTGCAAACATACATGTACGTTTTCAGGGTGCGGGGTGATGTGGTGTGGTTTTTGTAATCAAGAGCAGGAAATACATTAGAACATGAATAAATATTAGAAAGAAGAAGCCTTGGTTCCCGGGTATGATAGGAGAACTCATAGTCCTGCAGATGTTCAGGGATTCTATGGATCCTGCTAGGACGGGGACTTAGTGCATCATCCCGATCTCTGGATGTAGCCATGTCATGTAGGTGCAGCACATCTGGTTCGAGGGACTACTTTGACCAGAATGGTGTACGTCAGTTCAGTGCTGGGTTGTGCTATGACAGTTATCTTGGTCAGAAGGAGAGGCTGACATCCAGGGAGTAGATTGTATGAGGTGGAGTTTATTTACATGCAGATGGATGGTACAAGGACGTATGGCATAGTGTAGGAGGATGTGTCATGTTGGCCATGTTGCATGGTTTCTGCGATCAAGAACATGAAATACATTAGAACTTGAATAAGGATTAAAGGGTAATACAGCTGCCCACGAATTCCACCACAACAAATATGCTAAGGAAATGGATCGATCTAATACCGCTCCTTAGGAGCGTTCACATTTAGTTAAGCACTATTCAAATAGGCCACAAGCTGTAACTTCAACACAAGGGATGAACTATTTATATTGAGGCAGGTGGTCAGGAGTCAACCCATCTAGTTAGCCACTACATAATACACCCATATTACGGCATTCAAAGTCACATGAATTGGTAAAAGGAACAAATAAAGCTGGAACAAGGCCAGAAACTATCAAATTACTGGGCCACACAGCTTTTGCTAATTAGCATATATGCCAAAGATAGTTAGAACCAATATGCACAAAAGTAGTAGGGTGAAGCATTGAACTCATGTTTATTCATAACAAACACAGAATGGGCTATTTGCTTTGGTTCCCAGCAGCTCTATCCTACATCCTCAGCCCAGAAACTAAGTCAGGCTGTCCAGGTCAGGAGCTAATCCCATGACTGCACTAAGGCATCTGGGTAATGTAGTCCACCCTAACACAGACCTTTCTACAATTGGTTCAAATGACAAGGAGATGGTGTCTTTGCATCAAGTTCAACAGATTTATATAGCAAACGTTACTTACATAATTTCCTACTATGTTTATAATTTAACAGGAAACGGGACACAACCCTTTTCTCTTTTTCCTTGTCTTCATAACTTTGCTCATAACTGCTTTGATTCTTTGCTTATACCAAGGCTGCTGTGCGAATAGCGTTACCTTAAGCCAGTTTGCATTTGTTTCTTGTCCTTGTTCAGCTGGGTGTACGTGATTTAAGTGTCTGATCAGGTTTTTTCAACAAAGGCTTTGATGTTTTAGTTTGTGTCTTCGGTTACAGTTTCCGTACTATCCACATCTTAGTGAATGACTGTGAGTGTGCATGCAACTATTTGTGGTGCTGTGCATGCATGAAACAGACCAGGTTGTAATGGAACATGAGAGACTAATGGGGCATTTCTGGTCTCTGGACATTTTTTAACATAGCTGGTAACATGAAAACACAGATATGTATAGACTGGGCTAAAACATGCACGCACACTAGAGTGAACAGCATAACTTGCAAAAACAACTAAGAACATGGGAAGTCATTAATGGTCATGATTGTCTAAAGCAGTCAAAGTGTATCAAGATTTTTAGTCCGAGGAGAGTTGGAGCTGTCTCTTTTCTTTGGCATCACTCTCTTACATCCCTCTCTTTCCCTTCCTTTCCCCTCCAGCCCTCCCTACTGCTAAATGGAGGCAGGCAGGAGTGTGAGGAGAGTTTCAATGACTTGATGTCTGCAAGTGCACTCTCATTCCAATGTTTCTGCTTAGTTGAGTAGCTAACAAACATGTAGTCTTTAGCACGCACACACAGATTTGTATTGCTGTTGCATACTTGTTAGAAACTTCATTGACTGTATTCATTCCCATTCCCCCTGTGACATTTCCATTTAATCCTATCCTAATCTAAGCTTCTAAACCCAAATCTTACTCTGCAGCAGCCCTGAAAAGAAGTAAAAATTTTCTGACTGGAATATTTTCTTCTTCCTCCTTTCTTTTTGAGGACATTTAATCCTTGTGGGGATTAAATAGGAAGACGTGTAGAGTTCCAAAACTGTGGCAGCAAAGAACACACTACTTTAAAATGTTTTGACTTTTCAGTATGTTCATTTTACTGCAGCTACTTCATTTTTCACATACTGTAGCACTCCACCTCCACCTCATTGACTAGATTATTTATCAAGGGATTCTCGGCACTAGTGCTTCTAATGCCCATGCTATGAAAAACATATTTATAAAATGTAATCGCTGATGTGAAATGTGAGGCTCAGCCATCATAGAAGTCCTTGATAGTCTTCTCTTTCTCATTGATGTCCACCTGTGAGCTGTGACACAGTGCGCTATGTACAAACTGCCATGAACTTTTAAAAACGCCAAGACTGCATCATAGCAGAAACCACAAGAAGCAAAAATCTGGCTATCTGGGTTTTCAAGATTAAAGATTAATTTATGTTTCTTCTACAGCACACTGGTTTCTCTTTTTCTAGAAATTCTGGATGACTGTCACATGATGATCTGTCAGGTCCAGCATCACTTGTGACCTTGTCTGCCAAAAAAGGTCATCTCTGTAACACCAAAGAGGCACTTGTCTCTATTCAGTTTTAGTCCGTTCTTTTTAACTCTCCGTTAAAGTTTCTTCAGCCTTTCATCGTGTTGTTGTCTTGTATTTCCTCAGACGATGAGGTCATCTATGTAGACTCTGGTGCCTTCCAGCCCTTCTATTAAGGACTCCATTGCTCTGTGGAAGATCTCTGGTGCTGATTTAATGCCTA
The DNA here is from genome assembly GCF_965226115.1 of Aulonocara stuartgranti. Lineage (NCBI taxonomy): Eukaryota > Metazoa > Chordata > Actinopteri > Cichliformes > Cichlidae > Aulonocara > Aulonocara stuartgranti. Next base: position 7,317,265 of record NC_138945.1, on the reverse strand, counting down.
ATGGGAGCCTTAAGAAACAGTAACACCGAAATGGTGTGTTGAAGGTAGTGTACCTGCTGCTTTCTGGGTCTTGCCTCAGCTGCCAAAATCCACGTGAAGCATCCAGTTTCCAAAAAAACGTAGCCCCTGTCATTTCACTCATTATTTCCTCTCTCTTAGGGATCTAATAATGCTCTCTTTTAATATTTTCATTTAGATCTTTGGGCTCAAGGCAGACTCTTAAAGTATATGTATTTTTTTTCTTGACACACGTGATAGAGTTCACCCAGTCTGTGGGCTCTTCCACTCGTTCAATGACACCCATCTAAGTCATTCTTTCAAGCTCTTTTTTTCAAACTAGCCCTGGGTGGAGCAGGCACTCTCCTCGGGGCTGTTCGATATAACGATATATATCGGATGACGATATGAAAACGTCTATCGTTTCATATTACGCTATTGTTTGTTTGATGGTGCTGCAAAAGAAACTCTTTTTTTCATCTTTTTGATGGTCACTGTAGATTTTCTTAAAGTCCTCTCTTGCTCTTATATTTAATATAACCACACTACGGACGAACAAGTGACTGTTTTTATGCATTGTCGTTAGCAACAACGACGGTAAAACCATCCCGTGGCTCTGCCGGCCGCTGTTTGTTTTCCACATAAACCTTTCACAATAAAGCTGAAGATCCTGTTGAGATTTTTCAAAATAAACGGAATCACGTGAAAGAGTATGCAGAGTGTTTACGGACGAGAAGCAAAAAAAGAGCCGACAGGCGCTAAAAAATAAACCTTGGAACAGGCTTTTCCCCACAACACGCCCTGTAATAAATACTCGTTTCAACTTATGTAACTCTCAACTCCAGGTACACGACGCCCAGCTGAAAACAATTCACGCAAGTCGAGTTACCCGAGATTCACAGAATTTAGAGAAAATGTACAATTTTTGTGATTTATATTGTTGTCGGGATGATAAATGTCTTATATCAGGATATGAGATTTTGTTCATATCCAACAGCATGCAGCACAGGCACGGCATCATCCTTGAGCTGGATTTTGTAGGTGTAAGGCAATGTTCCATGTCCTTTGAAGACTGAAGGAAATTTATTGATAATGTCTGAACTTCTTTCATACTGTTGGTGTTCCAGTGTTTTGCCTTGTTTGACAACTTTCGTGTTGTCAGTATTACTCTGATAGATCCTCTTTACTAGTCCTAGGTCCTCAGATGTTTAATCTTCTAAAATTTACTTTGTCCATTAGGCACAATGGTGAACAAAACGTTATGCTGTTTGCCTTATGAAGCCAATTTAAGTCTGCATCCACCTTTTGTTTGTATTCGCTGGTTATTGTAAGCCCTCAGAGATGGGACTTTTTCGATAAATCTTTTAGGCTTCTCAGTCAGTGCCTTGAAATCCTTCTCACTGATCAAGTTAGCTTTGGCCCCTGTGTCAATTTTAAATGTTACAGTTGTCCCATTTACTAGCAGTGGAGCAGTCCATTTATCATCTGTGACTGAACTAACAATTTGACCAGTGTTAATTCTTGAAGACTGTGCACTGACATCTTTGCCATGTGACACCATCTTAATGAATAAAGGTTTCACTTAGTTTATTGCTGTCATCTATATCTTCCTGCACAGTGTGTACTTCTTGTCCTTTCTTCTTGGAGAGACACATTTTTGCATAATGGTTTTGTCCTTACATTTTTTCCATATGTCTTGGTCTGTGTTTCTCACCACATCTTTTGCAAGTGAACATTTCTTTATCATACGTTTTGTTTTTGTTGTCATTGTTTTTGAATTTACTCCATGGCTTTCTTTTAATTAACACAGCATTCACTGTCTCATTTTCTTAATGCGCTGGTCGTTGAGCAGGCCCTGTAAAAGTCAGTACAGGTTGTCATGCTAGCTCACTGGCTTGACTTTCCAACGTCATTTCTGTTTCCCTAAACAGTTTCTCCCAGAGTTTTTTCTCATTAGTTCCAAACACTATTTGATCTCGTATCATAGAGTCTCTGAGATCACCAAAATTACAAGACTGAGCTTTAATCTTGAGGTCTGTGAGAAAAGTATCAAATGACTTGCCTTGGTGCTGTAAGTATGAGTGAAATACATATCTCTCGTATGTTTCATTTTTCTTTGGCAGACAGTGCTTGTCAAATTTCTTCATGACTTCATCAAACTTGTCTTTGCCCTCGAGGTGGGCAAACACAAAAGTATTGAAGACCTCTATTGCTTCTGCGCCGGCAGTGGTGAGCAGCATGGCTATTTTTCTTTTATCTGGTTGTCGATCCACTCCGACAGCCCCAATATACAGCTTGAACTGCTGTTTGAAAATCCTACGTTTCCAGTCAGTTTCAACTGACTTGGTGGTTTTATTGCATCCATCTTGTTGTGTTGTTTTTTACTCTTGACCCCACTCTTGGTGCCATGTAATGTTTTTATTCATCTAAGAATAAAACATCAAGAATTGTTCCTTGTGCTAGCTTCAGCTAGCTGTTTATTTCTAGACCTCCCTGTCTTTTTCTCTTGCCTTATCCATTCCTGGGTGCCCCCTGTGGGTAGCTTCTTTAAATGCAACTATCATTACACCCTCTTAGACTGCGAATTCCCATCAGTAATGGGGGACATTCAAAAATTGATGTGTACCATAAACCAATGCATACGAATCAATATTTAAGGCTTGACTCTCATCATCCTTTGTAACACAAACTTAGTGTCATCAGGACGCTGCAACACAGATTGAACTCTGTCCAGACAGACTCAGCGGCCAGGGAAGCAGAAGAACATCATATCAAGAAGGCCCCGAGTAAATGTGGTTATCCCAGCTGGACATTTGCCAAAGCTGGGAAGACACCTAAAGAATGCTCCAGGCGATCCAGGAGAGAAGGATAATTGCTGCGTGATGCCTTATGTATCACGAGCATCAAAATAGCTGACGCTTCTCTAAACAGCGTGTCACTGTGATTTTCAAACCCCAAAACATGCTGCACCAAAAAATTGTCCACCCCAAGAATCCAGTCCCCCCAGAACAAACAGAGTGACATAGTGTACGCTGTTAAGGGCCAGGAGGATTGCCATGATTTATACATCGGAGAAACCAAACAACCTCTGGCTAAGCGGATGGCACAACACAGAAGAGCTAACTCATCAGGGCAGGACCCCGCAGTCTATGGACACTTTCAGGCCAGTTGCCACTCCTTCAATAACCATGTCTGAATCGGGGAGGAGGCCTAAGGGTACATCTTTCACCATCTTACAATGCTGTGCATGCAGGCATTCCCCAACTCTGTGAGTGGTACTCATGGCCATTGATCAGTTGTCATTGATCAATGGTCTTTGATCAGTGGCTGTTGATCAATGGTCATGACAGTTTGCATATTAACGATAAAGAAACTGACCTCACAGCCCAATGTTTATCGTCAATGGTGTTAGTGTCAGTCATTATGCAAATGTACTTGTAACACAGTATACTTAATCACTACAGAATGTAGAGAAAGTTAGGGTCTTTTCAGTTCAGGTGTGTGCAGTGCGTGTGTATAGTGTTATTATATATAATCTTCTGTGGGGTGAATCACCAGAGTCGGCGGGGCCTCATGAGAACCAGCCTCTCTAGCACCTGCGTTTGCTGCTCGGCCAGGTCCTGAAGCCTGTCCAGCTGGTCCCACTGGGCTGCCGCCTGCTTTCTGCGCATGATCGCCAAACAAACTTCTGGGCGAACTACTTTAGACTTGGCTTACTAGCTCAACTTTTTTTAATTATCCTGTCATTTTTTCAAGAACATGATCAAGAGTTCAAGGTGTTGATGTAGCCTCTCCAGATTCATATCTTATCAGGCACTCTCAGTGTGCAACTGAACCTTTTCCAAAGTTTGAGCTGAAAGCCCAAATGTCTCAAAAAGACTATAACTCAGTGTCACTCCAGAAGCTAAGCTAACAAGAAAACAAAGCCCATAATAGCTTGTGAGGTACTGTAATTTACTAACTAGTACCACATAATCTTACAAAGACATACAAAAGATGAACTTCAAGCAGTCGTTTTCACACACTCAGCTATATTAACAGACAATGTTTTTATTTTTAAGTGGTTGCACTTTAAAAATAAAAATATTTGTTAAATTTAATTTTGTATTTTTTCTTACAGGCTGTTGACATGGTCCTTGATGTCATTCAGCTGTTATTATGATGTTCTTGTAGCTTCAGTCACAGTGAAGCTATAAAAAGCACTAAATATGCCAGCACTCCTGGCATATTTAGTGTAAAAGACTTTGTCAGCATCAACTCTAATGATGTGTAAGTACTAGTTTTGGGGTTATTACTCAGGAAAAATAATGTATTTCACATTACTCATGAATTTCCTTAAAAGTAATTTTGAATGTAATTTAATTACTTGCTGGAGAAAGTAAGTTTTTCATGGTTTTACATAGGATGTGGCATATACTGGGCATACGCTAGCTGGAGTGACTAGCGCAAAATTTATGTTAGGTTGTCCATGGTGCTCTGCCTGTTCATAATTTCTTTGCACCTGCTCTACATATACTAGATTAACTGCTCCCTGCCGTTTCAAAACATGTATCTCTCATCCTTAAAGAAGAATTATTTGGCACTATACCTGTTAGTGAAGAATGTGTTGTTTTCACAACACTGCTTTCATAAAGTTGTCATAAAGTTTCGGATACAAACAGAATTAACTGTTTTTTTCCATGTTTTCGTCAACGGTGTTGTTTACCTTAGCACAGCTGTAGGTTTTGTTCCTATTGGTCATGCCGAAATATGTTACAGCACACCGCAGTCAAAGTTCCACCTGCAATATGCACGAGGACAGTATGCCAGTGCGCTTGCACTGCGCTTTTGACAGTACAATGAGAAACATTCTTTTCTACTGCAAGCAATAGAAAAAAATGGGTTTATAGTGCAGCGCAGCATCTGCCGCATTCTGTCTGAAATGGCCTTTACACTAGGCTACTCTTTACATTGCTTTCTCTGTACTCCCTAAAATGATCTGAAACACAATGCCCCAAACACTATGAAAAATGCCTATCCAAATGAAGACACACATATGATCTTACTTTTAGTTTTTATAAATGAACACAAAACTAACAGCACAAAGCAAAGATGAAAACCAGGTCAAAGAGACTTTAAAGCGATCATCACAGTGAGTCTACTGTAGAAACATGAACCAGTAGAAACACAGACTGTAGCCTGACTGTTGATCAGTTTGTTAGGTGTTGAAGACCAGGCTCTGGGCTGCTGGGCTAGGGTTGGCATGCACTCAGTTTTATCGTCATTCTCAAGTCTTCAATAGCTTTCTTTCTTTGCAGACTTTTTGCAAAGAGATGAAGTTCTGTTAGCAGTATAATGCTGCTGTTATTGTCCTAGAGGCATTTTCCACTTTACCATTGCACTCTTGACACTTTGTGCAATAAAAATAAAAGTTACGTCCATCTCTGTAGCGCTCCATCATTTAACCCCTTCTCCACACAAACTGAAATTGCACAGAAAAAAAAGTTTTTTTGAAATTGAAATTAAATTTTTTTTTTCATTATATTCACTTGATGTGTACATAACTGAAGAACCTTTGTAATGCACGTATCAGCATAATTTTATCTTATAACACTTTTATATTATAACACTACGGAAAATTGAATGTGATTACACCTCCAGGATTACCTGGAAATATCCTTAGTTTGATTTATGCAACTATCACTTGACACACACCGTGTACTTAGAAAACATATTTTTTGTCTGATATTATAACTCGACCTGCATTTTTTTTTTTTGTCCCGTTTGGATCTTTAGCCATCAGAATTGTTGTCATGAGGCCAAGAAAGATGCCAAGCGGATTTATTTTACCAAGTGGATCATCATGGCCTTGCCATATTGGTCCATTTGATTGACCTTTATTATAATTATGTATTTATTTTATTTTATTTTTGATTGCTACAAACGGGACAGACATTACTGGGGGATAGGACAGGAAGAAAGAATGAAAGAAAGAGAGGGAGAGAAAGAAAAACAGAGGGGAGAAGAGACGGTGAGAAAGGGGGGAAGAAAGAAAGAAAAACAAACAAAACACCTGGATCACCTGTATGGAGGAAAAAAACCAGAAGAGAAAACAAACAAAAAAGAGCAACATAATAAAAGCAGCACCATCACAATAAACTAGCTAGCAGTAGATAACAGTAGATACTAAATATTAAACGCTATTGTGCAGCACGCAAGATAGACAGCTCACAATGTGCTTTGAGGCAGCAGCCAAGAAAGGTGTAGTCCGCGTCTGTGAACACCCGTGTGTACACCTGTGTGCATACCTGTGTGGATCAGCATGCTTGTATTCCAAAGGTTTCTCCGTGTAACGATCTGCTAGGGAGTGTGGGGAGCCATAGCCCCGTCCACCAGGGCATGACATATAGACACAGACGAACAGGCGCACGCGGACACAAACGTGCATTCCCACCCCCATATACACAACCAAATACTTGGCACTCACCCAACGTGTAGACAGACACAAATAGACACTGCACACACAGTCGCACTCCCCAAACATACTCTATATCCCAGGTCCAGGTACCCCCGCCCCCAGAGGGGCAAGCTGCACCTAGACCCTGGAGATGTAACCCTTCTCTCTGGGGTGGAGGCAAGCGGACCACCTCCTTATCTGCAGTAGCAGGGAGGCCCCGCATCCCAGACCCCAATCTGACGACCAGCACCTCCTCCCAGCCCCCCAGCCCTGACGGCTAACAGAACCGAGGTGAGTGAAGACCCCAAACATCCCTCCGCCCGCTCATATGTAGTGTTGCTGTGTGCTGTTCTAAAGTGCATTTAAAACTCAGGAGAGCATGGTTCCTGCTTCCTATCAGAGAGCGCATGGCTCCTCCCGAAAACCCCCAGTGTCTATATGCATTTAAAATTGAGGGTAGGGCACCAGCGCCAGAGGTGGGTTGGAATACACCGACCATCCTCTGGATGCTGTAAAACGTGCCCACCCCCAAGGCCCTATATGTATGTGTTATGTGAGAGTGTGAGTAATGTGGATGTCTAGGTTGCAGAATAAAATTGAGGCACAGGCGGCCAGAAGGGGACAGAGGGGGAGTGCCTCCCCTGCACCCTGGTGACATACCTGCACCCCAAGCCCTGCGTGTGTGGGTGGTTGTGGTAGAGCGGGAATAGGGAGGCAGCTGAGGATGGGGAGGGAAGAAAGGGAAGGGCAAGCGGCCCCTCCCTGGGGCCAGCTCCCCCGCTGACCCCCAGTAGGCACCCCCACACTCTGGAACCCACCAGGGCAAGGGGGCCCCGCAGCAGCAGCACTGCCCAGCCCCACAGAGTCCGGGGCAGCCCACCCGACTCCACCCCAGAGAAAACTGCACCCACCACATCATCCAATCATCTCCCAAACTACACAAGACAATAGACACCCAGGTTGAGTTCATTCTCTACCTCTCCTATATCTCTCCCCCACATGCAGAGTGAGCTCCTGTAGAGAGGAGACCACCTGCATACATATAGGATCTTGGGGGTGGGCACGCTACACGGACTCCAAAAGACCATCAGGGTGTACACCTCACCTCTGGCGTTGTTGCCCACCTCTCAATTTTAAATACACGTAGACACTGAGGGGTATCAGGAGGGGCTGTGCTGCTGCTGCTCTCTGGCAGGTAGCTCCACGCCCTCCTGGGTTTTAAATGCACCTTAGAACACACATGCATAAACACTACATATGAGTGGGCGGAGGGAGGTTTTGGAGTCTTCTCTCACCCCCGTTCTCTGCGACCTGCTGGAGCGGGGGGCCAGGAGGAGGAGTTGGCCGTCCGACTGGGGTCTGGAGTGTGGGGCCTCCCTGCTGCTGCGGAGTCGGGGCGGTCTGCTTCTCCCCACCGCAGGGAAAAGGGTAACACCTTCGGTCACTCTGGCGCAGCTGGCTGCCGGCGGAGCTCTGGCTTCTGCTCCGCGGCTGCTGAGTGAGCCCTCATCTGGGACTCTCCTCAGCTCTTTCTGGGACAGTGGCGCGGCTGCCCCTCTGTTGGTCTTCCTTGGTCTCTTGTATTCTGGGGGCCTCTGGATGTCTGGAGTTTTGATCTCTTCCATACCTGCTTCATGCCCTGGTGGACGGGACTGTGGCTCCCCACACCCTCTAGCAGATCATTACATGAAGGAACCTTTTAAAAACAAGCGCGTCCATGCTCACAAGTGTACACACGGGTGCTCACACACACAAACTACACCCTTTTTGGCTCCTACCTCAAAGCACACTGCGCTGTCGATCTTACGTGCTGCACAATAATGTTTAATATTTATTATTTACTGTTATATTCCCATAGATCATTGTGATGTTGTGTATTGTATTGCTCTCGTTTTCTTCTGCTTGCTTTCTTTTTTCTTTCTCAACAGGTGATCCAGGTGATTGATATATGTATTTTTTTTTTGTCTGCTTATTTAGTTGGTTTTTGTTTTTTTGCCCTTTATCTCCATCCCTCTTCTCCGCTGTTTTTCCCCCTCTTCCTTTCTCCCTTTTCTTTTCCTCATTCAAGTCTGTCCCCGTATCTAGCAAGTGAAAAAAATAAATAAATAAATAAATAAACAATAAAAGGTGACTCAAATGGCAAGGCTGGGATGGTCAATTTGGTAAAGTAAATCCGTTGGGCATCTTTCTTCGCCTTTAGACAACAATTCTGATGGCAAAAGAGCCAAACGGGACAGGCAAAAAAAAAAAAAAAGAAGCTAAACAGAGAAAAATGACTGTGTCATATACATGATAAATAAACTTATATGAAGCTGAGACCTCTCTGCATTAAATCATACTTGTTATTAATCCGTGGCTCTCTTCCACAGCATGTCTTTTGTGTTGCCTTCATTCTCTCACCTCTGCTGGAGGTTTCTTCCTGTTAAAAGGGAGTTTTTCTTTCCCACTCTCACCAAAGTGCTGCTCATTAGGGGGTCATATGATTGTTGGGTTTTTCTCTGTATGTGTTATTGTAGGGTCTACCTTACAATATAAAGTGCCTTGAGGTAACTGTTGTTGTGATTTGGCACTGTGTAAATAAAACTGAATTGAATATGGTGAACATATTGATCAACATTGGCAACATTAACCAAAAAAACATTTTTATTTATTTACAGTGGCTTTGTGCTTACTAGATAAATCTAAAGAATAAATTGAAACTGTAAAGCTTGAGGCTGTAGAACAAAATATTACAGAGCTAGAGAGAGAGCCTGTTTCAGATAAAGGTCGATCTGAATCTAGTATTTTTCATGTAAATATATACTGATAAAGCCATAGAATACACCTAGGATGTGCATGACCTGTTCTAATATTGTTCTAAACATTTAAAAAAAATCCCGTACCCTGAGAGAACCCACCCAAACATGGGGAGAACATGCAAACTCCACAAAGAAAGATCCTGGCCTGCTGGTGGAATTGAACTCAGGACCTTCTTGCTGTGAGGCAACAGTGGGAACCGTGTTGCCTCTCAGTTAAAAATTAACAACATTACATTTAAAACAGAAAGTACTCACTGTAATACTGAGCTAAACACTCCCATCTTCAGTCTAGACAGGAAAGCACAAACTGTCACGGGCTGAAAGCAGGGACTCAAGCGCAGAGCAGGTTGATGTCTCAAAACACAATTTATTTACACACCCGTGCAATAATATATACAGTGACGGGAAATTCAGGGTTCCAGGGGATTAGGGGAAGGCTCTCTCTCTCTCACGCTCGCTCACGTCCTCACACACGTTCGTACCGCGGGGAGGTCACAGGTCCGGGAAGATAAGCTGGAACAGGGAAAGGGAGATATCACTCACAAATCACGAAGGCATAAAGGTGTAAGACCACGGGAGCTGGAAAGGTAGACTAATGTCAGTAGCGCAATCATCCCGCGATGAGAGGATCTGTGACCCAGCCTCAAATAGAAGACGGATGATCAGCTGATCGCCAACAGCTGTGAGAGCCAAGGGCGGGAGCCAGCTGTGAGCTCCGCCCAGGCAGAGAGATAGGGGGAGAAAGAGAAAAAAAAACACAAGTGTAGCCTTGTGAGGCCGGCTGGGCAGGCACGGGGACCATGACACAAACATTTGTTGTTGTGATGGCCATAATGGATCAGGCTACTCAAAGACTCAAAATCAATAAAACTGTCTCTTGAAATAGATGCAGCTATCCTGATCACTCTGAGCTATAGTCAGTGTTCTCATTTTCAACTAAACTTTTGTCAAGGACCAGCAAGAGGTCCTTTTCATCTGATCATTGTGATCGAGAGGTCACCCAGGTATCACTGTACCCTGGCGAGCTCCCAAAACAACTTATGCTACAGCTATAGCCTTTGAAACATCAAAGCTTTCCCAGACAAAAGGCACACGCATGCTGCCTCATGACCTTTCATGCTATTGCACATGTGACCTTTCACAGCAGATACATTCGAGCCAGTTAATCAGTTGTAAGGAAAAATGATTGCTAACCACCAGGTTAAGAGTCAGTTTACCACTTTTGCTGCAAGTAACAACAGTATAGGTGGTGTTAGGTAGGGTTAGGTAGTTAATTATTAATATTAACAATAAAATTACTAATATCAATATCCATGAAACTTTAAGTTTACTAATATAACAGATCTGAGCTTTTATTTGATGGACATCCTAGCTCTTATCTCCTTCATAATAGTCAAAGGAGCTTGCAAAGAAAAGCTGAAGAAGAACTGAAGAAGCTTCTCGGATGAGAGGTGAAACGTCTTCAAGCAACTTAAAGAAGTCCAGACGCTTTTCTTTGCAAGCTCCTTTGACTACGATGACCTGCATGACTGAGAACCTTCACAGACTCCTTCATAATACATTGGACATAATGCTAATATGAAAAAACACATTTAACTCTAAGAGAATGACTAGGATACTGTTATTTATGAGTGTACTTGTCATGGTCCTTCAGTCCTCCTGTGCATCTCTGTCATTTCTCTTTTCCTTTCTTCATTTTGGTTTTCTCTCTCTCTCCCTCTCATCATGAATGTGTGGTGTGTTTGTGTCTAACCATGCCTTATTTTGCAGGGGAGGGATCCTTCTGGGATCTCTGCCGTCCTCCAGCGTACACCTAACGCAATCAAGCCCACTTGTTTGTCATCGGCTAATCAGCTGGCTTCTACTTATACTGACAGCAAACCTTCAGTTTTCGCCTGAGCGTAAAACAATCCTCAGATGAAGAGATGAATTGATGTTTTTCTGGTGCTGTAACACCAGCTGGAAAACAAGCTGATCGTCAAGGGTGAAAAATGTGAGTTTCACATTGACTCAGTTTCCTACCTAGGCTACATTGTAGAGAAGGGGTTGATCAGAGCTGACCCAGTGAAGATCAAGGTGGCAGAAAAGGCCCTTTCTCCTTTCGAGGATCTCATCATTTCTGCACCCATCCTCATCCAGCTCGTTACCACCCAACAGTTAATCATGGAAGTAGACGCTTCTGATTTCGCGGTTTGAAGACATCTTATTCCTCTGCAAAGAAGGCAAAATGCACCCTTGTGCCTTTTCTCTTATTACGTAATACAACTATGATGTGGTGAGCAGAAGTGCTGGCAGTCAAGATGGACTTAGAGGAGTGATGCTGCTGGCTTGAGCTGAGTGGATCCATTAATTAATTTGGACTGACCACAAAAACCTTGCATACCTGAAGCGGCCAAGTGACTGAATTCAAGACGAGCCAGGTGGGCCCTCTTCTTTGCTTGTTTGAATTTTGTAAACACTTACCAACCTGGCTCCTGGAATGTCAAACCAGATGCCTTATCCTGACAATTTTCAACTGCTGACACTACTGTGGAGGAGATTACCATTCTGCCACCGTCCTGCATCATTGGTTCTGTCCTGAGAAATCGAGTCATTGGTCCGAAATGCCCAGCGGGACGAAACCTACCCAGGTAACAGTCCTGAGTCATCCACTTGAGACATACGGTGGTTATGAACAAAATTATGCTCAGACTTCAGTTGCAAACATCCTAATAAGCCCAGTGAGCGCCAGGAGGCTCCTTCTTGGATCTGTCCTCCTCCAGCGCACACGTGAAACAATCAAGCCAACCTTTTCATGATCTGTTAATCATCTGACTTCTATTTATAGTGAGAGCAAACCTTCAGTCTTCAACTGAGCATTGAACAAACTGTGGTAGTGAAACTTCTTCTGATCTGTAAGTCTGCTTCCCTGTTGTTTCTCTGATTACTTGCCTGTCTTCTAGTCTGCACAGAAGCCCCAGCATGTATCTCTGGAGGAGAGGAAATTGTGTGCAAGAGATTTATGGAGAAGAGACTGTTCCTGCGCCAATAGTGATCAGACACATTGGATTTTCACGATCAGACAAACTTGCTTTGTTGACCTTTGTGTAAATAGAGATTGTGGATCTTCCCTTGATCACTGTAAACATACTCACTGAATCTGATCTTCTAAGTCTTGCGTTCAAGTCTGGCCTGCACATTGGTTATGACAATACTAATCCCTCTTTTAATTTAAAAGAAAACTAGAAACCCTTCAGTGTTGGGTAAACGATTCTAATGATGTGATGAGCACACTCATGCCATTCATTTGATTATGTTTATATTATTTGCACAGAGAGCTAAAGAAATTGACTTGGATTCATCAACCATAAGAACATAAAAGGTGATGGCGGGTCAGTTGGTGTTTTGAATGCACAGTCATAGGTGCGGCCAGGTATAATATTGATTCCAAAGTATTTTAGCACAATTTACTTTATTTCTTGAGAGGACACCACCCACTCTGATTTCATTAGTGGTAAATATTGGTAAACTAGGAGATATTAGTAAAGCCAGAATCAAATACCAGCTATTGTCTTTAACTAACTTGTGAATGTGTGAAGAGCAGAGATTCTGGCAGGAACTTTGCCATCCCAGCCATGGCGGCAATCCCACCTTACTAGGTTTAAAGTGTTTAATCTGCTGAGTGGTTATTTTCTTGCCCCAGCAATGTCCTCTAACCTTTTCTGCTCAGTGTTCAGAGGGTAATGCACTGCTGCTCAGTTGCTGTTACTATTTGTTGTTGCTTTTCTAAAGATAGTATTGATACTGCAGTTCCAGCAGTTTTGGTGGAAAGCAAGAAGGGTAATTATTTCCTGCATTTTGACTGAAGGTGCTGATCACTGAAATGTGCTGCTCTAGTTGCTTGGAGTGGGATAAAAATTTGCAAACGCATTTGATAACGATTTAAATGAAATGTAAAGGTCTTAAAATAAGACCTTATTTCGATTAAATCAGTGAGTTTTAGTCTGTGCAGTGAGTAAGAAGTCTCTTGGCTGACAATCTCTTCAGAAAGCTCAAGACAGCCCCATCAAATAATAGCTGTCAAATAGTAAATGTCACAGCACATTTCCCTCAAACAAACCTCAAAAAATGCTACAAGTCTGCCAGCCATCATCATGTTTACTGGGTAACAACAGTAACACAACCTGTGCTTTAATGGTCAGGTCTGGTTTTTGTTATTTGCCCAGTGACCGAATGAAATGAATTAAGTTGCAGAGTAGCTATGGAAGCTGTCGGCACATTACTTGAGAATATGACAGGAAATTAATTATATTATATCTTCAGCAGACTTTGAGTTTTAAACCAAACTCAAGGATACATGTTGAGCTTCTCATGATTCTGTTTAGGAGCGTTTCCATTTGCTCTGTCTGTAAAGGACAGTGTTGGGAAGGTTACTCTTAAAGTGTATCCCACTACAGATTACAGAATACATGCCCCAAAATGTATTTTGTAACGTATTCCGTTACGTTAGTCAATGAGAGTAACGTATTCTGAATACTTTGGATTACTTATATTATCATACTTTTTATAACTACATGAATGTACTATTGCTGTGTGATTTATTACTTTTACTGAAGGTTATTCGCCATACCAATACCAACTAGATTTTTAAATCTTAATATAAAATGAGTAACAGTAGGGTGGACATTAGGTAAGGCTGCACTTTTAGCAGCGATCTTGTATACAAAACTATTCCGCGGGTATATGAAACAGGTCTGCGGCTCAGAACCGTAAAGACATAACCGTAAAGTGACCTCTGGCTAAAACATCAGGTTCTGTGTCGGGCTTGTAGCAGAAAACTAGCTTTACTTTGTTCTCTGGGTCAACTTTGCTAGCTAGAGACAGAGAGAGGTGAGAGACAGAGAGAGGCATTGAAAGGCTGCTCCAACTGAACTTATTGTTTCGGAGGAAAACACAAACACAGTGTACAGTCGAGTCTTAATAGCTTACTTACAACTGGGCTTGTCAGGCACTCTTTTTGGTTGCAGAGGTTATTATTATATTTACTTCCAGCTCCCGTTTCTTCTCGGTGACAACTCGTACTTTGTGACTCCCTCCTTTTTTCTCCCTCCCTCGCTTACAGACACATAACGGGAATGGCAGTCCATTCTCCCTGCAGCACGGACTACACTGCCCATGAGGCTACATTCTTTAGGGCTATGCCTGTAACACTCTGCCTATTGCCTTCATATCAATAAATTTTTTTGAATAATTTTTTAAAAATATTTCTTCACGTCATTAAGTAGAGGTGACATGGGCCGCGAGATTGAGACACATACATTAGAGCCTCTTAATGCGTGTTTTGTTTGGGTTTCCACCAAAAATAGAGAGAGCATAGCCTAATGGAACAGGAAAATACCACTGTGTAATCCATTCATTTCAACAAAGTAACTGTATTCTGAATACCACCTTTTTAAACGGTAACTGTAACGGAATACAGTTACTCATATTTTGTATTTTAAATACGTAACGGCGGTACATGTATTTCGTTATTCCCCAACACTGGTAAAGGAACATGTCTTTCTCATTAGAAATCATTGCTTACATAGTTCAAAGTCAGATGATGCCACTCTTCCCAGAAAGAGGGTAACTGGAATGAGTAGAACAACAAAATAAAGGTTTGAAGCATTCACTGGAGGACAGTTAAGGACAAAGCAACAGTCATCCATGGCCCAAACACTTCCTAGAAAAGTCTATCCACACTATAAAGCTAACTTAACAACACATGGTGTTCAGGTAACAAATTGCTTTACTGATATTTTACCACAATTCTGTTTTCTGCTTTTATTTTCTTTTAATCATATCATAAATGTGATTTAGAAACACACTCTCACAGACCATTATAGTGCATTTCCATTGTGATTGTATGGCAGCTCTTATTTTGCCATGCAGCCCAGTCACACCAAAAAGATCTGTTGTTAGGCTTGTTTCCTTTATTTATCTCAGTGTGGTATTTAATCTGTTTTTCATCTCAAGCTGTGAAGACAAGTCAGACAGAAGGTACACAGTCTCTTCACTCAAAATATACATCCAGTAATTCTTACTTTCCCCACTTAGAGACTCATTTATTCTATGCTGTAACATTTCCCATTGATTCTAGTGTGTTGTTTCATATTTTGCAGGGTCAAGCGCATATCAAAGATGTTCTATGAATTCATGCCTTCTTTTTTAAGGTCTTTGTTTGAAGAACAAACCAAATGGAGTGTTCACGTTTGTTTAAGAAGGAAAGAAGGGCTGGACTTAACTTTTTTGAAGGTGTTTCTCCTTTCATTCAATAGGTTTCTGAAGAAGTATACTGTAAAATCTAATTAGTTCCCAGAACTCAAAAAAACTAAGGAAACTCATTGCCTCAAAAAAATTGAGTAAAGCTTAGCTAAAAATGACTAAATTAGGACAACTTATTTATTTTGAGTACTCTGTACAAGCCCATTTGCTCCCAGAACTCAAAAAAATTGGATCAAGTTTACTTAAGATGACCAAGTTAGGGCAACTTATTAATTTCGAGTACACCGTACAACCTCATTAGTTCCTAGAACTCAAAAAAACTAAGGAAACTCGTTGCCTCAAAAAAGCAAAGTAAGTAAGTAAAGCTTACTTAAGATGACTGTTAGGACAACTTGTTCATTGCAAGTCTGCAGTATTAAGAATAACTTGATATTTCTGACTGTACAATACTAATTGTTTACCTACTGACAAACATTTCAAGTTCAACTAAATGAAAAAACAATTTGTGGTACCATGAATGAAAGAAATCTCCGTCCCGGGTTTCTCCGTGGATCGGGTTTCCTCCGAGGGGTGGGCACCTATAAGCAGAGTTTTGTCTTTACCCTATAAGATTCAAAATTATTCAAAGTAACACTCAGGTATGCCGTTCAGCAGGTTAGTTACAGCGCCGGGAGTAGCTTGGGAGAACAAGGAAACACAGACTGCTTCAGGTTGCTTTCCCAAAATCAACTCAAAGGTTTATTCATCATACAACAGTTTATATAGAGGAAAAAGGTTCGTGTGTCAGCAGATTCTCAGTTCAAACCGGTACAGACCAAATAAGGAAGCGTCTTCCTGCCCTCTGAGCAAAGAAGTATCCTTTGTGTAGTTTATCAGTTCAGCTACAATTTATGATTATCCCAGCAAAATACACTCCTAGACATAGAATACAGAGTTCTTTCATTAGTGAATTCTGAAACAAACCACCTGGCCTTTAACAAGCTCTTTTCTAGGAGATAAAGACGGGAGGATGGGAATAAGGAAGTGATCTCTGTGGTATTTTCGACCTTGGTACCAGCCTGTGATTCTTACACATTAATTCTTGGGTCACAGAGAAAGAGAAAAACAACTAGTAAATGGGCCTTATTGAGTAACAGTTTTCCTGTATAATATCACTATAAAACAATATCCTGTAAATGCTACCATGGTATCAAAATATCACAACAATGAATATGATAAAAAATAATTAACAACACTTTTTGTAATGATGTTAAAATCAGCCCAACTTTTATTTTCAAATGCAAAAAAGTATAACAGCCAACATACTGGACACTGTTCTCTTGAACAACAAACAAACTCGCGAGTTGAGAGCGAAGAGAGGTGAAACCATCTCATTTGTGCCTTCATATTGTATGAAGTATGAAGGATCAGACTGAACTGTTGTGTTGTTCAATCATTTGTCAGACTGTGTTGTTCAGTTCAGTCATCTTACGATTTTAATATATTACCACTAAATTTATTAACTGATCATTGGTTGGTATAGCACCACTCTATTAAAAAGCTAATTCTCCAGGCTGCAGGACAACAGGTTAACTGGTGTCTGTCAGCAGTGGATGAACTCAGAATTTTGTAGCCAGTGTCAAGTTTTCCAGTTTTAACAGTAATGAGAGATGTGGGCATGTTTGTGAGTGTAAGCTGGTCTTCATTGTGTGTGTGTGTGTGTGTGTGTTAGTAGGCGGGTAATGCATTCTGTTTTATTTTCATCTTTTTTCACTTTTGTTGCGATGCTTAGGTACCTTTCTCAACCTCCGCTTCAAGTCAGTCGGCCTCAGGTTTTCGTTTTTCCTTAACCCGATTTTCATGCGTCCCCACACTAAAAACAGTTTCATTGATCCTCCATGTTCTCTTCTCCCTCCTTGTTATATTGTTCCTCCTTCCCACCACTGCTGTCTGTCTCTCCCACATCCTGCAGCAGTTCATAGTTGTGTGCATTATCAGCAGTCATGTGGGCAGTTTTTCTTCAACTTTGTCTTGTTTTTCTCAGTTCCTTCCATTGAAACTTTTACTCCATGTGTGGCAAATCTAAAATTCCAGCTCCATTCACACACAGTGATATTGCGGGTGAACCTTCCAATTCCCATCTTGTGATTGGGAGAGCATGTCACCATCCATGATGGTGTTTGTATATGCTGCTGGTCTCCCAACCCTTTATTGACTAAGTATCATACAGGCCGCCTGGACCTATTTGGTAATTTTGTCTGTAAAAGGGCCAGAAATTAAGTGAATGTTTTTGCCTGTTTTTTTCAGAATAACCTCAGCTTTCAATATCATTTTACATTATTGTATTGTTAATACAATGGAACAATAGTCTAAAGTAAAAAAAACAAACAAAAAATTGACTTGTAGTTAAGATTTATAGTTAAGTGGAAGCTGATATTCAACATGAACAAAATGTAACACAACATCAACTTGCTCTGGAACTGTATTTTGTCATTAGAGAGAGGTTAGTTGTCCTTGAAGCTTGTTTTTCAGGATAAGACGTACATGGAGGTGAAGCTGTGAAATATTCTGTCAGGGTAGGTGTGGAAAACAGCACGGCTCCTTTTGGAGAAGGCAGTGGATTTATTTACAGTGCGGTAAAGGTGCAACAGTTCAATATATATGTATATAAAGTGATGGGTGCCCAGGTGTGGTCTCCTCCTTCTCCTCTTAGCAGTGCTCGTGACCGTGAAGTGAAAACACACGTAGTGACTCCTTCCAAAACAGTAATCCCAAGTGGCTGTCCAGCTCCTGTGATCTCTCTCCGTTTCCCTGCTAGTGGCAAACACACGCAGAGTAATTAAACAATCCTCAGCTCAACGTAAACTGCCACAAAAAAACGTCTGCGCTGCTCTACCGTGCTTCACACAATGATCCAGTGCTGACTGAAGCTTGATCGCCCTGTTAAGAAGGCAGCGCTGGAGATTGCGGATAATTGGCTACAGCTGGCCGGCTCCGATCTGCAACAGGTGCGGCCAGCCTCAGTGTGGGAACACTCTCGGGAATGCTCGTCACCGCTCGGAGGTAAACAATCCCTTTACGAGAGAGAGAGTGGAAGAGAGGGGGAGGGAGCAACACGCACACAATAACACACGGGCAGGCAGCCTGGCGAGGGCTGTCGGACCATGACAGTACCCTCCCTTTAACGGGAGCCTCCCGGCGACCGACCAAACTTGTCTGGGTGCTGCCTGCGGAATTCACCATATTGTCATCAAGAATAGCAGATCGCGGCACCCAGCAACGCTCTTCCAGACCATACCCCTCCCAGTCCACCAAATATTGGAAGTCCCTACCGCGTCGCCTAGGGTCCATAATCAGTGTTATGGAATATGCAGGTGCGCCGTCAATAATCCGGGCAGGTGGTGGGGACCCAGCAGGTGGGCACAACGGGCTGGTCTGGACTGGTTTCACCTGAGAAACACGAAACACATTATGAATCCGCATATTGCGGGGCAGAGACAACTTCAACATCACTGGATTGAGGACCGAATGAACAGGGAAAGGCCCAATGAAGTGGGGGCCCAGCTTTTTGGACTCAGTCCGAAAGGGAATGTACCTGGTTGAGAGCCATACCTTCTGGCCAACCCGGTAAGCGGGCGCTGGGGTGCGGCGACGGTCTGCCAAGCTCTTGTTCCGTTCCGCCGTCCTAAGCAAGGCCGCCCTAGTTGCCTTCCAGGCGCGCCGACATCGACGAATATGATGTTGGACAGATGGTATGGCAAGCTCACCCTCCATGATGGACAGGAGCGGAGGTAGGTAACCTAGGGAGGCTTCAAAAGGTGACACACCCGTTGCAGTCGACGTACTGGCGTTGTGGGCATATTCAATCCAGGCCAACTGCTCGCTCCAAGTGGACTGGTTAGATGAGACGACACAGGCATGGCCTCCAGTTCTTGATTCGCCCTCTCTGCTTGGCCATTCGTCTGATGATGAAAGCCAGAAGACAAACTGACCCGGGCCCCCAGTACAGCACAAAACTCCTTCCATACCCAGGAAGTGAACTGGGGCCCTCGGTCCGACACAATGTCCTGGGGAATGCCATGTAAACGGAAAACATGCTGGGCGAGGAGTTTAGTAGTTTCCAAGGCAGATGGGAGTTTAGCCAGGGCCACAAAATGGGCTGCCTTGGAAAAGCAGTCAACAATGGTAAGTATAACAGTATTACCTGAAGATGGTGGAAACCCGGTGACAAAGTCCACCGGTAGAGACCATGGACGGCTGGCGACAGCAACTGGCCGTAACTGACCCGAGAGTGGAGAGCTATGAACTTTGTTCTGAGCGCAGATGGTACACGCAGTGACATACTCTTGGATGTCTTTCACCAGAGCAGGCCACCAGAACAAGCATCGTAAGAACTTGATGGTACGGTTCTTATCTGGGTGGCAGGAGAACTTAGCTGTGTGTACCCAATGAGTGACCTTGCCACGGACAGCTGTGGGAACATACTGTCGGCCCACTGGGCCCGAACTGGGACCAGGTTCCAGTTTCCTCCCTGATCAACTTCTCAATCTCCTACGTCACCGCACCCACCACACAGCTGGCCGGGATGATAGTCCTCACCTCCTCCTCCTCCCCCTCCCCAATGGGAGCAAACTGGCGCGAGAGGGCATCTGGCTTGGTGTTACGCGACCCTGGCCTGTAAGTGATGACAAGATCAAAACGAGTAAAAAACAAGGCCCACCTGGCTTGCTGGGCGTTGAGGCGTTTGGCTGTCTGCAGGTACGACAGATTCTTATTGTCCGTCCAGACCAGCACCGGATGCACACTCCCCTCCAGCCAGTGGCGCCATTCTTCCAAGGCCAACATGTAAAGGAATATGCAGGGAAACAAGCGGGACCCCCAATCTCCTGGCTAAAGTCTCATCCATAAAGCTTTGTTCCGCGCCTAAATCCACTAGTGCATTGCAGGAATGAGTTATGGACTGAAAGATAAGTTTGGCGGGGCAGCTGAGGTGGGGTAACACATCTCCCGTCGCACCCATCAGTAACCCCACCGCTACTGACGGGCCAAGTCATACAGTTTTATTAGTATTATTTATTCAGCCTGGCAGTTTCTTCTTTCTTTCCAGACATAGTAAACCTCTAAATATAAACGTGAACATTAACATGAACCCGAGAAAACCAAGACTTGAGAAAACATTGATTCCAGGAACATGATGCGAGGAAGACAGACGACCCGACAATGAATAAAGGGAGAAAGGGGACTTAAATATACAGAAGGGTAATGAGGGAAGTAGAAACACATGGGGAACACAGCTGACACAAATGAACATGATGCCGCTCAGGAAGCAAAACTAATCACACTGAACATTGAACACAAGACTGTCAAAATAAAACAGGAAACGTAGAGGGACGTAAGATGGGACACGCAAGCTTGACAGAAGGGTCGAGGGAAAGCAGATATGAGAGACAGAGAGAGGGAGCAAGGGAGAACGAGAGGGAGGAAGCACGAGAGAGAGAAAGAGGAGGAAGCATGAGAGAGAGATTTACAAAAAGACAATAAACTTAAAGCTGGTTCAAATGACACAGAACCATGGCACAGTAGACAAAAGTGTTTCTTTCCATGTTTAAAAATTAATTATTAGCTACATTTTTGTGACAGATATAGTAGATAAATCTTTAATATATTTTTTTTATATTTATTGAATGGTAAACTAAAAAGTACCTTGAAACAATTCTTTCAGCCATTATTGTTCATGTGTGAGTGTGTGGCCCCTAAAGTTAATGATAGCTGAGAGAGAATTACTGAAGTTTTGTTTCATGAAATGCACTCTGTTTTATGAAATGCACTCTCTTCATAAACAACTCAGCAGATCAAGTTGATGCCAAAGAGCTCAATTTTGGTTTCGTCTGACCACAGCACAGAATCATTTAGATATTCACTGGCAAACTTGAGATGGGCCTGTACATAGGGATGGGTATCGTTTAGGTTTTATCCGATACCGGTGCCAAACCGGTACTTTTGAAACGGTGCCGGTGCTTAAACGGTGCTCAAACCGGTGCTTAAAGAATGGAGAACACAAAATTGGTCCAAAAACCTCTCATGTTCAGCTGTTTTTTTGTAAAAGGAAAACAATGTTAGCCTTTTCTGCAGCTATGGGGCATATATGGTATCACTCTTGGCTGGAAGCAGTGCTTAAACAATGGAAAAAACACAAACTTTGTCCAAAAACCTCTCATGTTTAACTGTTTTCCACTTTTTCTTTGGTCATTTTAGCCTTTTTGGCCAGGGTGAAGGGAGTATCTGCCATCAAACAAGAAGACAGCCGCATGTAGCTACGACGGTGTTTGCTAGTTCACCTTACATGCATTAATGTAATAACGTGGTTAGCCTACTCAACGTGAATTACACACGAACAACATTAAGCTACTCACGCAGAGAAGAACGGCGGCTGCTGCCATCATCATCCGTCATCATTTCTGCTACACTGGCAGGGCTAGGGGCCAGGACTCTATTCTTTGGGTTTTTGGGGGATGTTGCTCCGGGTCCGATAATTGGCAACCCACCCGCAGTAGATGTGCACGGTGTGAGGTATCGCAGCAAGCTATCAAATACGGCGCATTTCTCGGCTTTAAAAAAAAAAACGCTATGCGTCGCCAGGTGTTTCATCGGATTTGAGGTGTTACCTCCTTTGACAGTATCACAGTATCAGCTTAAAGCACTTGTTGCTGCTGAGTTTGCATCTTTTGCTGTGAAGTACAGCCAGACTTTTGACTGCTTCGCCTTGGGCATTTTTAATCTGTAGCTCTGCTCTAAAAGAACGTACGTACCTGGACCCGCCTACTATCCTCGGAAACGTAAAATGATTGGCTAGAATCTAAAGTGTATCACAGCTCAGGAAAAAAAAAGCACCGAAATAAAGCACTGAAATGTGCGCTGCTTTTCGGCCTGGTTACTACTGTTTATGTCAGAACCGGTGCCATCGTGGCACCGGATACCGGTACCCATCCCTACCTGTACATTTGTCTTCTTGAGCAGGGGACTTTATAGACAGTGTGTTACCAATTGTATTCCCTTATCGTAAGAGGACTGGTAGCTCCCCTTACGATAAGGGTTCAGATCGCGCGAACAGGTGTGAAATGTGTGTGTTTAGTTAGTTAGTTTGTTTGCTTGTTTTAATCAATTTTAAATCATGCTTTTTATTTGTTTTTGTTTCTAATGTCTCTGTAAAGCACTTTGAATCACCTTGTTGTTGAATTGTGCTATACAAATAAATTTGCCTTGCCTTGCCTTGTGGCTGTGGTCCCATCTGCCTTCAGGTCATTAACAGGTTCCTCCCATGTAGTTTTATTTTGATATACCGATGTCTTCATGACCAGTTACACCATATCACGAAAAATCTTGCATGGAGCTCTGGACCAAGAACAGTTGATGTTCATTTTACATTTCTTCTATTTCCAAATGATTCCGCCAACAGTTGTCACCTTTTCACCATGCTTATTACTGATGGTCTTATAACCCATTCTAGTCTTGTGCTGTCTCTTGTCTCCAATGTCCTTTGACATCTTTGACCTTTGATCTCCCCTTTGGTCTTATCCATGGTGATAGAAAACATGGAATGGAAAAATTATTCTATGGACAGGTGTCCTTTATGCACATAATCAGTTGAATTCAGGAGTATCTGAAATGTATTAATTGGCTATAATATGTGTGCCACATGGGCACACCGCCAATCTGTGGGAACCACAATTTTGGCTGTGAATCTATCATTTTTTCTGTATCTTTGATCTCTCTCCATTAAAATAAAATTATCATAAAATTAGAGACTATTAATTTCTCTGTAATGAGCAAACTTACAAATGCAGTGGAAGATCAAATAATTACTTCCTGCACAGTAAACACACCCTGCAGACCATCCACTAAACTGGAGTAGAACCACCAGAAATCTAGTGCATGATAGACCCAGCAGGAAGGTCAAAATGAGCTGCCGAAATGGCAGTCATGTCCAAATGATAGAACCAAAAGAAAGTGTGTAGTGATGAACAATCAGGTGCAAGTAAAATATCAATCAGAGAATTCAGATCTGCTGCTGTAATCTAGTGAGATTCCAATTCCATTATTGATATAACTTACATATTCGATTCCTTATTGATTCCCTTATTGATTCTCAATGGCTCCACTTTGAGAGTCATCTCTAAACAGCATATCAAACATATTACATTCATGCAAAATAATTACATGCTTAGTGGTCAAATGTTTGTGCATGTTGGAGGTATTTCCCCTCTTTGTTATGATCAGTGTCATAACTCCAAAAAACTAAAGTAAAAAAGTTATTACACATATTACACAAAAAAATTCTTAAAATTAATGCAGTACATTACTTAATTACACCCAGGAGAAAGACAATTATTATACTACTCATTACGTTATTTGCATGTTACTGATTATCTGATACACACTGCCTCATAATTACCAATTAACAATATAAACCTACAGGCTACAGCCCTACACACCAACACAAATCCCTATCCTAGTGAGGACACAAGTGATCTTTCTCTTAGTATTTGGGTCTGAACACGAAGCTGAAAACACAAATCAAAGATGAAAACCAGCACAAAGAGACTTTAAAGTGATCACCAAAACGATTCTACTTTAGAAATATGAACAGGTAGAAACGGAGGCTGCAACCTGACTGTTCATCAGTTTGTTACCTGTTGAGCTGGAGCAGCGGGTGGCTTCACCACAAATGATGGCTTACTTTATTACAGTGCTGGACTACACACCACTATTTTCCTCCTCTGACACACAAACTGAAATCAGTTGATCATAGCGAGAGGGTAAGAACCAGTAAGTGAGATCGATAGGCAGGCAGACTAACGATTCCAAGGTATTGGACTACTGGGATTCTCATCCCTATTGAGGACATAGATCAACTGGTAAATCGAGAGCTTTGCTTTTACACTCAGCTCCCTTCACCAAAACGGGCTGGTGCAGGGTCCACATTACTCCAGCAACAACACCAATCTGTCTGCCTATCTCCCTCTCCCTTCACTCGTGAATGAGACCAAGAGATACTTAAATTCCTCCACTTGAGGCAGTAAATTCCTCCCACTTGGACGAAATGAGGAGGCTGAGGAGTGTGATCCCTCTATAGTTGGAGCACACCCTGCAGTCTCCACTCCAGTGTGCCAATCAATGAGGTATTGCCCCTGATCGCCACTCAACATTGCAGAGGCATGTCAACCAAGACAGTCCTAAAACATCCAGAGCCTTCAGAAACTCAGGGTGAACCTCATCCACCCCAGGGGCCCTGCCACCAAGGAATTGTTTCACTGCCTCACCCCCAGGTATAGACCCCAGTCCCCAGACTCTGCTTCCTCTATAGAACATGTGTCAGTGGGTGGGATTAAGGAGGTCCTCAAAGTATTTGTTCAGTTGAAGTCAGTAGCACTCCACTCACACTATACACAGTGCATGTAGAGCACCGCTTTCCCCTCCTGACTCACATGATGGTTTGCCAGAATCTCTTCGAGGCAGTCCTAAAGTCTTTTTCCACGGCCTCTCCGAACTCCTACCACACCTGAGTTTTTGCATTAGCCACTGCCCCAGCCGCATTCCCTTTGGCCTGTCATTACCTATCAGCTACCTCTGGAGTCCCGCAGGCTAATCAAGCCCAACAGGAGACCATCTTTAACCTAATGGTTCTAACTTAACCTTCACCTCTGGGATCTACCATCTAGTTCGGGGGTTACCACCACGACAGGCATCAACCATCTCTCTGCCCCAGTTCAGTGCAGCATGAAAACTGCAGCGGAAGTGCTGAACATGTTCCATTTGGACCTATAAGATGACAGAGTCCCCAGGTGGAGCCCCTTTAAGCACCCCGAGAAGACTAGGTACTCTGAACTGATGTTTGGCACTTAGGCGCAGACAACAGTCAGGACCTGTTCTCTGACCCAAAGGCACAGGGGAAAACCCTCTCGTCCACCGAGGAAAACCCCAATGCACAGACAGCAATCTGAGGGGATACTAAAATACCCACTTCAACCTGCCGTCTGTCACTGAGGGCAGTCACCAGACTTAGACAGAGCCCAGCCCCTCTCCAGGAAACTAGTTCCAGAACCCAAGCCGCCCAACTGTATCTAGCTGGTACCTCTTGACCTCATGCACTACCTCAGGCTCCTTCCCCACCAGAGAGGTGACGTTCCATGTCCCAGTCACTAGTAGTGATGGGTCGTTCGCGAACGAAATGGCTCTTAGAGCCGACTCTTTGACGTGAACGACGCGAGCCGGCTCCTTATCGCGAGCCGTCACGTGTTTTGTTTTTTTTTTTGGGTTTTTTTCTCTCACTCTCTCTCTCTCTCTCTCGCACTTTTTTCCCGCTTCACTTCGCACCTGAGCCTCGTGCTTTACGCTGGGCAGAGGGGGGAGGGGCGGTAGTTACACTCAGTAGCACAGGAACAGAGCCAGAGGGAGAGAGAGAGAGGCAGGGACAACAACATTAGAAAGGTATAGTAATCATCCACAACTATTTTCGGTTGCATATGATAAAGGATTCAGAAAGTTTATTCATGCGGGTCCATATGACAGAGAATGTGCATCTTCTTTTTGTTTTCATATTATAATTTATATTTAATTGTGTTGTGGTTTGCAGTGTTTTGTGTTGTTTTCACTTTAAATTTGTAAAAGGAAACAGATGAAAATTTAAATAGTTAAAAGTTGAAATGTGAATAGTTGATTTTTGTATTATATGATTTATTTATTACATTTTATGTGGAGTGAAAAAATAAAAGTATATTTACAGTGGCCCCTACAGACAAAGCACATACAAACTTCAAATCACGTACGAACTCTGAAGCATGTACAAACTCCAAAACACGTAAAAACACGTACAAACTCCAAAACACGTAAAAACTCCAAAACACGTACAAAAGACAACAGAAGTGCTCCAGGATGCTGGGCGCAGTGTTGAGCCTTTGTTATCTTGTGGCTACACAAGCCAGCAAGTACCAACAACCAGATTTGGTGTGTGGTAGTAACAGGTAAATGAACTTTTTTTTTTAATTATTTGAATATATATGAGTGCCTGTGTATAAATACACAAAGAATACACACATGCTTTCAATTGTGTAATTTAAGTGATCTAGTAGCTCTGCTTTGGAAGTTCAGTTCATGCTAGAAATGTGTTTTGGAGTTTGTACGTGTTTTGTCTCTAGGGGCCACCGCATATATTTATATATAAACATATACAAATAAAACCACTTTTTTTACGTTAGTAATTCCTTTTGTGCATAATTTTACATTATTGTTAATAATAAATTAATTAAAGCAACAAAACAACCTAAAGAGCCGGTTCGGAACCGAAAGAGCCGGATCTCTAAAAAGAGCCGGAAATCCCATCACTAGTCACTAGTGTTGGTAGCCGGGGATTGGGCCACCAGGCTCTCCACCCCTGGCAGCCGCCCAGCACACACTGCACCCGTCCCCAACGGCGCCTCCTCCTCCCCAATTAATAGGAAAAGATTGAACCTATTTCTATGGGTCTGTGGTGTTTAAAAACTGCTGGATGAAGCTTGTTATTTTTTGTCACTGCATCATTAAGTGAATTACAGCTTCTGATGGGACTTGACAGGTTGAGCTCCTGTGGTGGTTCAAAATTATATCTAATAAATATGTCTATATTCTTCCTACAGGGATCCTGCAGTTGGTGAAAAGATGCATCTCTGGACATAATGATGATATTGATTATAAATTTTGAGATTATAAAGTGACAATACTTTGTCACTAACTAACTATAAGATTGTGAAAGGATGCAGAAAACCTAAGAAGGGATAGGTTAAAATTTAGGGGGTAACAGGTAATTTCCACTAATTTTTGACAACCCAGGTGACCCAGATCCAGGTATATACAGCAGTCTAATATGACTTAATCCAGAACGAAGTGATACTATTTTTGTATATGTTTGGCTTCTGGATCAGTATAATAAGCATAATTTTGTCTAAAAATATCACTTAAAGAACTTGAAAAAAACAAAACAAAAGCACACTAATACAGCAGATCTGTATCAGGAGCAAAAGTTTTCAGCATCTTTAGAAAACTAATGTTGCCTGCAAAGAATTCAGCTAAATGTCTGTGTACATGTTTACACATCTTTGTGAGGACAGAAAATTGGCATGCTACTATACTTGTGGGGATTAACAGTCACCTATGGGTACAAAATGCCCGTCCCCACAAATTTCAAGGCATTTTTGAGGCTAAAAATGTGGTTTTAGTGTCAGGGTTACAATTAGGTTATGGTGAGGTTTAGGATAAAGGCATTCATTTTTGATGACGGCTAGAGAAAGCATTAAATCAGTAAGATGTCCTCAGTAAGATATGAATACGAGGTTGTGTGTGTGTGTATGAGTGCTTGTATTGACAACTACTGCTGTGTAGCTGCCTAAGTAATCACAAGCTGTGAAAGTTTAAATGAATTTCTTGATGATGGTGTGACAAGTTGAGCATAATGCAGGTACATCTAGAAAAAAAAATTTCTCTTACAAAAAGACTATTTATTTTCTGTCTCAAGATGGAAAACGGCAAAATGAGAAGAAAGCTCTCAGAGTGTTGACAACACAGAGAGGATATTTTCACTGATTTATTTCCTTGTGATAAAAATGAGAGCAGCTGTGCTCTCTTAGTTCTTCTCCTGCTTGAGGAGTATGTAAATGACTATAAATTATTAAATCATGTTGAGGCTGCATCATGAGCACTTTTTAGGCCGGACTGTATGGCTGCTTATTGAGGGTGACTGCAGAGTGTTAGTGGCAGGAGCTGGAGGATGTAGGTGTAAATGCTGGTGTTTGCTGTTTTTGAACTAAGCTGCTGGAGATGGTATTTTAATCCTTCTCTCCTGTCATGCTTAACTGCCTTGTCTACTACAATGTATACATGTGTGTGTACTTGTTTAAACATCTTTGTGAGGACCCAAAATTGACATGCCTCTATACTACTCTAGGCTCAAAATATGGTTGTGGTTAGATTAGGGGTAAGGGTTAGGATGAGGCATTAATTTCTAATGGTTGGGATTAGGATAAGTGGCTAAGAAAAGCCTTATGTGAATTTGATGTCATCACTGAGATGTGAAAATGAGAGAGAGAGAGAGAGAGAGAGAGTGTACATGTGTGTATGTGTGCATGCTCATGTTGTGAATGCAACAGCTTAACTGGGACTAGCTGTGCCGACCAGATAACTCCACTCCTGATAAGACCAGCAGAACAGTGACAGAACCACCAAGAACCATACTCCCAACACTTTATAAAAAAATTTTCTCAACTGCTTTGCCAGTTCAAATGATTAATCCCCTATTTTCCATGCTTTTCAGATAAAGAAGTCTCCACAATAATGCCGTCTGCCAGGTCTCCAGTATTGCCATCAAGGAGCACAAAGCAAGGCAGCCCCAAAGAAAAAAACTCTAGTGCCGTGACTGGTGGTTTGCAACAATCAGTGCTGGCTCAAAAAAGACAACTGGTTTCCCAGAAAGGGGGCATCCTCCCTTCTGCTCTGCCACAGAACCTGCTCCCTCTTTTGGGCAGAGGACTTTCCATCAATCATACCCCGGAGCATCAAAGCAGAGGATTACCGAGGCGGGTAAAGTCCCCCGCATCAACTGCAGCATCAGGGCAAGGCAGCAGTCCAACTCAGCCAATTCCTACAGACGCACATTCTCGGATGCCTCACACAGAGAGGCACACCCCTGAGCAGGAGGCTGAGATCACCACTGTGAGCATGAGGCCAGACCTTGACGCAGAGATAGAATCAACTTCAGCAGGTATTTAAAAATAGTTACAACTTTGTTTAACTAAACGAAATATTTGTTAGGCTAGTTTTTTTTTTCAATAAAAAAAGACAGCGAGACACCAGATTTACTTTGCTGTAGTTATTCTTCCCGCTGTATCCTGGAAATTCCAAAAGCACCTCTAATGCATGAGCAAATCAGTTACAGGAAAGTACTTTTTGTCATGGTCCTGGGTCTGTAACCCAGTGTTTATTTGTACATTTTGATTCTGGTTTAAGTAATATTCTAAGATTTAGTGTTTATTAGACACAGCTTACGGCCATACCACCCTGAGCATGTCCGATCTCGTCTGATCTTGAAAGCTAAGCAAAATCGGGCATGGATAGTACTTGGATGGGAGATCGCCTGAGAATACCAGGTGCTGTAAGATTGGGGTGGCTGTGGCTCAGCTGGGAAAACAGGTCACAAAATAATTGGAAGGTTGGTTATTCAATCCCCTTCTGCTTCAGTCTGCATGCCAAGTACCCTTTGGACAAGATAATAACCCCATGTTGCGTGTGAATGTTAGAGAGAAAGAGCACAGAAATAAAGTGCTTGTGCAAATGGGTGAATTAGGCAAGTTGTCTAAAGCACTTAGAGTGCTCAGATAGAGTAGAAAAGCACTATATAATTCACTATTTGTTCTGGTTCTTTTCATTGTTTTCTGCTTTGTGTTATATAATTTCTTGTCTTTCAGTTCTGTTTCCATGCCTCCCTTACTTTACTTTACTTTACTTGATTTATATAGCACTCTTCACATGATAAAAACCACAAAGTGCTTCACAATAACATAAAACAGATAAACATAAAACAGTACAATCAAACATACAGCACAAATCTAATTAAAAGCTAGTCTAAATAAATGAGTCTTAAGATGATGTTTAAATGAATAAATAAAATCCAGGCAATGTAGAGATGGAGGGAGAGAATCCCACTACCTGTGGGCCACCTCTCTAAAAGATCTATCACCTCTGGTTTTAAAACGTGTTCGGGGAGCTACCAACAGCCTTTGATTAGACGATCTCAGGCTGCAAGAGGGAGTGTGACGTTCTAAGAGATCAGAAATATAGGCAGGAGCGTCATGATTCAAAGCTTTAAAAGTCAGTACTAAGATCCCCTCCCCTATGTTCCACGTTCCATGTTTTTCAGCCTTGTCTTCATATTTGTTTAACTCTTGTCTCCGTGTTCAGTGTTCCCTTTTTGTCTCCCCAGTCAGTTATGTTCCCATGTCTGCTTCTTCCCAGTCTCAGTATCAAGCCCATGTGTCTTAGTCTTGGTCTCCTTGGTTTTCGTACTTCCTGTTTAATTTTGACATTCTCTCATTCTGTGTTCAGTTTTGCTTCTCCTGTCTGATCTGTTTCTCCTGTGTTCCCAACTGTTGCCCATCCTCTTGTTATCCTGTGTGTGTATTTAAGTACTCAGTCTTTCACTGCTCGTTGTCATGTTGTTCCGATTTGATGAGTATTTCCTTGTGTGCCATGTTTCCCTAATTTCCCATAACTTCCTGGTTAATTCCTAGTTGTTTGTAACTTAGTTCCCAGTTCCCAGTTTCTAGATTCTGCATTCTTGTTTTTTTGCGTATTTTTGTTACAGCTAATAAAGCTGCCTACCTTAGTTTATCCGTTTCATGTCTGAGTCCTGCATTTGGGTCCTACCTCTGCCTGCAACACAGTGTACATGACAACTTTATCAAAGGCTTTAGTATGCTGCCATAATTAAGTCAAACAAATAGCAATCAAATGTTTTCATGTAAAATTTCTTTTTTTTTATGTTCCCCCAGGAAGTATCTTTTCGTGGTTCTCTACTTTGGACTAATCCAGCCTAGTATTAGCTCAAAAAGCAGCATACAGCAATGGTCAGAGGTTTATATCTACTAATCATATCATGAATATCATGATAATTTGGGGCATTTAATAAGTTGTTTGAAAGATTCTTTCTCTATACCAGAATAATTGTTCAACATACACATTAAATTACTTAAAAAACAAGATTCCGCTACACAAGTTTGAATTTAGTTTTTATTTTCTCTAATCTACACAGTAGGGCTGCTCAATTAATCGAATTTTAATCACGATTACGATCTGGGCTTTCAACGATCATTAAAAATGATTGAGCCGATTATTAGCCCCTCCCTCATTTATCCGCGACACCTTAAAGGCCGGTCCGTGAAAATATTGTCGGGCATAAACCGGTCCGTGGCGCAAAAAAGGTTGGAGACCGCTGATTAAGAGGACCCGAGGGAAGCTCGGAAAGCTAAGCAGAAGTTATTTGGAGAATGACTGCCGTTGGTTGAAAAGAGAGTTTAAAAAAAAAACTTCAGTGGTGTTGCACACTATTTTATATTATTTTTTTAAAGTCATTGTTAACCCTTTAAAGCCGGTCAGAGCAGCACGCTCCGTTTTGCGTAACTATTTTTAAATCCCTGTAGAACCTGAACCGTGTAAGCTAGCGCAATAATTTGTTTTGCATATGAAACCGGAGGAGTTGTACTTACATCTGATGCCATCAGCTTGTCCTCGGTCACGGTTTCGTTCCACATATAGCTTTGCAAAAATTGCATAAAAAGCGCTTGCAGGAACAAAAACATAATATTCCAGAAACAGGCTTCGCCGTTCCTATCAGCTGTTCGTAACACTTCCCACAGTGAAATGATGCACATGCTGTTTTCTTTGCAAATTTGCATCATAGGATTGTTTTTTGTTTTTCCTGCAGTATATAAAAATTGCTGTATCTCCAAAATAAAACTATGAAGACACTCAAAATAAATTTCCTGTTGTTGTAAACTATTTTTTGCAACTTTATTGTATTTAAAGTTTTGAGGGATAAGCCTCTTAAATTTCTCCAAGTAGAAATATATGTAAACAAAACAAAAGCGATTTTCAATTTTTTTTGTAGTTTATTGCACTTTTTTGCAATTTATGTAATTACTATGGACTTAATGCATACATATTATTAAAATATGGGCTATAACAGTTGTATTGATGTTTAGCAACTTGAAATGCTCCCACAAATGGCACTACAGCATGTAAAAAAAAAAAAAAAAAAGCTCTGGTGGACTTGGTTCTATAGTAGGTCTTAAAGGGTTAAATAAATATCGTCAAATAATCGTGATCTCAATTTCAGTGAAAATAATCGTGATTATCATTTTTGCCATAATCGAGCAGCCCTACTACACAGGGTCAAAAGTTTATACATACAGGTTCAAATATATAAATACATTGACTTAAATCATTGAGTTGGGGTCTACAATGTATTTCACCTTGACAAAGCCAGGACTATTACCCTTTTTGCCAAGGTCTGGAAGAAACTGGTTAGGATATTAAGGAACAACCCAGGAACCACCAAGGCTCAAGCCTGCCATGAACTGGAAACTGCTGGAATACCAATGTCAATGTAGAGAGTGAAATGAGTTTTAAATTGCCACACACTAAGAGTGTGATGACCAGGAATGAAGCTCCTGCTTCAAAATCAATAACTTCAAGCTCACCTGATCCAGCACTAACTATATGCTTTAGCAAGAAGGAAAGTTTTAAGCCTAAACTTTAAAGTAGAGACAGTATCTGTCTGGCGAATCCAAATTAGAAGCTGGTTATACAGAAGAGGGGCTTGAAGCTGAAGCCTCTGTCTCCCATTCTACTTTTAAATACTCTAGGAACAACACGCTTTAGTCTGTCAGCAGCTACTGTTCATCTCCACTCTGCAAAAAATTTCTACCTCACATATTGTTGGTTTAACCAGTTTCATTTCTTTTAATTATAGCTGCCATATCAAAATTTTAAATAAAGAACTTGTATTTTAATACCTCAAGAATGTTTTGCTAAAACTACCTTTTCATAACCATTCATATTTTTCATGCGATGAAATATAACAACTTCTGAATTGGGCCTGTCATCAGATCAGAATTAATTCACCTGTGAAATTTAAAAAATGAGTTTGTGAAAAAAATCACCATTTGTATTCCAATCAGCTTCCGTACCCTGCTAACAAGTAGCAGGGTACTGATAAACTCAACTGAGATTTCTGCGCATATGCGCTTGTTTCTAAAGGGAATGTACAAAGATTATTATAAGCTTTTATTTTGATGTTAATTCAGCTTCATACAATTTATATTGTTGGTATTTTAATAACTGTCGATGTTTTTCTGTAAATATTATTCTGCAAAATAACAAAATTGTAGTTAATCAGTTAATTAGTCACATTATGCCTTTTAAACCAGGATATTTAATCAGTAACACCACAGGCCTTTTAAAATCTTTAGAGGAATAGAGAACATGATTATTTATATCAAGTCACAGCTTAAGAGTCTTCACTGCCCACTTTTTCTTCAGTGTAGCAGTTTAGATCCTTGTAACTTCCATCATTAATTATATGCAGTAGGGCTTCCAGTGACTTTCCAATCAGGCTCACAATAAACGGATTACAGGGCAGGATAGAACAAAAAATAAATAAAGGCCAATGCAATATAAATTCCTGTGTTTTCCCTCCAGCTGCATCCAGCTGCATGGTGATTTTTACTGATCCAGAAGGATACATTGACTCCTCTGATGACCCTCCTCTTCCAGACGGTACCTTCCTACGCTGTACCTACACTGTGACTGTGTACACTGGCTATGGAGTCGAGCTGCAGGTACACATCAGCAACATGTCAATGACATCACACACAGCCCAACTGCATTTATAGCATAATGACTCTTTGCTGGGTTGCTGGTTATCTTACTGAACAGTATTTTGTAAAGGCATGCTGCTGTGTTTTGTAGTTGTGGCTTAACCCAAGTTAAACTCTGCCTCCTTGTAACAGCTAATGGTAATGCTGTTCATTTCTGTATGATCCTCAAATATTTTTATGCTTTTAAATGTGTTAAATGTTTTCTTTATATATTATGTCACTTCTTTAGTCCAGAACTCAAAGATGCTTTATGTTAGTATGCACAAAAGTTAGTGTCAGAGGCAGATAGGCAAAGACCCAGGGGACCCCAACCAAACACTGCATCCAAAAGAGCTGAAAATCTGAGGCCATATGTCCCAATGGCAACCATGCCCTGGGGGACGAGGGAGGCCCTGGACGGAGCTCCAACAGCCAATGGTGGGGGAGTCGAGGGACCAGAGGCAGTGGCCAACCGACCCTGCCGGTGACAGACCACAGACCCTGAGAACCACCCGTACCCTGGCGGAACCCCCACGACATGATGTAGAAGCCCAAGCCAGCCCAGACCGCAACTCCCAAGAGAGCAGGCCAGCAAGCACACAAAAAATGCCCACTCAGGCACTCCAGAAAGACCAGGCGCTGAGGGGGTTGGGGCTGGGGTGAGGGGAGCTTGGAAAGCCCCAGAGGCTCAAACCAGATATCCCAATGTGGTGAGGGGAGGAAGACAGGACAAAAGACATGCTGTGGGAGAGAGTCACAGATTAATAATAAATAATGATTCAAGGCAGAGAGGTGTAAAAACACATACTGAGTGAGAAAGGTGACTGAAGAAGAAGTACATCATGGGAATCCCCCAGCAGCCTAGACCTATTGCAACATAACTAAGGGAGGATTCACTGCTAACTATATGCTTTGCAAGAAGGACAGTTTTAAGCCTAAAGTTAAAAGTAGATACCTGTAGAGATCTGTCTCCCAAATCCACCCCTGGATCCAGCCTCTCATCTTAATATAAGATGGGGCCTGATTGTTCAAGACCTTGTATGTGAGGAGCAGGATTTTGAATTCAATTTTGGATTTAACGGGGAGCCAATGAAGGAAACCCAATATAGAAGAAATATGTTCTCTTTATAGTCTATGTCAGTACTCTTGCTGCAGCATTTTGGACTGGCTGGCTATTTGTCACACGGTTTTTAGGGAAACGCCTTTTCAGGAGTTTTTAGGACATCCTGATAATATCGAATTACAGTAGTCCAGCCTAAAAGTAATAAATGCATGAACTAGTTTTTCAGTGTCACTCTGACACTTTTCCAACTTTATCTTCAAGGATGGATAAAGTTGGGTGTCATCTGCATAACACTGAAAATGTATGCTATGCCTTCTGTTGAGACTGCCTAACGGAAGCAAGTATAATGTAAACATAACTGGTCCAAACATGGAACCCTGTAGAACTCCATAATTAACCTTAGTGTGTGAAGAGGACTCTGCATTTACATGAGTCTATTAGATAGATATGATTCAAAGCACTGCAGTGCAGTACCTGTAATACCTACAGCATGCTGTAATTGCTCTAATAGAATATTATGGCCAACAGTATTGAACTCTGCACTGACGTCTCGCAGGACAAGCACAGAGATGAGTCTAATGCAGGGGTCGGCAACCTTTTTGATGATGAGTGCCGTCTAAAATTTCCTCAGAAGTCAATGTGCCATATGATTGCATTAGCAATAAATTTAATAACGCTCTATATGAACAGTTACACACTATATAGAAGAACTTTACAGAATTATATTTGTTCGCAGATGTTGGCAGCTATCAGCGAATAGTTATCAGCTATTTTGAAACAAAAAAAGACACTTTTTATCCATAACAGCAAATGAACTGTACAACAAAAATGCAAATGCTATTTATGGTCTCCTCACAACAATGAAAACAAACGCTGTTGTGACAGTGATGTACACTGTCTTGTTGGTATATGTATGATTTCTATACATTTTACATCAGATGAAAACTTTGGTTGTACGATTCAGATATTTATTAAAAGCTAGACATTTTAAATGAGAATAAGAAAGAAAAGTATATCTTTGTGTCCCCCTTTCCCTGTTAATGCCCTACCTGGCCCCCTGGCAAAACTTTGCCAGACCCGCCCCTGCACAGTTACCAGCTGTCAGCTACAAAGGATCCTGGTGTTATTTGTCTCTCAGAAACAGTTCATAACTTCCCTTCAACTCATTCATGTCACCTAAAAGGTAAACCTGTTTCTCCATCACCTGTTCAGCTCTGATGATTCAGTAAGGACATCTCCTCGTTTCATCTTCATGTTTCCCTCTCACCACATAACCAAACCGATATCATGACCAGCAGCTTTTACGACTGTGGCTCCAGCAAACATCAGCTGATACTAGAACTTAATATTAAATAAATTCTAACAACAGCTGATCAGTCTTAAATATATTGCTGTTGTTTAGCGTGACATCCGCTGGTTTCCTCTTTCTGGCGGAAAGTGAGCAATAAACAAGCAAGAGAGAAAAGCCGATCAGCTGATCATTGATCAGTTTCATGATTAAAGTAGCAACAGGAGAGGGAGCGGGAGAGAGAATGAGAGAAGAGGCAGCTGACAGCGTAAAGACACAGAATAAATCCAGCTTGTGTCTTTTTCCATTGTAGATGAAGTCCGGGACAAACTGCGTTCCTTTTCAGCTCAATATCAGTCTGCTATCAGTCTGCCCCAGGACAGCTGTGGCTACAACTGTAGCTTGCCTCCACCAGTGTGTAAATGTGAGAGTGAATGAATAGTGGAATTGTAAAGCTCTTTGAGGGTCTCGAAAAGCGCTATATAAATGCAATCCATTATCATTATTATTATTAATATGAAACGCGTAATATTTTCTCTGAATACGAGACGATTACGTTTTTTACGGGACGGTTGGCAACTAAGCTTACTAACTAACCTTATGAATAAAATAAAGTTCACTATCAGTAACATCATAGCACCCACCCAGCTGTTTAGAAACTCCGTCATGCTAGCTAGTACGCCTCATCCACCTGCTGGCCTCTGTGGAAGCTCCGCAATAGCCACCACCAAACAACTGAGTTATTTTTACACATCGGCCAGCATCTGGCCAATCCACCACCTCTCATTGTTTATACCATTACAAAAACAACAACAACAGCAACAAAAACCATTGGCCGGTAAAAACAAAAAATCACCA
Source organism: Aulonocara stuartgranti (assembly GCF_965226115.1). Lineage (NCBI taxonomy): Eukaryota > Metazoa > Chordata > Actinopteri > Cichliformes > Cichlidae > Aulonocara > Aulonocara stuartgranti. The sequence continues at coordinate 7,280,163 of NC_138945.1, read as the reverse complement.
TAGCTGGACGACCATAGCCAGTCCAGCTATGGGCGTGCCATCAGTTAACCCTTCACATGCCACAGCTGGCACGAGTGCCCAGGGTTGCCGACCGCTGGTCTAATGTCAGAGGCCATAAGATCATTTGTAACCTTCACCAAAGCTGCTTCTGTACTGTGATGAACTCTAAAACCTGACTGATACTCTTCAAATAAGCCCTTCCTCTGCAGATAATCGGTTAGCTGTTTGACAATGCTTTCAACTTTTTTTGAGATGAAAGGAAGGTTGGAGATTGGCCTATAATTAGCTAGGACAATTGGGCAAGAGATGGTAAGTAACAGTTTAACTACTGCCAGGTTGAAGTCAGATACGCAGCCAATTATTAGAGATTGGTTGATCATATTTAACGTTGACTTCTCTGAGGAGTCTTATAGGGATGGGGTCTAAAAGACACATTGATGGTTTGTAGGAAGTAAAATGTTGGGTTTCAGAAAGCAGGACCCAAACACAGGAACTTTAGAGTTGGCGACAGTGTGTTTATTTACATTTACAAAACAAATAAACAAATAAAAACCATGTATTGCAAACAATCCATAGTGTGTGATTTCTTCCGTGATGACCTCCCAGTTCCCATGTACTGAATCCTTCCTGTGGTCGGTGGCAACAAACACAAACTCATCTCAGTTCAATTTACAAAAAGAGCTCAGCTCTCTTGGGTTTCCTAACAAAACATGACACAAAGGTAAGTACACTTATCGTATACAATGACTGACAAAGACGAATTCACCTGGTGAGCTAGAGTTAATGGAGTCACTTTTCAGGACCCGGGCTTTTATGTGATAGTCGGATTAAATCGTATGAAAAACAGAACCCACCTGACCTCGCAAGAGTTTAGGCTCTTGGCTGCGTGCAGGTACGTCAGGTTCTTGTGGTCGGTCCAAACGACCAATGGATGTTCCATCCAGCCAGTGTAATGCGTTTGTTGACTAGCAGTTCACGGTCACTCAGAGTTTCTTTCAATCTGAAAGAGGCACTGAGAAAAGAATGCACAGGGACGAAGCTTACCCTCAGAGGTCTGCAATAACAGCCCCAACCCCTGAATCCAAAGCATCCACTCCTACCATGAAAGACTTTGAGAGATTAGGCTGAACCAAAGGCTGAAGGCTGGAGAGAGACTGTATAACGGACTAGTGGGAAGTGGAACACCTGGGAGCAAATCTATCCCGCAGTTGTAAGGATGATGAGGTGGGATAAAGAGCGCTAAATCCTTGCTAAAAATTTTTGCCAAATCATGGTAGACCGTAGGAACAAAGGTTAAATCAGGGGTGTTGAACTCCAGGCCTCAAGGGCCGGTGTCCTTCAGGTTTTCGATATCACCCTGGGTCAACACACCTGAATCAAATGATTAGTTCATTACCAGGCCTCTGGAGAACTTCAAAACAATGTTGAGGAGGTTTTTAACCATTTAAATCAGCTGTGTTGGATCAAGGACACATCTAAAACCTGCAGGACACCGGCCCTCGAGGCCTGGAGTTCGACACCTGTGGTCTAAATGGTAAATGGACTGATTCTTATATAGTCTTTTTCTACTCTTCCGGACTACTCAAAGTGCGCTATACAACATGCCACATTCACCCAATCACACCCATTCACACAAAAACTTTCTGCTAAGCTTTTTAGTGCTTCCTAACTAACATTCAAACACATTAATACTCAGATGGATGCATCGGAGAGCGAATGGGGTTAATATCTTGCCTAAGTATATGCATCTACTCTTGATTAAACCTGTTTGATCAGGATGTATTATGAATAGGGTGATTTTTTTCTAATCCCTACATTTATGACTGCGATTGGGTGGTATCTGGATGGGAGTATGGGATCCTTGGTTTAAGAAATGGACTAATGATGGCAGTGTTATTGTTTGGAGATGATCTGTAAACATTCTGGATTTGAGTTACCATTCTGAAAAAAGTGGTTGCTAGCATAGACCACCATCTAGCCCTAGGGCTTTATTGTTTGAGAGATGTTGTAGGGTTTTGTGAAATTCAGATATTGAAAGAGATGAATCAAGAGACAATCTGTTTGTCCTTTAGTTTTGATAGATTTAGATTTAGATACATTTAGATTTAGATCAACTCTTCAATGTCTTCAATATGGATTAATCTGTGACGAGTATAAAGCTTTGTAAAAGTATTTAAAAGATTTATTTATTTGTTGTGGATCATGAATAATGTTCCCAGTTGAATCCTTTATAGAATAAATTGTTGTTTTTTCTTTATTTAGTTTTAACTGTGGTTAGCAAGGAATTTTCGAATTTATTGCTATGTTCAAAGTTAGTTAAACAACTAGTAGCTCAGTGTTTCAACATTCGGAAGAAGGGATTCCACTCATGTGTAGAGATTGACGAGGTACAACACATATCCAACCACTCTGACCTGTCATCCTGGTTGAAGATATAACACCCCCACCTGAGATAGGTTACCAAGCCCCAAGTGTGATGAAAGAAGGGTCGATGAGTGCGAGAAGAACTGACCTGAAAGATATATAGCCGGATACCAAGACTACGTGAAGTACCCTCAGTGATCAGTACAGAAAGGTTCAGTGATGAAGGTGCCTAAGAAGTATAACAAGCTGTCCATACCTGAGGTCTTGGAAACTGCCAAGCAAACACTCACAGCCTTGGACAGCCGCTTGAAGAGATACACCAGAGAGATAAAAGGCAGGAAATAAGCCAGCTGTTCTCCAAAGAACCAGCAAACGTGTACTCTCAGTGGCAGGGGAACAATATGAGCACAACACCACCAAGGTTGGAGACGGAGCAATACTGGAAGAGCGTGTGGCAGAAGGGCGCAATCCATAACAGCAATGCTGGGTCTAAGAACAGACCACAGCAACCTCCCTGAACAGGTCCATTTTAAATAGCAGTGGGAGACATCCAAGAAAGGGTCTCCAGTATGAAGAGTTGGAGAGCACCAGGCCCCGACATGATTCATGCCTACTGGCTGAAGAAGCTGAATGTATTCCACGAGCATCTGGCAGCACAAACAAACCCGCTGCTAGTTGATGAGAGACACCCAGAATGGCTGGAGTGTCCTAATCCCCAAGGACCCCCATAAGGGACCAGTCCCATCCAACTACCGGCCAAACACCTGCCTCAGTACCACATGGAAGCTCCTCTCAGCCATCATAGTGGCCAAGATGAACAGGCACATGGCTCAATACATGAGCAGGGCACATAACGGAATAGGCAAGAATACCAGAGGTGCAAAACACCAGCTACTCGGCTGACTGCTCTGTCTCAGACTGCAAGACTAGATGCTAGCAGGCAAGGCACACATGGAACGCTACAACAAAGTGTCTGGCATAGTATACAGAAACATCTGTGCTGAGTATGGACTGGAAGTCCTAAGGTCAAAATGGGAGATGTCCCCAGGGTGGTCGAGAATGACTGAGGTAAGATCCTGTGGGATTTCCAGATTCAGACTGACAAAATGGAGGTGGCTAACCAACCGGACATAGTAGTGGTAGACAAGCAGAGGAAGATGACTGTGGTAGACGTAGCAATACTGAACCACAGCAACATCTAGAAGAAGGAACAGGAGAAGCTAGAGAAGTACCAAGGGCTCAGAGAAGACCTTGAGAAGATGTGGAGGGTGAAGGTAACGATGGTCCCAGTGGTGCACTTGGTGCAGTGAGTCCCAAGCTAGGCAAGTGGCTCCAGCAGGAACAACATCTGACATCTCTGTGCAGTATCTTCTCCTCAAGCTCCCAGGCCTCTGGTAGAGGACCTGAGCTTGAAGGATAGAAGTAGTCAGATACAAGTAGTCATTTGAATCCTTAATTCTCTCCCTTCCTAATAACATCCCGCCATCTCTCTTTATTATCACATTAATTACACATTCCTCTTTCTCTTGCTGTGGGACTGCTGTCTATCTTGATGCACTCCTTCACTGCTGGTGTTAGAAAAAACAGTTTCCTCAGACTGTGAGAGACTTGAAGGGAGCTCTGTTTTACTTCAGATGACCAAGTACTTCCTGATGGAGTGCAATCTAAACATTAATACTGTATGTATTCAAGTTTTCCTACAAGATGTGTTAAACATGCATTTTTTTAATGTGTTTGTTTCCAGGTGAAGAGCGTGAACCTTTCAGATGGAGAACAACTGTCTATCACAGGTGTTGATGAACACGGTTCTTTGCTGGTCTTGGCCAACCATACACTGCTTGTTGAAGGTCAGGTGATCCGCAGTCCCACTAACACTCTCTCTGTCTACTACTGCTCTGGACTGGAGGGAAGCATGGGTATCTTCCAGCTGCACTATCAAAGTAAGTCTACACACCACTCATTTACACACTTACTGAAAAGAGTGTACAAAACTCAGTTTATGCCATGACTAAAACATGAATATTCATTTATATTAACAGGTTATAGAAATTCAATAAATAGTACTTTCATTAGGGCCTAAGGGGCTGTTTACACTTTATACACATGCTAATTACAGAATCATAAACCATCTCACCTAATCAGTTTGCATGGTGATTGAATCTGTCATGTTAATTCGCTGATTAGAGCCCTGATTAATTGGCTCTCATCTCATTATGACACTATATGGGATATGGGAGTTTGTATAAAGAGTCCCCTTGTTGTGTATGTTTCTGTGTGTATATGTGTGCTGTGTCATCCATTAATAAATATGGTAATTATTCCAAAGGAAGAAGCATCCAAGTACTACGATCCACTTTCTCCATTAATTACAGCCATTTACTCTTTTTATATTACCGCTAGACAGAAGAATAGTGCTGAAGTGTTATCAAGGTTAAAAAAACACACACACAACATAAAGAGACAAGGAATATTGTCTCACACAGCTTACATGGCTTGTTATAATTAGGATTTTTCAAATGCCCATGACTACTTGATTTCTTAAGTCATTGGGTTCTCAGTATGAGAAACTATGTTGCACCCTTGGATGTTTTAATTAGCTGGTTCTTGGCACCATCTGTTATGGCTCTGCAGCTAGATATGTGAATGTCATGCACCATTTACATACATCTGTACTGATAAGTTACACTATGTACTGTAGTCTACATTTTATAACACTGTTCAGTATTTCCCATAATCTTTTAATATTATCCATCTAATTGCCTCTTATAGTATTTCTTTTTACTATATCTTAGTATATTGATTAACTTATTTTAATATCTTTTATCTTATCTTTCTAATTTCAGCATCTTCATTTCTCTTTTTTTAAGAAATCTCTGTATAGTGCATTCTTCTTTCTCCATGCATGTTGCAGACCTTTTGTTATCCATGGACAGTATATAATTTATGTTTCCTACCATATTGCTTTATTGGACAGTTTTATACAATAACAATTATTATACAATAATGTAAATATTCTAAGGAATTCATCATACGCACCATTAACGTCTTGTTTCTGATATATTTCACCCTGTTTCATTAAAGCTTTTTTAAATGCATTTATTCTTTCTTCTGTTCTTACTCGTCTGTACTCTTTTTATCTGTCCACTTTATGAATCTTGTAATTCCTATCGTGGACTGTAAAAATTGGAAGATGGTCACCGTCTTATTTTCAATGTCATTTGTTAAAATGTTTCCTATCAGAGTTGCATAATGTGATGTGATCCTGGTAGGTCTAGTAATTTTGGGGAATAGGTTCATATAGGACATCGTGTTAATAAATTCCTCTGTGATTTTGTTTATTTGGGTTTAGCAAATCAATATTGAGATCTCCACAAATGAAAAGTTTATTGTGAGCTATTTCGGTAAATGTTTCTTCTATCAAGTCTTTAAAGGTCTCAATACTACTACCTGGAGCTCTGTATATACAGCTAATGATTACATTTTTTCTTTTTTCTTTAAAAATTTCAACTGTTATACAATCCACCACATTAAATTTCAAGGATTTTCCCACATACAAGGCCACTTCTCCCCCACCTTTGTTTCACAGAGTTATAAATGTGACTTTATAACCTTCCAGTTCAAAATCTTTTCCGTTTTCCATGTTAATCCAAGTTTCCGATCAGGCAATGACACTGAATGCATGGGCAAACTGGTTAAGATATTCTTTGATATGATTAAAATTAGCATATAGACTTCTACAGTTAATGTGGATAATTGTTAATTTATTCTCAGTTTTAATCCTCGGATTATACTCTTCATTTGTATAGTAGCAGCAGTTGTTATTGATAGACGAGAAGAGGATGTTGTCTGGATTTATTTAATATTCCAAGTCCTGTGTATTTTGATCCACATAGTTAAATGTTTTCAGTTCCAGTTGACTGATGCAGCTGCTTTTTACAGATGCAGCTGAGCTGTTCCTTTCAGTGTGTCACACACTGTGTTTGTTACCTTAAGGTTTGAGGTTGTTTGTTACCTTGTTTATAGTCCAGATCATGTTGCTCACTGATATTTTTCTGCATCAGCAGAATCCTTCTCTTCATTCAGTAGAGAAACACTGGGATATGAGTTATATTATAAACTACAACCTGAGATTCATGGGTGGTGCTGTTATTTGGTGTTTGCTGTCGCTGCAGTAGAGTATTATTTCCTGTTTCTGTTCCAGCACACAGTGGTTTTTATGTGTAGCTTGTCGGTATAGCCACTTTAATTAAAAACGTATATATAACCTCTTATTTTATAACCTAATGTATATGTGCTTCATCAAAAGCACACTCTGTTGATTCGCTCTCTAATTATATTTACAGTATTCCGTCACTGTGTCTTTAGGGATTCGCTAGCTTAGCTTATAGCTGACTTGCTACCAGCATGGATTCTTCACCTGTCCCTCCTGAACTTTCCTGCTCATTGTGTCAGATGTTTAATTAATCCTCAGCCTTCTTTAGCAATAATGTTACTGGTAATAAATGTAGCCTATTGGCAGCTTTGGAGGCTAGGATCACTAAATTGGAGACCCGGCTTTGCATTCATAAATACTCGTAGCTTGCCAGCCCACTGTAACCGGTGCAGTTTTTCCCCACTCTGCAACACACCCACCAGGGATCAAACTCTGGTTACTAGTGATTCTGTTCTGAGACATGAAGCTAAAGACACCAGAAACTATCGTCTAATGCACATTTCTAATTTAATTATATGAATTAGACATGTGCAATTACCCTCCTTTGGCAGGAGCAGAGGGGAAAAATTATTCTCAGAATTAACATGAAAATCCTTGAAGTGAATAGTGCCTGTGGAAATAGTCATATGCAAAGTAATCATACAGTGTACCTTTTGATTCTTTAAACATTAAATTTTCTCTCAGCAAGACTGCAATAGCAACTGTTAGTGATGTTCAGTAATAGTTTTCAAGTATCAGTTAGACAGTCATGTTACTATAATGCGCAAAACCAGAGTTATGAATGATTAAGGCAAGACCATTAGAACAAGATCTGACCTAAAATTTATTGTCATCACGATATCAGCCTGTGCGATGGGCCCATCGCAAAAGATGGTGTAAACTGCGATAATTGGGTACCTTAAAATGTTTACACACGCGCTTTAAAGAATTTACCAATCAAAGAAACCCCTTTACACGTTTGACCAGTCGAATAGAGCCCTTCACGGCATTAACCAATCAAATGGATTAGAGGCCCGCCTCCTACGTAGGTGGTGAGCGAACAACGCTGCAGCAACGAGTCAGAGTTGTAACGGCTGAGAGCGAGACGCATGACGAGAATGCTACTATGAACTTGTGGCTAAAAAAAAAAAAATAGTACCTCGCTTGTTTGGAGGTACTTTGGATTTGATAAAGACGACGTTCTCCAAACACAGGTACTCTGCAAAACTTGCCGAACACTCGTGGCAACCACCAGAGGAAACACGACTAATCTCCACCATCATCTTCAATACAACCACAGAGAACTGTTTGAAGAGTTTAAGAAAGATAGGGCTAGCCAAACAAAGGTTGCTAATGTTAAGACAAAGAGCACAGCAGTCCAATAGCTGTCTCTGTATCAGAGTTTTTGAAGTGGAACTGCTTATGAGAAAACGTCGAAGCGGTACAAGGAAATAACAGAGGCCATTACACATTTTTTGGCTAAAGACATGATGTAAATACGGTTAGCAGAGAGGGCTTCACCAGTTTGATACATAAAGTGGACCGTGTCACGGTCCGCTGTGACAGACCATGCGGTGGTGTGTATGGTGAACCCAGGTGCGAACACAGGTGAGCAGACGGGAGTGAACTTTAAACAAAAGCGAGCCTTTTATTGTGGCTGATGACAAGGTATACAAATACAGCAGGGATAGCGTGGCTAAACAGAAACCTAAACTGGGAATAACTAAGGTAAAGCTATGACTAAGAATGCAAGAGACCGGGCATGGAAACATAGAGGGTGGAAACACAGACGACGCGACACAGACTACATGAAACACAGAGACTAAATACACAAGAGGGATGATCAGGGGAAGTGGCCACACATGGGAACACAGCTGACACAGATAAACATAACAAGACATGGCAGGAGTAAACAACACTGACGGGAGACTGTCAAAGTAAAACAGGAAGTACACAGAGGTGCAAACAGGAGGAGAGAGAGAGCACGGGCATAGTGGGCTGGGGAAACATGGAAATGAAACACGAGGGGAGATGAGGGCTCACAGATACATAGAGGGGCACACAGGGGATAAGAGTCACAAGGGGAAGTCAAATAAGGAACAACATAACAGGACAACTCAGGAAACATGACCTAAATAAGGAACGGAATACAAAAATACAAGGAACTGAGAATACTGGGCCCACATGGCCCAGGACCATGACATCACCCCCCCCTAAAGGGCTGGCTCCCGACAGCCCAAACGCGAGAAACAAAACAAAAACAGAAAACAACCCACCCAGGGCGGGAGGCGGGGGACCAGGACGGAGGGACCAGAACGGGAAACAAAACAAACAACAGAAAACACAGGAGCACATGACCACAGTCCAAATACAGTTCAGGGGGCCGACCCAGAGCCCACAGGCACAAGAGTTCACGGGTCACACGGTCGGGGGGCCGACCAGGCGGGTGGCACAGGTGACAGAGCCGGTCCGGAGGCCGGCCGTGCGGAAGGCAGCGGCGGCGGCGAAGGAGACGACGGAGCAGTTCAGGGGGCCGACCGCGCGGAAGGCAGCGGCGGCGACGAAGGAGACGGAGCAGTTCAGGGGGCCGGCCGCGCGGAAGGCAGCGGCGGCTCCCAGGCGTACCGGCCGAGGCTTGGAGGGCACAGGACCAGGCGACACTGAAGCAGAGGCTGGCCCAGGCGACGCTGAAGCGGAGGCTGGCCCAGGCGTAGCAGAAGCACAGGCCGGACCAGGCGTAGCAGAAGCACCGGCCGGACCAGGCGCAGCAGAAGCACAGGCTGGACCAGGCGTAGCAGAAGCACAGGCGGAGGCTGGACCAGGCGTAGCAGAAGCACAGGCGGAGGCTGGACCAGGCGAGGACGAAGACTCGGATGAAGCTGGACCAGACGAAGCACAGGCTGAAGCAGGACCAGGCGACGACGAGGCGGCCGCAGGTGGCGGCTGGACAGGCTCCTCGGGCCCTCCAGCTGACGAGGCATGAGGCTGAACGGGCCCCTCGGACCCTCCAGCGGAGACAGGAGGCTGAACGGGCCCCTCGGACCCTCCAGCGGAGACAGGAGGCTGAACGGGCCCCTCGGACCCTCCAGCGGAGACAGGAGGCTGGATGGGCTCCTCGGGCCCTCCAGCTGACGAGGCATGAGGCTGAACGGGCCCGTCGGACCCTCCAGCAGAGACAGGAGGCTGAACGGGCCCCTCGGACCCTCCAGCGGAGACAGGAGGCTGAACGGGCCCCTCGGACCCCCCAGCGGAGACGGGTGGCTGAACGGGCCCCTCGGACCCCCCAGCGGAGACGGGTGGCTGAACGGGCCCCTCGGACCCTCCAGCGGAGACGGGTGGCTGGACGGGCCCCTCGGACCCTCCAGCTAACGTGACGTGAAGCGGTGGTGTCGCCGCAGGGTGCCGGATAGGCACACCTGGGAGTCCAACAGCAGATGCAGGACAAACAGTTATGTAGGCCCCTGGCTGGACTAGGAGCTGAGGAAACACAGGCTGCTGAGGCACAAACCCAGAGAGAGAGAAAACAGGTAGAAAACAGTCTATAGGGCTTAACATCTTGGCATGAAAAACCGTGAAGTGAACAGTGGTAGGGACCACCAGTTCAGAGCCAGCAATCATTAGGTTCCCAGAGTCTGCATCAGTCCAAGGTGGCTCGCAGGTTACTGGCCCAGTCTCAGTAATCCTAGGAGAGGCCAACATAAGCTGGTTGGACTTAACCGATGGTAGTGTGCGGCTCAGAGGAGCTGGTTCAACCATACGGAAAACAAGAATTGCCACTCGATCCACAAAAACAAGGCTTAGATCATCAGGAGCTAACTCCTGAAAAAACAGTAAATACACAGGTATGGACCTAACCAATGTCACCGTGGTAGCATGACTGTGGTGTGTTGGATGGATGTGTTTGTTGGAACCTGCACCCGCAGTGATCTGTGGCGTCAGAGTGATGACTATATTGAGTGGAGAGACAGATACAGGCAAAACGGTACGTAAACAATTAACTGAAGCAGGTGACACTTCAGGCTGAGAGTGAGTGGTTACAACATTGTTCGAGGCTAAAATCTTATCCAGTGATGAGTTCACAGAGACGGGAGAAAACGGTGTCACATTAACCCTGATCTCAGCCTCCATCTCCTGAGTGGAGGTACTGGTGCTGGAGCAAAACAGTTCAGAATCACCCTGTGTATGACCTTCAGGAAGACAGAATTCATATTGTGACATTACACAGTCCAGGTTACCATGATCAGCATTTATGTTTTCATCTTGACAGGTTAGAGTGAGTTCATGATCGGCGTTAACCGTTTTCAGTTCATTAAACACAAGAGTAGCAGGGAAAACAGGATCACTAGTCATGTTACACTTTAATCCATGATTTGCCAACTCTGCAATATCCTTGCTTACTGTGGCTTCAGAGGGCCCCGGAGGTGAGAAAACACAGTTCTTGAGGTCAGGCTCAGAAACAGATAGCTCAGACTTGGATGGAACCTCAGACATGGTAAAAGACACAAAAGGAAACACCTTCACCCCACTACTCACACTATTACCCTGAGAATCAGTGGAAGTCTCTTTCAGTCTATGTGTAGATTTTGTGGTCCCTGCAGGATTGAGTGAAGCAGTCATGATCGGCTGAGAAGGACTGTCCCTAGCCTGTGGCTTGGTGAATAGCTCATTGCTAGCCATATCACCGGCTAAGTCTGAAGTTACTTCACATGCCGCCCGCTCAGAGGAAACTTGGCTTGACAGAACAGGTTCACTCACCTCCGAGCATCGGGTGATGCGGTGACGACGCGAACGCCGTTTTTTCTTGGCCGTGGGCCCCGTTAACGTGGAAAGTGGAGCCTCCTGCGGTGACGCAGAGGCTGAGGAGGCGAGTGTTGGCGGAGCGTCAGGCGGGAGCTCCTGGCAACTCCGGGGGCCCCCAAAGGCCAGGCGTGTCCCGCGGAAAATCTCACCGTAGTGAGGAGCGAGCCCTGGCTTCCCCCGTAGCTCCTCCTCCAGTTGCGCGCATGCGGCGCTCTGCCGCTCCTCGAGGTCGAAATCCATTACCTCCACAGCCTCCTCGTGTCGCTCAGTGGAGGGCGAGACATGCCGTAGCGATGAGCGACGGCGACGTGAACGCCGCTTCCGTCTTGAAGTGGACGCGGATGGAACTTGGTTTTCTGTGGCGACTGGCTCCTCGTCTTCCGACCACATCCGCGCCAGAAAGGAAGCGGGAGAAGAGTAGTCCGATCGAGGCAGCGAGGACGGGCGGCCGGTCCGAGGCGGGGCGGCTGGCGGAAGCTCCTCCTTGGAGATAAGCCAGGGCTTCCAGCGTAGCTCATCCTCCCGATACGCTCGCAACACCTGCTGCCGCTCCTCCTCACCGAAGTCAACAGCCTCGGGCATCTCCGTGCAGGCAGGCGGTGGCGAAGATGCGGAAGCTGATGAAGTGTGAGCCAATGGTGTGTCCGTGGTGAGCCTCACCGTTCCGACTCTGACCGCCACTGGCTCATGAGGCGGCGGGGCAACGGCGCGATGGCACGGCTCTGGTGAAGGTGCACGCCCACCGGGCCGCTGCTGCTGCGGACGGAGTCGGAGAGCGGAGACGAGAAGGTCGCTGACGAGGGGGTGCAGCGTCTCCCATAACCAGGGGAACACAGACACGCACACCCCTACCTGGCGGGCGAACTCCTCCCGTTCCTCCTCACTGGAACAGTGCAGCCACTTGTCGCATAGCGACTCCACTGTCCGGACAATCTCCAGTCTTTGTGTCGCTGGGTCCGGCATGGTCGCGTCGTACTGTCACGGTCCGCTGTGACAGACCGTGCAGTGGTGTGTATGGTGGACCCAGGTGCGAACACAGGTGAGCAGACGGGAGTGAACTTTAAACAAAAGCGAGCCTTTTATTGTGGCTGATGACAAGGTATACAAATACAGCAGGGATAGCGTGGCTAAACAGAAACCTAAACTGGGAATAACTAAGGTAAAGCTATGACTAAGAATGCAATAGACCGGGCATGGAAACATAGAGGGTGGAAACACAGACGACGCGACACAGACTACATGAAACACAGAGACTAAATACACAAGAGGGATGATCAGGGGAAGTGGCCACACATGGGAACACAGCTGACACAGATAAACATAACAAGACATGGCAGGAGTAAACAACACTGACGGGAGACTGTCAAAGTAAAACAGGAAGTACACAGAGGTGCAAACAGGAGGAGAGAGAGAGCACGGGCATAGTGGGCTGGGGAAACATGGAAATGAAACACGAGGGGAGATGAGGGCTCACAGATACATAGAGGGGCACACAGGGGATAAGAGTCACAAGGGGAAGTCAAATAAGGAACAACATAACAGGACAACTCAGGAAACATGACCTAAATAAGGAACGAAATACAAAAATACAAGGAACTGAGAATACTGGGCCCACATGGCCCAGGACCATGACAGACCGGAGATCCCCTCACGAAACTACTTTTCCCATGTCGCCATTCTACAAATGTACGAAACATGGCGCAAGACCGTCATGTTTGAACTGAGCCAAGCTGAAAACTACACAAGCACTACAGACCTATGGTCAAGTCGTACAACGGAACCATATATGAGTTTCACATTGCACTTCCTCACCGAAGACTTTGAACTGAAAGTCTTCAGTCTAGAGACTGTATTTTCACACTAGTGAAAATATAGCCCATGTATTACGTGAGGTGCTAGCCAGCTGGTATCTTAAAGAAGACCGACAAGTGTGTTATGTTTATTTAAAACTAACTATAGAGACTGGGAAGGATGTCTTTCAGAATTCAAGCCTCAGAAATGTTTTTTATTTTATTTTATTTTTTTAATGGGGGCAATGTTTCAATGTTAAAGTGCACTTTGTTCAATGACATGACGCCACAGGGGAAGTGAAACTAAACACACTGAACATGGACCACAAGACTGTCAAAATAAAATAGGAAATAGGCAGACTAAGACACATGGACTTGACATGGTGATAGGGAACTAGAGATGAGACATGGACATAACTAAACAACAAATACAGAGAACATGATGGCTGCATCCTTCAAAGGATTGGACTACAGACCATAGGCCTATAGACTGGCCTACGACATGCGGTTTCTGTTGCCTAGCAATCACACCATGAGCAGCTACGGCTATGATTTGACAGCATGTTTGACAGAAATACAGAAAATTTGTATTTAATGTTATTTAACTTTTATCAGAGAAAAATGCGTTGTTTCATTTGGGTGCAATGTATTTGTGAAAACACCACAGCCATGAGTCCCTTTAGCCAACAATGATGCTAAGTTTTGCTAGCTAGTTTGCTACTGTAGCTCATGAGACTAATCTCATTTCATTTTGATGGCACAAACGTAGCAGGATTTACATAGTTGATATTTTACTATATATGCTTTCCACCAACACGGTGGCACGGTGGTTAGCACTGTTGCCTCACAGCAAGAAGGTCCTGAGTTCAATTCCACCATCAGGCCGGGGTCTTTCTGTGTGGAGTTTGCATGTTCTCCCCGTGTTTGCGTGGGTTCTCTCCGGGTACTCCGGCTTCCTCCCACCGTCCAAAGACATGCAGCTTGTGGGGATAGGTTAATTGGATAATCCAAATTGCCACTAGGTGTGAATGTGAGTGTGAATGATTGTCTGTCCCTGTGTGTTGGCCCTGCGACAGACTGGCGACCTGTCCAGGGTGTACCCCGCCTTTCGCCCTATGACAGCTGGGATAGGCTCCAGCGCCCCGCTGGAGCCTATCCCAGCTGTGGTCTGCTCCGCGACCCTGAAAAGGATAAGCGGAAGCGAATGGATGGATGGATGTTTCCGATAAAATGGAAAAATTTTACTGATGCAGTAAATATTCCTTTATTGAATGAGAAAACTGTGCAGTATAATTTACTTAACATGTTGAAGATATCAGAGGACTAAACGGGCTGATGTTAGGTTAAGTGAGTCTAACAGGAAAGAAATGATACAGAAACATGACATCCTTATAAAATACTTTACACACGTTATGAATATATAACTTTTCTTAGTTCTTCAAACCTTTTATTTAAATAAGCTGCATTATTAAAGTTGTCCATGGTTCCATTTATTTTTCTGCCTTTACCCGTTAGGTCGTGTCCTGCAGAACATCAGTGAGTGGTTCCCTGTATGCAGCTGTTTTGTAGTATATGTTGGAGATACCTCTGCAAATACAGGAAACAAATATCTAGAAATTGTTTTAAATGTTTTCACCAGTCCCTCAATTATAGAGAACAGCTGTTTATTCCCCCTTGTTCCCCTATAAATTTCTCCTGCTGTCTCCTTTTTTTCCTCCTCTTCCTCACACACTGCTGAATTTGTACTGGTGCTTCATCAGGTGGAGAGCCTCTGTCTCGTCTCTTATTATTAGTGTTTATAAAGGATGAGAGCTCTTTTAACTATAAACTTTAGCACAGCATGGTTGAGTCTGTTTCCTCACCACAGTTCACGGGCCAGGTGTTTGGTCCCCGTAATTTCACTTAGCTTAAAGAGTGAACCGTATTAATCTTCGGTATGCTAACATTTGCGCCACTGGATATTTTTAGTGAAATAAAAACTCAGTACTTACTTCTAAAAGTTTACTTTTGGACTGCTTCGGTTCAGTTATCAAGTCAGTGTCTTTCAACCTCACACACTACCTCAGGCTCCTTCCACACCAGAGGCGATGTCTATATCCTAATAAGTCAGCCTCAGTAGCCGGGGATTTGACTGCCAGGGCCCGTACCCTGGATCACCATAATATGCCACAAGAAACATAATACACCTGATCCCTAGGGTGCCTCCTCTGGGTGGTGGGCCTTCAGGCGGGACTCCCAGTCTACATGTAGTGTATTAGTGGCTGGTCACCTTGAAGTGGACTATACTCTACCACTGGGACTTCAGCGATCCCTCCCACTGTTCAAGCTGACGGGCCCCTTTCTCTATGTTCTCTATGGCATAGACTGCCGGCTTCTGTGACCTTCCTAATCTTTAAGGTTCATTCATTGAAAGCTAGAGGTGGAAACCACCAGCAAGACCCCAGCATAGAACAAGTGACAACAGATTGGTTCAGATGAAGTCAGAAACATCATAAAAGGAGGAGCTGTGGGTCAGGTGGGTTTCAAAGTATTTTGTAGATGTGCAGCTACTGGGAGGAGCATAAAGGCACCTAAATGGCACTTCTTGTATGAGATTTGACAATGTGATGTTTAGAAGGATATCAGCCGATCATATGCTGATTCAAGCTGGCATTGAGGTCAGCTGATTTGATGGGATTGCATTGACCGTCGAAGGCTGCGATGACTGGAAGTGAGGACCTGGTAAATTGGATGGTGGAGTCTGTAGCGCTGCTTCTGTAGCCTAGCAACCATGATAGTAGCCGTGTAGGACAGCATGTATGAAGAAAATATTTATTTAATTTTATTCGTTTTACTTTTTCCTGGTAAAAATTGAGATGTTATCAGTCTGGGATGTATGAGAGGCTGAAAAAATACTGTGGCCATGGGCTGCGTACCTTTAGCAAACAGTAATGTTCACTTAAGCTAGTCAACGAGTTTGCTTGCTGTGTCTTTTGAATTTAAGAGATTTTCATATACTGGTTTTGTTTTCTGTGTACTGGATTTGTTCTCTGTATTCATTAGTCTTACGTTTTGTATTTTCTAGTGCATCTGAGCTTCCTTGTCCTAGTTTCTGGTTCTTGCTTTGTTACGTTTGTTCACTCCCATGCCTGTCTTTTCTCTCTGTGTTCCGTCTTCATGGCTGTCTGTGCTTGTAGTCCTGTCCCTGTGTTTTCTCCCTTCATGTTCCTATGTTCATCTCCTATCTCCTTTGTCTTCCTTGTCTGTCATGTCTCTATGTCTGTTTCTCCCCAGTACAAGTGTCAAGCGTTTTATTTTGATAGGCTCCTGTGTTATGTGTATTATGTTTGATTTTGCTTCCACTGTCTCCTCAGTCAGACTGTGTTCAGCTGTGTCACCGAAGTGTTTCTAAGCAACCCTAATCTCCTGTGTATATCTTATCTGTGTCTCCCTGTGTTCTCTTTAATGTCGTCATTGTTTCCTCTCTAGCAATGTTTTCTTTTCAAGGCTTCGAAACAATCTAACATCCATCTCCACAGTGACATCTTCTGGCCAATTTGGCTATCACCACATCTTGATAATGCTCTTCTGTGAAACAATGATCCAGAAGAGCCATGCACAGTTCCAAACAAAGCTAGTTATTATACCGGACTGTCAGTAATTGTAATCAGCAGATGTTTTGAAGAAATCCTCTCACAAACAAGGAAAGAAAAATAATGAGACTGTAAAAGACAGTAGTGATCAGTGAGTGTGCTTCAACAAAATTCTACATCTGGTAATATTTGTGTTGGTCACAATCAATCAATTTCTAAAGTAAAATATATGCAAAGAAAAGATTGCAGGGTTTACTATAATAACCACACTGATTTGCAGCTGGGGTTTTTCTGGCTGTTTTTGCTCGCAGCCTTGAAACTCTGGATGTGTTTGGATGGCTTTTAAATTTTTTGGGCATTCATGTCATGAAAATACTAAAAGCTGGCATAGTATTAGGTTTGATTTTAAATTGACTGAAAAACATATATTTAAATAGATTCTTATATAACACTTTTCTACTCCCCCAGAGCACTCAAAGCGCTTTATACAGCATGCCACATGTGGCTATTCACACAAGCACTTTGTTCTATGCTTTTCACTGCTTCCTAGTTAACATTCACACTCTGGTGGCTGCATCAGAGAGCAACTTGGGGTTAGTATCTTGCCCAAGGATACTTGGCATGCAGACTAGGGGAGCCAGGAATTGAACCACTAACCTTCCAATCAGTAGATGACCTGACGTGCACATCTTTAAATCATCCTCTGCTGAGGAGCCTCTGAACTATGGCAAAACTTTCCTGAATTTTTATCTTGTAACACTGGCATGGCGTTTTACTGTGGTGATGTGGTCATAGTGAACCTGCATAACTCCTGTTGTTGTTTAGATATTCACAAGAGGAGTGTCAGTGGGAATAAAAATAGGAAAGGAAAAATACATCTGTCATTAAAATTGTTAAGAAATAGATTGCCTGTGATTAATGAATGTGTTTTCATGGTATTAATGTATTCTTTATGGCAACCCAGTATGCGAGTAATGGATTGAATTGAGGATTAAGTCACGAAATGCTGCAAATTACATTCTCTGTTGAAAGTAAAAAAATTTTTTTTTTTAAAACAGACGATGTCAGAACTGAAAACTCCTGCTTGTTTTATTTTCTCCTTGAAAGCAGAGGTGGTGTTTTATTGAGATATTTAAATGATTTTACAGCACAGTGACCTGCTCTCTCTCTGCTGATAGGAGTGATTGGAGCTCACCCACCAGTCTCTGTTTCTTGCTTTTTCTCCATTAATAATTCAAATAAGATATTTATATATTATTTATATATCTATATTATGTTTATTTGATTATACTTTGGATTCCAGTGTTTAAGTGATTGCATAGTGTAGTCCAGGGGTTCTTAACCTTTTTTACCTCTGGGCCCAACTTTTCCGCTACAAAAAAAACCCAGGGCCCATTCAGATATTAACAATGTATTGAAAAGATTAAAGTTACAGAATCTCTTGAGAGGGGCGTGCTTCCACCCACCCTAAACCTTGCCCATATATCCCTGATCTTAAAGAAGGATAAACCCGCGGATCTGTGTACATCCTACAGACCTATAAGTCTACTTAGTGTGGATTGTAAGATTCTGTCCAAAATTTTATCCAGACGTTTGGAGGAGGTTCTGCCGGTTCTGATAAAGCCTGACCAGACGGGATTCGTCAAGAATAGATACTCCCGCTCCAATGTCCACCGACTCATAAATGTTGCGCAGTTCTCTCAGAACACCAATTATAGGGCTCTTGCGATCTCTTTGGATGCTGAGAAAGCATTTGATCGGGTGGAGTGGGAGTATCTATTTGATGTTTTGGACAGGTTTGGTTTGGGATCTGAATTTGTCAAGTGGGTCAAGCTGCTGTATGGGGCCCCAGCTGCAAGGGTCTTGGTTAATGGCTCGGTCTCGGATGTCTTCCCACTGGGTAGGGGAACGCGGCAAGGATGCCCCCTCTCTCCCCTGTTGTTTGCACTTGCTTTGGAGCCACTGGCAGAGGCTATAAGAACTGATCCTGAGATCTGTGGGGTGACCTTGTCGAATACTGAATACAGGATTTCCCTTTATGCAGATGACGTGTTGCTCTTTCTCACTAAGCCAGAAACTTCTATTCCTGCACTGACACATATCATCAACCAATTCGGCCTCTTCTCAGGGTATAAGATAAATTATGATAAATCTGAAGCTTTGCCACTGGGTGACGGGGGGAGGTGGGACGCTCCTCCTAATTTCCCTTTCAGGTGGTCGACCACAGGTTTCACATATTTAGGTATCAGGGTGTCCGCAGACACAGCGGAGTTGTACAAGTTGAACTTCAAGCCGATTGTGGCCTCAATCAAGAATGACCTCAATAGGTGGTTTGACCTCCCCCTGTCTTGGACGGGTAGAATAAGTTTAATCAAGATGAATGTGCTACCCAGAATATTATACCCCATTCAAATGTTGCCTCTCAGGATCAACAGAAAAACATTCATAGAGATTGAGGGATGTCTTTCTAAATTCATATGGCGTGGGAAGAAATCTAGACTAAAGATACAGATTTTACAACTGCCCACGGATGAGGGGGGTCAGGCACTGCCTAACTTTTTATATTACTACTGGGCTTGCCATGCACAAATAATCTCAGGGTGGTTACATTCCTTCCTTCACCGGGGCGAACCATCGGTAGATGCCTGGTGCTGTGACCCTCTCTCACCTCTTAGTCTCTTATCCACTGACCTGGCGGACCTCCCTCTTGGTGTCAGAACTAATTCCGTCTTGATGCCCACTTTAAAGGTTTGGCGTAATATTACTGCCCACGTCGGAAGAAGAGGTTTCTCTAGTGCACTGCAGCCTCTAACTAGGAATAAAGCTTTCCCCCCGGGTATTGGCATTAATATATTTGATGATTGGTATTCTAAAAGTATAAGGTTTATTTGTGATCTGTTCGAAAGGGGTAGTTTTATGGCCTTTAATCAAGTTCAAGTTAAGTATAATTTACCACAGAAACACTTCTTTGGATTCCTGCAAGTAAGGCATTATGTGAACTCCCTTAAATTTCCAGCCAATCAACCAGTTTTGAACCCTGTTGAAAGCTTTCTTCTCAAAGTTAACGAGGAAATGACTACAAAAAAGAAATTTATTTCTCTTTGTTATGGGAAATTGTTGTCTTTGAACTTTATAACCACTGATAAGGCCAGGGTTCGGTGGGAAACCGACCTCGAAGCTCAGGTTGGTGCGGAAGCATGGTCCAAAACTTTCAGATCTGCCATGAAATTGTTTCCCTGTAACAGACTAAAGGAAAGCCAGTACAGAATCTTACATAGACTACAGCGTACGCCGGAGTTCCTAAATAAAATTCACCCTCAGATTTCTGCTCTTTGTGTGAAGTGCAACACGGCTGTAGGGACCTATTACCACTGCATATGGCAATGTCCTTTAATTACTAGATTTTGGAAGAATATTGCTATAGAGCTGATAGGTTTGTAGCTTGAACCTATTCGCTGGAACGTTAAGACAATATATAAGTAAATATTTCTAAGCATAAATGACAATCAACAATACAAATCTAACAAGAGCTTTGCTCTATTTTCCACCGAACGATCCCACTGAACCCTATGCTGTTTGTTCTGGGTCTATCTATAGAAGGGCTCTCTCTGTCTTCTGTACAGATGCTTTTGTTAAGTAAACTTTTACATTTGGCGAGGCGATGTGTACTGTTTCAATGGATTCAGAGACGGCCCCCTACTGTTACACAGTGGTACAGAGAACTGCTCAGGGTGCTGCCGATGGAGCGCCTCAGTGCCATCATAAAGGGCAATTGTAATGCATTCTGTAGCATATGGCAGCCTCTGCTTGATCACCTACCTCATGACCTTACTGTGCTATTACATAAAGGGGACTCGCAGTTTGTTTTTAAACACACTGATTAATGTCTGTGTTTTCCCCCCCCCTTTTTTTTTTTTTTTTTTTTATTGTTTCCCTTGACTTCGAATGTGAAACGCTTTACATATTTTGTCCCAGGCGTGTGTACTGGTAACTCATATACCTGCATTTGCTTTGTTTTTGTTTTGTTTTTTTGTGCTTGGCTGTGCTGACTTGTTGCTGTTCGTGTTGTTCTGACAAAATCAATAAATCATCGTTTCAAAAAAAAAAAGAAAAGATTAAAGTTTCTTTTTGTTTGATTTATATTTAATAACTAAATCAAATCTGAACCTGCAGATACAACAAAATGCCAAAAAGGTTAACTATTCATGGAACAAATCAAACTGCAAGTAGAAATTGAAAGGCTCAAGTCAGGCTTAATAACACAAAAATGATTAATAATTCAATTTTACTACAGCAAAAGAGACAAGAAAAAAGGGAAAAATTGGATAAATAATGTGGTGATAAAATAAATATACTCAAAATATTTTCTAAATAATAAATGAATAAGCTTATAAAATTTAAATAAACTACAAATGAAAATATAGCCTTATAATCTGTGAGTGAATATGAAAGTTGCTTCAGCAGTAAACTTTTTTTCATTGGCAGAACCAGAAGTTAGTCTTTATATTTGAGACAAATGAACAACAACAGTCACAACATTTTTTTGGTAAACTGCAACTCCCCTTTTATGTTCACCTCTTAATGAGACACTTGAGCCTACCTCTGAGACACAAATCCAGGTCCAGTCTGGGTGGAATGGGGGAAAGGCTCATTCTCAGAGTCGGGCTATGGTCTTGGTTGAGGCCACGATGGAAAATCCTGATTCACACAGATATGTTGTTGTGAATGGGAGAAAGAGTTTCAGAGCTCTCAGTGCCAGACATGGGTACTCCTTTTGAGACAGCAATTCAGAAGAAGCCCAGGTCCAGTTTGCCCCAACTTTAAAGTGCTGTCGGTGGAAACTTCCAGAAGCTGGGACTGCAGATGTGAGGGCAATGCAACATCATTTTCAGCGGGATCCGCAGAAAATGGGTCCAAAATCCACATGTGTCCTTCTCTGGGATCCTCAGGGAAATATTCATCGAATATCTCTGTCAGTTGTGAAAGGTGCTGACAGACAGGGTCACAAAAGTGGAAACATGTCCTTCTCTTTTCCTGTTTCCTCTTGTAAAGCTTCAACTTTGTCTGCAACAAAAAACATGTTGCTGTTTCTCTCTTCAAGTGAGATGTTCAACTCGTTCAGCAGTGAAAAAAATGTGACAGAGATAAGCAAGTTTAGCTTAATGATGTGCAAGAGGAGATTTTTTTCCCCGTGAGAAAAGAAGAGACCTTATTCCTCAGTTCAAACAAACACTTCCTCTTGAAAGCCATCTCTCCTCACTGTGGTAGCAGCAGATGGACATGATCTGCTTCCATGTCCTCACAAAGCTTGGCAAAACATCTGGAGTTATTTTTAATGAAATCGATAGTTTTTAGACTTACATCCATCACCTCGTGGAACTCTGGTGACATCTTTTTTGCTGCAAGGCTTTCACTGTGGAGAAAACAGTGGGTCCATTTAGCTTCTGGTGCACTATCAAAGATCTGCCTAATGATGCCTGCCAGTCATTGAAGCTGCACCATCAATGCACACCCCAACACATTTCTGCCAGTCCAGGTCGTTCTCAGTGAAATAGTTGTCAATGCAGTGGAAACATTCCTGAGCCATGGCTCGTGCTGGTAGCTCTCCACAAAACCGCATGTCTTCATGCAAACTGCTGTCCCAGCGATAACGAACAAAAATCTGCAGCAATGCACCATTCGTGACATCAGTGGACTCGTCTAGTTGCAAAGAGAAAAATGGACTACTTTTTATTCTTTCCAGAAGCTGATGCCGTATCTAAGTCTATGTCTGTGATACGGTGGCTCATAGTGTCGTTTGAGAGTAGGAGGGTCAGTAGCTTCTTTGCAGCAGCCTCTCTGATCATGTCATGGCACATATGTACAGCGGCAGGCAAAATCAACTCCTCCGCTATAGTGAAAGAATTTTTACTCTGTGCCACAAGTCTGGATACGAGGTAGCTTTTAAAACACAATTAGAGTTACCAGTCAGTGACACAACACACCGTTTCTGCATTAGCAGCTCCTTTTAATATTTCTTGCGAGTGTGGGATGTTTGGTTTCGAGATGGCATTTTAATTTCAAAGGCTTCAGTGCTTCGTTGGATAGCATTAGTCCACACTCCACACATTGGGTCTGCCTCGTTTCCTCCATTCACAAACCCATACTTCAGGAAGTCAGAGTTATACTTGTACAAACATTTTGCCTTTTGGGAGGTGGGCTTGCCACTTTCATCTTCATTTTTGCATTTTAAGAGCTTCTCCATATCTTTTGCTAACTGCAAACGGGGTCTTCTTCTGCTTGCTTATTTAGGCTGATTAAACAACTCCCATCAAGCGATGGGAAGCTGTATTGTAACTGAGATTTTCATGGATAACAGTAGTCCCTGGTGTCTTCAATTAATAACTTATGATGTCCCACGGCCCGCAGGTACAAAACAAAATTTTTTTTGCTGCCCTCAAGCTGTGACTCGCTAACAAAGACTAACACTGAGCAGTGCTGATTTTCTAACACTGGAATATTTCTAACATTTTGAGTTATTTTCCAGCGTTACAAAATCAGCACTGCTCAGTGTTAGCCATTGTTAATCTTCAAAGCTGACTAGGTTACTTTTAAACATATAACACTGTCAAAAGTGTTAATTTAACACTCAACAGTGTTGTATTTAACACTCAGAGGAGTGGACCCATATAGACACTCTAGTGTTAATTTAACACTGGAGATTTTGCTGTGTACTGGTCTAAACTAACCTAATGTTATTGTAATAGTACTCACTTACTTCACATTCCTCTATCCTTGTGTAGTCTTCAGGCTGAGTTGCTCCCTGCCAAAGAGACCTCATTTCGGAGATGTATCTGTACTGGACCTGCTCCCTGGAGGGAATGCGCGCTTTCACTGCCACATGGGTTACCACTTGCGTGGGGAACCAGTGCTTACCTGCCTTAATGCCTCCTTGCCAGTTTGGAGTGATAAGGAACCTGTGTGCAGGGGTGAGTGTGTATAGAACGGTTTCTTTACAGTTTTTCTTAAAATTCTGTAGCAAAAAGGATACTTCATTTCACTTTTTGTGAAAGATACTCCACTAACAAATTCAAATTGAGTGTTCTGCTCTTCAGCTCTTTGTGGGGGAACAGTGAAGAATGCTACAGTGGGACGAGTGCTCTCCCCATCTCCCCACCATGGCCCTAATGCCACCTTGGATCGCTCCTGCTCCTGGTCCCTTGAAGCACCCAAAGACCAGAGGCTGCATCTCCACCTGGAGAGACTGGCCTTGGGACCAACTGACAGGTAAAAGCAACCATATTGTATGGATGAATATCTGAATAGGCATATCAGGTACAGCTCCAAAGGCCCTAAGGGTCAGATGCAAAATGACTAAAACCAGAAAAGACCGCACAGAGTTGCAGAAAGATCTCAAACTAAACAATTACCGCTGGTAATTATCAGTAATTACCACAAAAGATACAAAGAGACACACAGGGAATTACTTTAAAGAGATGTACAACAATAAAAATGATCAGATACCTGTTCTTGATATCAGCAGTACTGGCACTGTATTCAATTGGTACTAAATTTTGTATTATTACACACCACTAATCCATTCATTAACACCATCTCTGTGTCGCCTTAGGTTGGTGTTGTGGAGTGGGCTGGACGCTGGCTCTGTGGTGCTGTTTGATTCAGGTCGGGGGGGTCAGATACCCTTTGAAGGAGTGATCAGCGAAGGTCCAGCTGTAAGAATCCAATTCATCACGGATCAGCCCAACCACAACACAGGATTCAATATCCGCTATGAAGGTGCAGAAGCCACTGTAGATCTAGTTGGGCACAAAAATTAAACATGAACTACATTCTTGGAGAGCAGTTCAAACAATTATATTTGTAATTAATGCATAATTATGTAAGCAAACAGAAGACCACTGGTAAAAAGACCAGTTTTTATTTTTGCAGATGGACTGTTAATCAGATTTTTAATAGATTGCCAGGAAGCAAGCAGGTTCTTAATCATTATATTAGCCAGCATGTTAGTTGTTTTTGGCAGTCTCAAATAGCCAGAGGATGGAAAAAATACCCTTCAAAATGTTTGTCAGTATCAATGAAGAGAAGAAAACAACCAAAGAATAATCTCTATACAATTTATTATAAATGTGTGGTTTAACAGATAATAAATGCAAAAACTATACATCATTTGACATTTAGTTATTGTAAATTGGAGGCGATGTGTTAGGAAAAATCACATTCAAAAAAGCATAAACATTTTGGTATTCATTTTACAGAGCTTTCTATTTTCTCTTTCAGCTTTTGAACGCGGCCACTGTTACGAGCCATATCTTCAGAATGGAAACTTCACCACCTCCGACCCTCTGTATGGAGTTGGAACAGTGGTTCAGTTTACTTGTGATCCAGGCCACTCCTTAGAGCAAGGTCCCCCTGTGATTGAATGCATCAGTGCCAGAGATCCATACTGGAATGACACTGAGCCTCTGTGCAAAGGTAAAAATGAAGGCAGAAAGTGAAGAGAGGAGGCTTCATGACAGATTAGGATAAGACCATAAATGTTCTATTTTTGAGGGTTCTGTCAAAATACCTTTCACGTCAGATTCAACAGAATTCCTTAACTACATAACCTTATTTCGACCTGTTTTATCCACCTATTCATGAGTAGGTGTAAAAATAATAAATTTGTTATTCGGATATTATTACAATAACTAGAGGTGGTATTTTTTATCCATTTGACTTGTAACCCAGGCTAACACACTTTGTTTTCTGCCACATATGATTTCAATTCTTGAATCAAAATCTGCTTTGACCACTTACTGCACTGAACCTAATTACAAAAGAAAACATTAAAATAATGAGCTTAGTCTCGGAGCAGATCATGAAAAACTTATAAAATGTAATCTTTAGATTTTAAGCAATTTTAATTGTGTGTGTGTGTGTGTGTGTGTGTGTGTGTGTGTGTGTGTGTGTGTGTCTTCATTCCTGGACGTGAATTATATATGACTAAAAAATACATAGACAGAAAAGACAGTTGTTTAGTAATTCTAGTTCTCAAAACAGGAACTCTCACATTTTCTTCTGCCATATGTCCTCCACCTATCCTCTGCAGCACAGTGTGGAGGTGATTTGTCGGGTCCAGGAGGGTTAATTTTGTCTCCAAACTGGCCAGAATGGTATGGAGAAGGAGAGGACTGCAGCTGGAGGATACATGTTGGCGAGGACAAGCGGGTGCTGCTTGATGTACAACTGTGAGGAAAAACACCAACACACATACATACACACTCATGCACATTACAACTTCTGCTCTCTTCGTCTTGATACATGCTCAATCATCCAGGTAAGTAAATCCCCAAAAGTTGATTCTGTTCATCTGGACGTAGCGTTTTGTGCATACAGTACATGTGCATAATGACTGAAACCAGCCCACTGAAGGAACAATGGGCTGAGAGGTCAGTTCCTTAATCTTAATAATGCAAATGTACTGTTTATAAGGATGGGGAAACCTGCAGTCAGCTGAGACTGAAGAAGTCACTTGGATGAGTGACGAAATGTTACTCCCACAAAACGCTACGTCCAGATGAACAGAATCAACTTTTGGAGTTCTGCTCTCTTCCAAAGTTTGACGCAACCAAACCTAACTTTTTTCTTTAACTTTTTTGGAGGCAGAGAGGGTGGAGGTTAGGTGTGTGCATGGGGACCTCCACGAACATCTGCTGCAAGTTAAATACAGGGGAAATTTTCTCCAGGCCCAGGAATGTTAGGAGCATCTGTACAACAGAGGGGACAAACTCAGGCATCTTTCACCAGGAGATAAAGTACTTGTATTGCTCCCTTCTTCTATATCAAAGTTAATTACTTCTTGTGGAGAAGAAAAATTGGTTCTCAAGTCAAGTCAAGTGGCTTTATTGTCATTTTAAACATGTGCAGTGGTACAGTACACAGTGAAACAAGACAGCGTTCCTCCAAGACCATGGTGCTACATATAACAGACAATCAATACAGGACTACTCTGTACAGTTCTGTGCCGACTACTGAAAGGTAAATGAGGTGTCACAGGATGATGCCTAACCAATGCCCCAGGTCGATGAGCTCCTCGACCATGAACAGTGGAGTGAGCACTAGGTTTAACCAAGGGCTTCTGGCAGATACCCTTGTCTGCAGAGTTCAAAGAAAAAATGGCCTTCTCCACTCTGTACGGTTTTTACCACTTCTGTTTGGCTTGTTCCCAGCCACATTCCAGGGCAGGGCTCATGGCCAACACGAAGAAGTGTGTGGTTGGACAAAGGGAGGTACAGTATTTGAGGTTTTCTTTGGATGAAGGCAGGTGCATCCACAGATGGATGAAACAGCAGCTGTCGATTTCTGTCCCAAGACCATAAAAGGGGTGAGGGGGTCCTTGGGGCTGGCTGGTTACTACCTCCAGTTCATGCCAGGCTTGGCGGGCCTGACCAACCCTTGACTGATCTCACCTGAAAGGGTGCAGGTAAAGAAAGCTGTCTGTGGGGAACCCCTGCTCTACACTCCTAACTTCTCCCTACCTTTTATTCTGCAGACGGACACTTTGAACAGAGGGCCGGGGGCCATTTTGTCCCAGCAGGTAAAGGGGTGTCAACTGTCCAGCTGTATACATCAGTAGGAAATTGTCACAGTGGGAAGCCAGGTACGGTATGGTGAAGAGAGGTCACCTCTGCTGCTGAGCATAAATTTATCTGCGTCATCACCCCAGAAAAGGCAAGTTAACAGCACCTCAGATTAGAGCCCAGATAAATGCAACAGGGAGTTCCAGCAGCAGATAGTTCTCTACATCAACTGTTCAGAGGAGACTGTGTAAAACAGCCTTTTTGGTCAAACAGCTGCTAAGAAACTACTACTAAGGAAAAGCAAAAAGCAGAAGAGATATATGTGCTCATAGAAACACAAAGAATGGACATTAGAAGAGTCTAATGAGTCCAGATTTGAGATCTTTGGTTCCACCCGTGATGTCTTTGTGCAGTGCAGAAAAGGTGAATGGATTGTCTCTATGTGCATGGTTCCCACTGTGAAGCATGGAGAAGGATTTATTCAAAATTGAAGGCACACTGAAACAGGATGTCTACCACAGCATCCTGCAGCAACATGCCATCCCATCTGGTTTGCATTTAGTTGGAACGTCATTTAATTTTAACAAGACAGTGACCCAAAATACACCTCCAGGCAGTGTAAGGGCTAACTGACCAAGAAGGACAGTGATTGCGTCAGATGGCCTGGCCTCCACAGTCACCTGACCTAAACCCAATCGAGATGGTTTAGGACGAGATGGACCACAGAGTGAAGGCAAAGGGGCCAGTAAGTGCTCAGCACTATTTCAAGACTGTTGACTTTTGAAAAATGATTTCAGGTGAATACCTCATGCGGGCCATCGAGAGAATGCCAAGAGTGTACAAAGCAGCAATCAAAGCAAAGGGTGGCTATTTTGAAGAATCTAAAATATAAAACAGGTTTTGAATTATCCATCCATCTTCATCCGCTTTATCCGGGGCCTGGTCGCGGGGGCAGCAGCCTAAGCAAAGAGGCCCAGACCTCCCTCTCCCCAGCCACCTCCTCCAGCTTATCCGGGGGAACACCAAGGCATTCCCAGGCCAGCCGAGAGATATAATCTCTCCAGCGTGTCCTGGGTCTGCCCCAGGGCCTCCTCCCGGTGGGACATGCCTGGAACACCTCACCCAGGAGGCGCCCAGGGGGCATCCTTGTCAGATGGCCGCAGCACCAATCTGTCTGTTGATCTCCGGCTCCCTTCTCCCATCACTCACTAACAAAACCCCGAGGTACTTGAACTCCTCCACTTGGGGCAGGAACTCATCCCCGACCCGGAGTGGGCACTCCACCCTTTTCCGGCTGAGAACCATGGTCTCAGATTTGGAGGTGCTGATCCTCATTCCCGCTGCTTCACACTCGGCTGCGAACTGTTCCAGTGCGAGCTGGAGGCCCTCACCCGATGAAGCCAACAGAACCACATCATCCGCAAAAATCAGAGATGAGATTCTGAGGCCACTGAAGTGAAAGCCCTTATGAACAGAATCGGTGGCAAAGGGCAGCCCTGGCGGAGCCCATCACCCACCGGGAACGAGTCCGACTTATTCCCGCAATGCGAACCAAGCTCTTGCAACGGTTGTATAGGGATCGAATGGCCTGTAGAAATGGGCCAGACACCCCATACTCCTGCAGCACCTCCCACAGGACACCCCGAGGGACACGGTCGAATGCCTTCTCCAAGTCCACAAAACACATGTAGACTGGTTGGGCAAACTCCCATGCACCCTCAAGTATCCTGGAGAGGATAAAGAGCTGGTCCAGTGTTCCGCGACCAGGACGAAAACCGCATTGTTCCTCCTGTATCCGAGGTTCGGCTAGCGGACGAACTCTTTTTTCCAGCACCCTGGCATAGACTTTCCCAGGGAGGCGGAATTATTTCACAGTTTTTTGTTCACTACAAAGTTTCATATGTTCATTAAAGTTTCAATGCCTTCAGTAAGAATCTACAATGTAACTAGTCATGAAAATAAAGAAAAAACATTTTAAATCCAAAATCCTGCTTCGTAGTATAGACCCTCTGCCACACCGAATTCTGTCAACTTCAGGGAAGCAGAAAGCAAGCTTTAAACTTTCTGACTTTCTATTTTCTGCAAAAATAGGTCAAATATGGACAGTGGTAAGAACAGCTAGTCTTTTCTGCCAAATCCAGCCCCATGACATCTACCCAGAAAAGTAATCTGTTAACAGTCTAACTGTGCAGCAACTGTTAACTAAGTAATTTAGTAACAGCAAGTTAACTTTAACAAACATTAAATGCTGTCAGCTTCACTGAGAAACAAATTTAAACACACTGATTACAAGTTTTTTTTTAACTGTTTCAAAAGAGAACATGATCCTCCAAAATGGTAATAATCCTGCTCTCTGATGCTGTTAAGCCAGTGGTTTAGATTTGAAGTGAGCTACTGGGCATACTTGTACCCAAGTGGAAACTCTTCTTTTTGGCAGACCAATCACAGTTTAGTGTACTGCTTCCTCCTACTCGTGAATTAATGTAAATGTTTTCTTTGTTGTTACTTGATTGCTTTAAGTTAACTTCACTTAAAACAGAGAGTAAACTGTTATTTATACTGCCTATTCAACAAAGCATTTCTTTTTTTTTTCATGAAGTCAGCAAAGTGAACCAAAACAAATTCGTTGTTTGTGTGCACAAGCTTGGCCAAATTAAGATTTTTCCTACAGCTAACAATAACTTGGGAAAAACAAGTAAAAAAGTATATATTGTACATGATTTTACAGTGTAAGGTGAAACTGTGTGCACATTGGAAGTGATTTGCAGCGATGTGTTAACCACAGGCCGCACAAAGTAGCATTCAGTGATTTCAAGCGACTACAGGCAAAATAACTGCTGGCAACATTAGGTGGGAGAGACCCAAGCTAACTTTTCTCAACTTCGAAGATTCCCTCTATGAGAGGGAAGAATAATGTTGATTGACATATGACCTGGTAGTAAATACACTAGTGAATCACCTAGGCAACTAAAGCCTGGATGCAAGTGAGCAGCCATCAACATCAAAGTGCTGTGCAGTGAGTGAACTGTTTCCAGGGTGGATGCAGCTTAAGATAATCAATGTTTAGTTTTCACTTCATGTTCTAACACACAGAAATGTGAGCGGTTTCAGTTTGGTCATGTAACTGTTGACAAAAAAACATCCACTCAAAAACCAGAAACTACTCCTTTTAATTTGTATATAAGTATTGATATTAACAATGAGTTGATACCTGCTCGAATAAAAGGAATATCTGTAACTCACCAACAGTCCAAAAGCACTATTGTGAAATTAATTTTAAAGTAAATAACTCACCTTAAGTAAGGCTTTACTATTGTTTTATTTAAATTAAGTTATTATACAATTTTCAATTATATAAAAAGGGAATGGACAAGTTTAATTAAACTCTCTGGCAGCTTTGTTCCAGCTACACTTGTTTTGGTATGCCATATAATATTTTCAGATATTTCAGTATTCAAAATCTTGCAAACTACATCTTTTCAAAGCCACTGTGGTGTGATCAATCAAACGTGTCTTGGGCAAAAACATTGCAGTCATGCTTACATACTCCTGTGAATGAATGCAGCATTTAGACTTTGATGTCATTTTGTCTCCCACACAGTCAGCTGTTTATACAAATGTGTTCTGAATCATTATAACTCATCTTGAACTGATATCATTAGCTGTACTGCAGTATTTCTTTCCCTTCCTCCTTGTCTTCAGACTCAACATCAGTGACAGTGACATGCTGACGATCACCGATGGAGATGAGGTCACAACTCGTATTCTGGGACGCTATGTTGGAGGCAGCAGCCCCTTCAAGCTTTCCTCAACGACCCCTGATCTGACTGTGACCTTCCATTCTGACCCGGCGGGGCTTGTCTTCGGCAAGGGGGAAGGCTTTATTATCAACTATATAGGTGACAATAACCGTTACAGGTCTATTTTTGCTTTAAGTGTTAAAAAAAGAGTATAAGCTGTGAAAAAGAATCTTAAAATCTACTTATCCATCCATCCATCCATCCATTCTCTTCTGCATTTGGGTCTTCTATTTTAGTTAGAAGACCCAAATGCCATGTTGCAATACTATACTGCTATGGTAGCCAACGTTTCAAATGCAGATTTTGACAGGTTTGTGAGTGTACACTTTATCCAAATCTAGTGAGGGTTTACTCACCTTTGCCAGTGGGTGGCTGTAGCTCAGGCGGTAGAGCAGAATGTGTATGAATGTAGTTAGGAAGCACTCAGCTAAGAGAAAGTGTGTGATTTGTTGAATGTGGCATGATGTATAAAGCAGCGGTCCCCCGGGCCTCGGACCAGTACCGGGCCGCACGAGTTGAGGTTCAGGTGTAAAATGTATGGTTTTTATTGGTTTTCAGTGTTATTTTGTTATAGTTTGATCGTTAACTCTGTTTTCCTGGGTCTTTTCACGTGCGTTATGAATACATCTTCCTTTTTTCGGTACCGGTACGAGTTTTATTTTGTTGTATTTATCCGCAACACCTTAAAGGCCGGTCCGTGAAAATATTGTCGGGCATAAACCGGTCCGTGGCACAAAAAAGGTTGGGGACCGCTGGTATGAAGCACTTTGAGTAATCTGGGAGAGTTGAAAAACGCTATATACAGTAAGAATCAGTCCATTCACTGGCTGAACAGAGTTTGGTCATGTTCCTTTTGTACTACTATGCACATGTTATTATTACATGGTTTAATTAAGGTACACATTAGGCTGACATCTGGGGCCAGAGCTGAAACTGTTCTGGGCCAGCATTGTGTCTGCAACTGGCCCGTGGCTGCACACGACTTATACATGGCCCACATACCGGAAAGAATGACGGCCCTTTGATGGCCCAGACCAGGTTTGCCAGAGGTAATCCACACATGGGCCAGCAAAGGACCACCAGTGTGTCTGCAACTGGCCTTGTGCTGGCCAATGTGTGGGCCACCTTTGGCAAACCAGATCTGGGCCACCAAGGGGCCGTCATTCTTTCTGGTATGTGGGCCATGTGTAAGCACACTGTGTGGGCCAGATCTGGGCCATACCAATTTTGCTATGTGGGTTCAGTCTCAGCTGACTGCAGGTTTCTCCAACCTTTAAAACAGTACATTTGCACAATGACTTGAACTAGTACTTCCGGTGAACAATGGGCTGTGAGGTCAGTTCCTTCATTAATATGCAAATTGTTATGGCCACTGATCAACAACCAGTACTCAAATATCATTAATCAATGACAATGATCAATGGCCATGAATACCAGAGGACCAGGATCAGTAAGGGTTTTCGCTTAGGCTGTCATGGTCCTGGGTCTGGTGACCCAGAGTTCATGTGTATTTGAGTTTTTGTTAATATTCAATGTCATTCATGGTTTTTGTTCTCTTTATGGGTTTTGTGCTTATCTATAGTTTATAGTCTTTAGGGTTCTGTCTCGATGTCTTCCCTGTGTCTCCGTGTTTCATGTTCCCTCTCGTCTCTCCAGTTAGAATGTCCCCCTGTTTGTTTCTCTCCCCTGTATAGGAATTTCTTTTATTTATGTATTAATGACATTATTTTATTGTATAATGCCTTGGTGCCACTGGATTTTAGCATGTCTCACACTCATACAGTTAGACAGATGGTGGAGGTCTGGTAAGGAAGTTGGGGGATGCAGACAACTCCACAGGAAGAATCTTTTGTCTCTTTGAGGACTCTGGGAGGTAGCAAGGGAGCGTGAACCTTAAGGTGTGAAACAGCTGTGTACTGCCTTTTGTTCCTGAAGAAGATATTTAACTGAGAGCCATGCTAGGCTCAGGGTGAGACTCTGCTGACCGTCTGCCCCATGATCATGCAGGCTCTCCACCAAGCTTGGTTTTCTGTTCTTTGTTTGTGATTAAAGAATGTTAGCTACCGCTCACCACTTGTCTGCATGCTCTATTTAATGGAAAACTTCCACAACACCCCATTCTTGGAGTTAAGCTTGTTTGTCTTTGTCTGCTTTTTCATATTTGTCGTGCTTCCAGTTTTATTTTGACGGTCCTTGTTCTGCGTAAAACGTATTCAGTTTTGCTTCCCCTTTGTCTGTGTATTTAATCCCTCAGTCTACCTCTATTTGTTGTCGCATTTTCCACGTTAGTGGTATGTCCAGTCATTAGTGGCCAGTCAGGAGTGTCTTAGTTCTAGTTTATGTTTGTTTTTTTTCTTTAGTATTCATGTTTTTTGTTTTTTAGTTAATTTTTCCTAGCAAATAAAGCTGCTGCTTTGAGTTAAGTTTTCCATCTGAGAGTCCTGCGTTTGGGTCCTAACTTAGCCTGCCACACAGCTTACCACACAGTTCACCACATAGGTAGCAATTGTCCTTCTTCTCTGCTGGATTGCCTGGAGCTTTCTTTAGGCACCTTCTCAGCTTTGATTAATGCCCAGTTTGAATAACCACATTTACTCAGGGCCTTCTTAATATGATGTTCTTCTGCTTCCCTGGCCGCTGTATCTGTGGGGATCGTGTTCGCTCTCTGTTGTAGTGTCCTGATGACACCCAGTTTGTGTTCCACTGGATGATGAGAGTTAAACCTTAAATAGTGATTCATATGTGTTGTCGTTTTTCATATCCTCCCTGGTGAACTTGATGTGTTGGTCCACTCAGTTAATGTGATCAGTGAATTGTGGTATGTCCGGAGAGTTGATTCTTACCCATGTGTCATCCACATACCTGAGCCAATGACTTGGTGGTGTTCCACGGCAAGGATAACAGAGCCTTCTTTTCCACTTCTTCCATGTACAAGTTGGCCACAATGGGTAAAACTGGGAAACGCATGGCACACCTATGTTTTTGCCTGTAGTACTGACTCTTGGATGTGAAATATGGGGAATGAAAACAGTTTAAAGAGCAAACACCTTTGGTCAGTGCTGAGAGTTCAAGGTTCTTTATTTGCCATTTGTCCATAAAACCAGCAGTCAAGGCAGATTGGAATTCTTGTGCAGAGGTCTCTTAGTCATAGTGAGCATGTTAGAAAAATAAACAAGACAATACAATGCTAATATTAATTTTAAATTCTAAATTATACCCCCTTTACAAGAGGGGTGGAAGTATATTCCCAAGAGTCTAATTATATATATATATATATATATATATATATATATATATATATATATATATATATATATATATATATATTATATATATATACATATGTATATATGTATATATACACACACATGGAAGTTTGGAAGTATGGAAGTTTTGTTGTGTTGCTGAGATTGGGGTTCATCCTGCAATCTCTTACGAACTTTCATCTGCCTCCATAATGACATCTCTCACCTTCTCAACAAAATCCAGGGTGTTCTGGATGTGGTGTTCAGAGCTGCCTATCAATGGGTTGAGGATCAAAGCCAGAAACTTTGAGATATTATAGGTGACTGAGCTGATCATACAGACAATTGGTCTTAAATGTACACCCTGTTTATGTATCTTAGGTAAACCATACAGACTTGGTGTAGCTTCCCCTGGGTTTCATTTTAAGTATTTTTGTCACAGAGCTGTGTGAAATTGTCTCACGATAGTCTTTCTGGTTTAGCAAAACAACTACCCTTGTCTGCTGGAAGGATGATAATGTTTTTCTTTTTCTCTGTTTGGGTGAATTGCCTGTCAGACAAATTTTACACCCACTTGTCCTCATCCTCGGAGTGGCATTTCTTCTAGCTACTGAGGGCACTCTCCATGTTTTTGTTTGGTTTCTGATGCACAAAAAATAAGTCAAACTCAGTTTTTTTTCATGGTCTTAGACTTTTCATGCTGTGCTAGACGAGCCTTTTCAGTTAATTTAAACACCTTTCGAAGAATACTCTCTAGAAGCATTGTAAGACACTATCAGATCCGCTTCTCTTTAGATTTCACATCGATGGTAAAAATGTATTTGTCTCAGCTATTCATTGAGGATCTGGTTCTGTGCCTTCTGGAGAATTTTTGCTGCCCAGAGGCCCGATCAATGGTCATTGATCAATGATCTCTGATCACTGATCACTGATCACTGGCTGTTGATCATTGTTCATGACAATTTGCATATTAATGAAGAAACTGACCTCACAGCCCATTATTCGCCAGCAGTGCTACTTTCAGTCATTGTGCAAATTTACTGTTTAAAAGGTCGGGGAAACCTGCAGTTAGCTGAGACGGAAGAAGTCACTTGGATGAGTGATGAAACGTTTCTCCCACTGAAAATGCTACGTCCAGATGAATGGAATCAACTTTTTTGGATTTCCTCACCTGGATGATCGAGGATACATCAAGATATCTCTATCAATCACCAACAATTTGCCGCTTGGAGATTATAAAGATATTGATAATTTTATTTGTCAGGGTTTGTTATTATGGCTCTGGGCAGAGAATAAACTAGGCATGAATGATAACAAACATGTATCCGATATTATATCTGTCAACAAGGTGCACTGAAGGGTATCAGTTGACGGAACAGCTGATATGGACTGGTTTTCTGATCTGCAGGGATTGAATTTGTAGAGTTTACACTGTGCATAATTTATTGTCTGTTATTCTTTTAAAAGTTTAAAGGTTGTGGCAGAAAACACTGGGTTGTCAGCTTAAGCCCACAGAAGGGAAGTCAGAAGCATTAAGCGCTAAGGCATACTTGTTTTAAATTTTGGTTATCACTGACAATCAGAACACAAAATAAAAAGACACTGGAATTATCATTTAAATAGTTTTTAACTTTAATTTACTTTTCTAATTAATTTCCGTTCTGTCCATTCTCAAGCTGCCCACTTTATTTTTCATCTTCTATTTTCTGTCCTCTCATCTTTACTTGTTTTTTTTTTACTTAAGGCAGATCTGCCCAAGACTTAACATAGCAGGAAGGTTTGAACTGCACACTTTAATGCTGGAAAGATCAGATGATCCAATCCAAGATCAAATCAATTTGTTTAAAAAAAACAAAAACTACTCAATGATGATGAATGCATTGATCTTGCTGAATCTCATTCTGTGTAATTAATTCATGATGTCTGAGGGCTTCTCACCATGTTACAGATGTGCCATAGCCAAATTTTCAATGCAGCCTCTTTAAAGCTACACTAATCACTATTTTTTATATGAGCAGTTTTTCAAATGACTTAAACAATTCAAATCAATTATGTTTTATTGATTGTTTTTGATTTATTGAGTTGAGCAGAGACTTGCAAATGGGGCAAGGGATGACTGAGACAATATATACAAAGAGTGGTGACAAGGAAAATGGGAGCACAGCAGGAACAAATTAAAAATAACAAAACAGGGAAAGCAAACTGAGCACAAAGGACATGATACAAGTGACCATCAAAATAAAACAGGAACTGGCACACAGACTGAGATCCAGACAAGGACACTTACAGTTGACAAAAGAACAGAGGAAAGACAGACAGGAAAACATATGACACACTGGAGAGACAATGGATGAACCACGAGGAGGGGAACATGGAACAAGTAAGGGAGATGAAAGCAGACACGACTAAGGCATGGATTGAGAGGGCGAGGGACTCAGGGAAAGAGAGAAACACAGAAGGAGGGAACGAGAAACATGGAGGAGTGCGAGGGACATGGACGGAAAAAGATTTAAACACCAATGACTTGACAGTCACATACAGGCAACACAGGGGAGAGACCAAGACACAAGAGTAACCTAACAAGAAACTAAACTGTGAATACAAGGGAACTCAAGAACTTGGAAAGAATAAACTCAAGATTGACTAGTGAGACTTGAATATCATCGTCAAAATAAAAACAATCAACAAAACACAGGAAACTCAAAATACTGGTATGACGATCCAGAACAATGATAGTATATTAAGTGGTAATAAGTAGGAGTAACAGTTGGTATCAGTGCTATATACTGTCAACAATCAGCAATGACCTGGAAAATACTCTAATACTAAAATAATTTTAAAAAATTGTAAACATTAAAAAAAAAATGCCTAGAAAAGGTTCTAGTGTATTGTCTTTCTTATTCCAAATGAAGGTAAAATTTATTAAATGAACATCACATTCTTTATGGGATGATGTGAAACATCGGCTAAGAACGTGAACTCACAAAACACAGATCGTCAGTCAGATCATAGACTTCTATAGAATCAGTCATAGACATAGTCTAGACATAATCCAAGTTTAAGGTATATTCATTTCTTTTCCACATATAAGATTATATTAACAGATATTAATAAATATATTAAATTTTCAGTATAGTGTTGAAAAAGTACTTCAAAAAAAGTGTTTGGTGGTGTTGTCATAGGGAACATGCAATGCGTAAAAAGACATAAGTGCAATATCCTTCTTTGACAAGTGCAATATCCTTTCATTGTGTTTCGTAGAACTGTATTTGTGTGTATTTATACTTTTACATTTACTATTTTATTTTATTATACTCTCAATTTTATTATATTGTTATTTTATTCTGTGGAATGCTGAGTGAAAGCATGTAAGAATGTATGCATGCTAGCTCTGCTCCAATTTCGCTGTACAATGCCTAATATAGTGATAATATGTGTGTGAATGCGAGAGTGAATGAATAGTGGCATTGTAAAGTGCTTTGGGTGCCTTGAAAAGCGCTATATAAATCCAATCCATTATTATCATTATTATTATAATAAAGGAATTTAATTTTTATAAGCAGGAAGAGGTGCTAGGCTAAAACTAAACCCTTGTTCTAGTGTTAATCCTACACACACTCAATACTTCCCAAGGGCTTCATGGTTTGCACTTGGTCAGCAACTATCCTTTAACACCGCTGTCACAAGCTCACTGACCTAATAAATCAAAAATATGATATTTCTATGGATTTTTCTTCTTCTTCTTCTTCTTCTTCTTCATGTCCTTCAATGAGGGAAGACTAAGTACTACTTTGGCTCATTACCCTACCTTCAGGTGGAAAAAAAGGGTGAAGGCCCACCTGAGTAACTTCATTAGATGTCTATACGTAACACATATGTTTGGATTTTCTTAACATAGTGTGATAGTATTTAATTATTAACAATTTTGTTAAGAATTTTAGTATTTTTTGATTGATTAAAGTAAAAATCTTATATAGGAAAGTAAAAATATTAGGAGAAAATTAGTTACTGTAATGTATGAATTTGAAAGCAGTGAAATATTGTGAGACAGCAAAACAGTGGCATACCCTGAGACCGAAAAAACAACATCAATGAGAAGTGCCAATTGATAGAAGTTCTTGCATTTTATTACTTTGATGATATGTTGTATCTGCACTGTTTTTGAACGCAACTTGGTAATCAATCTTGCTAGCATCAGATAACAACATAACAAATACCTAAATACCCTAAATGTGTTTGCTTCTTCACCAAAAAAAACAAAAGTGAGAGTCATTGCAAAATAGTTTGAACAGCTTTTTTTTGGGGGGGGGGGGAGGCAAAGTGGTCCGGGAATAAACTTTACTTAAACTTTGTGCTGTCAGTGTTAATCTCGTTAAAATGATGTTAACACAATAACTGCATTAATGCAGCAAATCTCCATTAGCGAGTAAGCGCGGATCGCCCCGTGCGCGGGGCTGCACGATGCTAATGCAAAGTGCTAACATTGAGGCTTCACGATGTGTTGTCTAAGCTGGCTATGTTCGTCTTTTATGCACAGTGTTGTATTTGTTCTTTGTTTCATTAGAGCTCTTTGAGGGAGCACAAAGTCAGCCATTTGTATTGTTTTAACTCAAAGGTATGACTTTAAGTGTCCAGAATCTGCTGGAGTAAGCCAGCAGCAGAGATTCACATGAGAATGTGTTAATTTAAATGCATTCTGTTACTTTGAAGCAGCCCCCCAAAATTATGACTGATGGTACATCAACACAGCCAAGACAATTACCTGAGAGCTTTTAATAATTTTGTTGAGGACCCCTTCAGTGGAAATCTGAATTTAAACTCTGTCTTTTCATCAGCAGCTTTAGTAGCAAGGTGTCTGTGCCAGAGTGAATGTACTGGAGAGTTGATATTTGAAGACAGTCCATCACTGAGGAAATCCATACTTCCATCACATTCTATCATATTGGGGTGGCTGTAGCTCAGGAGGTAGAGCAGATCATCTACTGATCGGAAGGTTGGTGGTTTGATCTCTGGCTCCCTCTAGTCTGCATGCCAAATATCCTTGGGCAAGATATTAGTCGCTCTCCAATGCATCCATCAGAGTACGAATGTGTGTTATTTTAGATAGTAATACAAAAATATTCACTATTTACATGGAAATCAGCTGTGCTGTTGTCTTGACTTGTTTTTTTTTGACTTGCAGCTACCTGAACTAAGCCTGAACAATATATATTGGCATCGTAATAATGAAGCCATTAATCAGAATGTCTTTTCTTTCATACTCTTGTCAGAGGTGTCTCGAAACGACTCTTGTCCAGATCTGCCTGAGATCCATAATGGCTGGAAGACAACATCCCATGTTGCACTTGTGCGAGGGGCTTGTATAACCTACCAGTGCGATCCTGGTTATGACCTGGTGGGGCGAGAGACTCTCACCTGTCTTCTGGATCTTTCCTGGAGCTCACAACCCCCATTCTGTGAAAAAAGTGAGTTCTGCTTGTTTTATTTGTTTGTACAATAACCTTTATCTGTTCTTCATGGAATTAATTAATTTTAGGTATTTCCTTGGTCCCTACAGGAGGAATTTTTAATATAGTTGTTGACAAATTGGCCATTCATCTACTGCCATGGGCCTCATTTATCAGTGTGATTCATCAATATTATCATGTGCATGCGC
The DNA here is from genome assembly GCF_965226115.1 of Aulonocara stuartgranti. NCBI lineage: Eukaryota > Metazoa > Chordata > Actinopteri > Cichliformes > Cichlidae > Aulonocara > Aulonocara stuartgranti. Next base: position 7,240,185 of record NC_138945.1, on the reverse strand, counting down.
ATGAAATTGTCCAAAATGTCTTGGTAAGCTGGAACTAAAGGGCTGAGCCCAACTACTTAAAAACAACTCCACACTATGGTCCCCCTCTACCAAACTATACACTTTGCACAGTGTAGCCAGAGAAGTACCCCTCTCCTGGCAACTGCCAAACCCATACTCATCCATCAGATTGCCAGATGAAGAAGTGTAAGTTGTTGCTCCAGAGAAGGCCTTTCCACTGCTCTAGGGTCCAGTAGCGGTGTGCCTTACACCACTGCAACTGACACTTTGCATTCCATTTGCATGTAGAACTCAACAATCGTCTATCTGCATGGGTGTTGGACTTCCTCAATGAGATCTCATGCGGTGAGACAGGGTAGGTGTGTCTCTGACAGCATCACCACCATCTCGCCGCTGCTGTATTCCCTCTATACTTCTGACTGTGTGGCCACTCATGGCTCCAATACCATTGTGAAGTTCGCTGATGACGCAGTGGTGTTGTGCCTCATCTCCAACAACGATGAGGTGGCCTACATGGACAAGGTGACGAACCTGGCATTGTGGTGTCAGGACAGCCACCTTCTTGTCTTGCAAACCAAGGAGCTGGTGGTGGACTTAGAAAGGAGTAAACACCGAGTCTACAGGCCCCTTATCATTAACGGTGCTCTAGTGGAGAGGGTGTTGTCCTTCAAGTATCTCAATGTCCACATCTCCTCAGACCCGACATGGTCTGCTCACGTTAAGGTCCAGTCCAAAAAGGCTAGGCAGTGCCTGTACCATTTCCAACAACTGAGGAAGTCGGGGTCTCTCCAGTGATCCTCAGGACTTTCTATTCAGGCACTGTGGAGAGCATCCTCACATAGAACATCACATCCTGGTATAGGAATAGCTGTGTTCAGGACTGAAAAGCTCTTCAGAGAGTGATTGGTGCAGCAGAACACTGCTGCAGGTCTATTCTCCCTCCCTACAGGACATTTACACCAGGAGATGTTGGTCCAGAGCAGCAGATATTAAAGGACTCGTCCCATCCCAGTAACAAACTGTTTCAACTTCTGCAATCAGGCAGAAGTTTCCGCACAATCGGGGCAACAGAGAGACTCAAGAGGAGCTTCTATCCTCAGGTCGTCCAAGTCCTAAATCTGAACATGCCCCCACTACCCTTATGGCATCCCTAAGTGAATGAAACAGGACCATACATCATGTTCTTGTCCCATGCCAGAATTTTCACGGTCATATTTCATATCACATCTGATTCATTATTACATCACAGGCTTCTACACTGATCATGCTCGTCACTCTGTTGAATTACTCTGTTTATATTACTTCGGCCACTTGTTTACTCTACGTGCTATCAATACATTGCTGTGCTAATATGGCACAAAACACTTTGTACATGCACATTCCGTTGCATGTACATTTTAAGATTTTTAATTTAAAATTTCCAGATATTTTTATTTATTTAATTTACTTATTGTCTATAATGTCTTGCACAGTCAAATGAGGAGTTCAGGACACATTTCACTGTGTGTTGTACTCATATGACTATGCATGTGACAAATAAAGAATCTTGAATCTTGAATCCACTTGATGTAAGGCTTGGATGCAGCTGCTTGACCATGACCATTCAGTGAAGCTCTCTGAGCACTGTTCTTGACCTTATCTGAAGACCACATGAAGTTTGGAGGTCTGTAGATGTTGAATCTGCAGAAAATTGGTTACCTCTGCACACTATGCACTTCAGCATCCACTTACCGCACTGTAATTTTATGTGACGTACCACTTCATGGTTGAGTTGTTGTAATTCCTAACTGCTTACACTTTGCTATAATACCGCCAACACCATTGGGGTGGCTGTAGCTCAGGTGGTAGAGCAGGTCAGCTACTAACTAACCTTGTTGCTCTCTGTTGCATCCATCGGAGTGTGAATGTGCTTGAATGTTAGACAGTAAGCACTTAACAGTTAGAAAAAGTGCTTCTGTGAATGGGTACAATTGACTGTGGAATATTTAGTAGCATTAAATTTCACGACCGCACTCATTTCACAGCTGAAATCCTGTCATGGTACCACACTGGAATTCACTGAGCTCATGAGAGGGACCCAGTCTTTCACAAATGTTTGTCGAAGCAGTCTGTTTGTCTAGATGCCTCATTTTATACACCTGTGGCAATGGAAGTTACTGGAAGACCTGTGTTCAATGATTTGGAGGGCTGAGTGAATACATTTGGTAACATAGTGTGTATTATAGTACAAATAAATTTGTACTATAATTTGCCAGACGGGCCTCCAGCTCGCACTGGAACGGTTCGCAGCCGAGTGTGAAGCAGCGGGAATGAGGATCAGCACCTCCAAATCTGAGGCCATGGTTCTCAGCCGGAAAAGGGTGGAGTGCCCACTCCGGGTCGGGGATGAGTTCCTGCCCCAAGTGGAGGAGTTCAAGTATCTCGGGGTCTTGTTCGCGAGTGATCGGAGAAGGGAGCTGGAGATCGACAGACGGATTGGGGCTGCAGCTGCAGTAATGCGGACGCTGCACCGGTCCATCGTGGTGAAGAGGGAGCTGAGTGTAAAAGCGAAGCTCTCAATTTACCGGTCGATCTACGTCCCTACCCTCACCTATGGCCACGAGCTGTGGGTAGTGACCGAAAGAACGAGATCGCGGATACAAGCGGCAGAAATGAGCTTCCTCCGAAGGGTGGCTGGCCTCTCCCTTAGAGATAGGGTGAGAAGTTCGGCCATCCGGGAGGGGCTCAGAGTAGAGCAGCTGCTGCTCCACATCGAAAGGAGCCAGCTGTGGTGGTTCGGGCATCTGACAAGGATGCCCCCTGGGCGCCTCCTGGGTGAGGTGTTCCAGGCATGTCCCACCGGGAGGAGGCCCCGGGGCAGACCCAGGACACGCTGGAGAGATTATATCTTTCGGCTGGCCTGGGAACGCCTTGGTATTCCCCCGGATAAGCTGGAGGAGGTGGCTGGGGAGAGGGAGGTCTGGGCCTCTTTGCTTAGGCTGCTGCCCCCGCGACCCGGCCTCGGATAAAGCGGATGAAGATGGATGGATGGATGGAATTTGCCAGACTGATTTTATAAGTCAAATTGTCTTGTGGTGGGATGGGACCAGAAGTTGTTATAGTACTAATTTCTGCAAAGAACCCAAGGTTTAATCAACATGATTCACCCTCTCCGCAACATCTATAGTGGAAGGCTCTGCAATTGCGACACAGGACCTGATGCACTAGCACAATGTGATGCGTTTCTTGGCACTGCTGCCTCACAGCAAGAACGTCCTGTGTTTGAATCAACTGACCATACAAATAAAGGGCCCAGTAGTGTCAAACATCTATGACATTGGCCCTTCTGTTTTTCAGCTTTTGCCTATACCAGGAGCTCTAGCTCTAACAGGACATTTTAAACAGTATAAAATTTGGGGAATTTGGAATTCAGTGACACAGTATGGAATTTTGGGGGGGGGGGGGGGGGGGGGGGACATTTACTGGATACCCTTAGTTCATTCTTAATCTTACAAATGAGCTGGTATTTGTAAAGGACCTTTTTAATTTTACTGACCATCAAAGCTTTATGTAGCTCACACAGTAAGAACAAGCTTCACACACTTCTTGTTGTGCTGCAACTATGGTGACCTCTGCATTGCTGTGCTGATATACAAGACGGATAGACTTATCAGAATTTTTGCCATCCTTTCAGCAAAACCTGAGATTTTAAGAGTAAAATTAATATTTTCCATTCTTTACGAATTTGTTTTTGATTCAGGCTTGAACATATACACCCTAAGAGTGATAAAACCCCACTTTAAATATGTAACTTTTACTGCTTGGAACTATATTTGTGCATTTTGGATCTCAAACAAGTTACCTTGAATTAAAAAAAGCAAGTACATTCATGTAGATTGTACCTGCTCTTGGGCATATAATAGTGTCCATCTCTGGGCTTATTTTATTTTTTATCAAAATGTATTATTGTTTTTATAAAATTATATCTCTTATCATTCATCACAGTCTCTGCTGTCTTTTTTCTCAGTCATGTACTGTTCAGATCCTGGCCATGTTGAGCATGCTACCAGAACCCTGTCTGACCCGAAACTCCTAGTGGGGACAACCATTCAGTATAGCTGCAACACAGGCTTCATCCTACAGGGCGGCGCCACTATCACATGCTATGGACGTGAGCCAGGAACGCCTGTGTGGACGTCTCATCTGCCTCACTGTGTCTGTGGGTATTTGAAAGAATGTTTCCAGACATAAAAGAAGACATGGGAGGTTAGTCAGTTCTCAACTGGCAATTGCTGATATGTATTTTAGCAAACTGGTGAGCTGAAGGGTCCCGTAGTTTACTAGTAGTATGTTAGCATCAGAATTTCACAAGCCTATCATCTGGATAGGGAGTCACATATGACACTTAACTGAAGATAAGAGGCTCTTTTCCTTTTTTTTTTTTAGTCCAAAATGAGTGGGTTTGTGTGATTTCTTGCAAAAAAGGCCTGGCTCTCTCTTTTCTCTGCTGACAAAGATCACAGCGTCTCTGCATGCCAGAGACGATGCTTCATCACTCACATTTTATCTCAGCAGTCATGATATTTGCGTGTGTGTGTGTGTGTGTTTTCAGGGTTATTAATGTTTGGGTGAAGTGTTTGATATGTAAATGTGATGCTAATGCACCATAGCAATCAACCCTCAGCCACCTGGAGGTGGAGGCGGAGATTATCCGTGAGTCATGTCACCTCAGCCAGGGTTTGTCAAAACCTGTCAGTCGAGCTATGACGCAGAAACCTCTGATTTGTGCTGAGAAACTCAATGAGTTCCATGCAGTTTCTTTTTCTTTCTTCTTTTTATCTAGCTGAGGATTCTGTTTCCTGTGAAAACCCCGGTCTCCCTGACAACGGCTACCAGATCCTGTCCAAGAGACTTTACCTGCCTGGCGAGTCCCTAACCTTTGTCTGTTACCAAGGTTACGAGCTCATAGGAGAGGTTGCAATTAAATGCATCCTTGGAAATCCTTCTTTTTGGAGCGGCCCACTTCCACTCTGCAGGGGTGAGATTTTTGAAGGACATTTTATTTTAATATACGTTATTATAGAAATTTTTTAGAGGCTTTGGATTATTCTGATTCACAAGAACACTAACTCCTGTAAAGTTGCAATCAGACGTTTATATCCACCCATCATGCACATGAATGTAATGGAAATATGGGGTTTCTAATGATGTCTTTGAACTGTCAGAAGTATACATACAAGCTTAAATAAAAAAAAAAAAATATATATATATATATATATATATATATATGTATATACACATCCACTCTGGATATATATAATAAATAATTCCCCTCTCGCCCCTGTGGGCGGTCTATCCTTCAAGTTCGGGTCCTTTACCAGAGGCCTGGGAGCTTGAGGGTCCTGCGCAGTATCTTAGCTGTTCCAAGGACTGCGCTCTTCTGGACCGAGATCTCTGATGTTGTTCCTGGGTTCTGATGGAGCCACTCGCCTAGCTTGGGAGTCACCACACCTAGTGTTCCGATTACCACTGGGACCACCTTCACCTTCACCCTCCACATCTTCTTGAGCTCTTCTCTGAGCCCTTGGTACTTCTCCAGCTTCTCATGTCATTCAGAATCGCTACATCTATCACTGCGGCCATCTTTCTCTGCTTGTCTACCACCAGTATGTCTGGTTGGTTAGCCATCACCATTTTATCCGTCTGTTTCTGGAAGTCTCCTATTTTAACGTCGGAACCTGTTTCTGTATATTATGCTGGCCACTTGGTTATGGTGTTGTCCTGCATAGCATTCCACGTATGCCCTGCCAGCTAGCATCTTGCAGCCTACTGTTATGATCTGGATTGTCTCAAGGGCATCTTTACACAGCCTGCACATGGGGTGTTGTCTGGTATGATAGACTGCAGCCTCTATGGATCTTGTACTCAAAGCTTGTTCCTGTGCTACCATGAGTAGTGCCTCTGTGCTGTCTTTCAGTCCGGCTTTGTTCAGCCACTGGTAGGATTTCTGTCAGCTACCTCCTCTATCTGCTGGTGGTACATACCATACAGGGGCCTGTCCTGCCATGATGGTTCCTCCACTTCCTCGGGTTTATTGCTGCCTGAGGTATTCACTCAGCACGTGGTCGATTGGGGCTATCTTCCTGATGTATTCCTGATTTCCCCTGGCTCCTTCCTTCCGCTTAGCATACAGGTTAAGGGTGCTGGACTTGGGGTGAAACCCTCAATCCATGGTCAGGAGCTTCCTGGTCTTGATGTCAGTGGCTTCTATCTCCTCCTCTGGCCAGCTTATTATCCCAACAGAGTACCTGATCATGGGCAGGGCGTAGGTGTTGATAGCCCAGATCTTGTTCTTACCTTTCAGCTGACTCCTCAGGACTTCCCTGATCCTCTGCAGGTACTTGGTGGTTGCAGCTTTCCTAGCGGCCTCTTCATGGTTCCCATTTGCCTGTGGGATCCCCAGGTACTTGTAGCTGTCCTCTATGTCTGCAATGTTGCCTTCTGGTAGTTCGATCCCCTCAGTTCTGACTACCTTCCTTCTCTTTGTTATCATCCGACTACACTTCTCCAGTCCGGACGTCATTCCGATGTCATTGCTTTATTTCCTGGTGGTATGGATCAGTGAATTTATGTCTTCTTCACTCTTGGCATACAGCTTGATGTCATCCATGTGGAGGAGGCGGCTGACAATTGCTCCATTCTGTAGTCAGTATTCATAGCCAGTCTTGTTAAAGATCTCACTGAGGGGGTTCAGGCCTATGCAGAACAGCAGTGGGGCCAGTATGTCCTTGGTAGATCCTGCACTTGATGGTGACTTGTGCTATGGGCTTGAAGTTGGCATCTAGTGTTGTACCCCACATTCCCATCCCCGTTCTTGATGAAGACTCTTAGGGTATCTATGTGTATAGCCTATATACTATTATTAATTCATTATGTAAATCTCCAATAATCTAGGAAAATGAAGGCCATGTCAAAGTTTTTGCGTGTCTTTTCCATGCTGTTATCCTTGTATAGTTTTTGCTGTTGTGCTGAAAACTCAAGGAGATGAGTGTCAGGGTCAGGGTGCTGTCTCACTGCAGGGAATTTTCAGGCTGAATCCTCCTGAAGGTTCCCAAGCTCAGAGAGAGAGTTAGGAGAGAGAAAAAGGCTTGGACAGGTAAATGCAGGAGATAATGTGTGTGTGTGTTTTTTTTATTACCCAGATTATTTTAGAGTAATGAATTAGTTGTCCATGTTAAACAAAGTGTCACTAGTCACTATGAATTTGTGCAGTTAATATGTACTAATACAGTGATTAATTTGATTAGTGTGATATTTAGTTTAATTCATAATTTATTTTTGATTCTTTTACTGTATATGGTCAATTTTTCAAAGCTGGAGGCATATTTAAAACGTCTTTTGGGTCTTTCACCTTCCCTCTGCTTTTACCATCACCTGAGCTGCCACATAATATAAATGGTAACATTCCATAAAATTGCAAAGCCTAAAAACAAATCTTTAATATGCTCTGTGAATTTTTATTTATAGACATTTATGACAAAAATAGCTGGCTGTGTCACTGAATATTGTGCAAGTATCATTTTGTTATACCATATTCACAATGGACCAGCATTATGGTTTGGCTGGGGCGTGTTGCTAAATTCTGGAAATTACTGAGGCTCCATGAGTCACCTTTTCTGAAAAAAAAAAAAAAACAAGCATCTCTTACTTGCTTAATAGCTCTGTTTAACCCAAACCTCAATCTTTTGCTAAACTGAAACAAAAATAATCCCATGGAATTAATTTTGATGGATTAAATAAAACTGATCAATTAAATATTACATAGTCTCCTATTTCACAAATTGCTGTGAGACAGGGTTGAATTGGAATACATAAGAAAAGAAAGCTTGACCGATTTTAACAATAGGAAGAGTGGGCATTAGCAAACATACAATTCAAGAGAACGTTATGTAAACAAATTCAACATAAAAAGTTATGTCAATTTTCATATGCACTGACTGACAGAATGATGTCTTGCAGCCAATCAAGACTGCTTTGGCAACCATGCTTTGGAAGGTGAGTGTCTGTGTACAGTATGTGCTGTGGGCTAAAACCCTACACAGTCTGTTTTATAGAATTACAAAAAAAACCCCTAAAACAAACCACCTCACAGGCAACAAAGCTTTACCTGTCTGTGTGCTCTCCCTGCATTTGCATCAACTTCATTCCCATGTTTTGTTTCTACCTCCAGCTGTGTTTATCCATGTGATTTCACAGAGCATCCACCTATGTTTGCTAAACCACCTCTAATGAAACCTTTAGAAGATTTATGTATTCTCTGGATAATGATCTGCGGTTAAATAAACCTTGTTTTATTCATGTTTTGTCTGTCAGTTGCAGAAGCGACTGCAGGTTCCCCTTTGGATGGAGGAAACATAGCACTGGCCATTTTCATCCTCATTCTGTTGCTGTCTGTGCTGCTGGGAGGAGTGTACGTCTATGTCACTCGGTAAGATCCTAGACCATGAGATTTATATACAAGGGTGAGACCTTAATTGTTTCTGACTGTTATTGTCTTGATAACATTTGTTTGATTAGCACAGTCTGGGCCACAGCTCATACTATGCAGGCTCTTGGTCAGAACCCCATTGGTGTCACCTTTTAACTCACTTACTGCTATAACTGTAGCAAAAAGTTAGGGGTCTTTCACATAATCTAGACCTCAAAAGTAATGCAACATATTTGTTTCTTAGAGAACTAGAAGCAAAGTCTTTGGCAGTCGCACACTGGCGCTGAGCCATTGTGAAGGAACAGGTACTAAAACTCTGAATTTGTGTTTTTTTGTGTCTGTTTTTTCCTCATTATGTATATTAGGTGCAGATATAACTCCAACTTAAGGCTGCCTCTTATCTACCCTCACCCTTACCGACAAATCACTGTGGAGACAGAGTTTGACAACCCGCTCTATGAAACAGGAGGAGTAAGTTCTATTCAGTTAAGTTCAAATGAATTGAATTGAATTTTATTTAGATACTGCCAAAATTGCAACAACAAATACCTCAAGTGTGGGGTAAAAGCTGCAGGAGTACATTCAATGTGTCCATTCCTTTGATTTAATAATTCTCATTTCAATTACAGCAGGACACTCGAGAGTATGAAGTATCGATATGAGAATCTTCTCAAAAGATATTTGTGAAGCGTGACAAGACTGACCGCCCTGACCTAACTCTTCGCACTCTCCTCTCTCGCTTCTCCACCCAGGAGGAGGCGATGTAAATACAAATAATGATGTCCAGCCCCTTCTGCATTGATGGATCCTGTTCTCTCCTTCTCTGATGTGACAGCTTTTGTAGACATTATGGGAATTATGAGAGGTTACTTGAACCAAAAAGAAGAAAGACAATTGATAGTCAGCAACTGACCAGTCTACCAGTCTGGGAGAGGTTGAATGATAGAGGAAATGGGGAAAAGGCCCAAATAACATCTGAGAACATCAAACATGGGTCATTTTCACACATGTACTGCAGTTCCTAACTTTTCTAGATAATATCTAACTGAGGTCCGAGAATTGGATTGAACATTAGGCAGCCATTAACTTGCCAGCTGCCTAGTCTGTGTGATAGCAGGGCTAGTGCACCCACTAGTGCAAGTAATTGCATGAGTGTGTGTCATATGTGCTGCCTAATGCACACTCTATACAAGCAACTTTCTCACCTAAAACACATGAATCATTTTCCAGAAAAACAAATTCCTCTGAAGTATTTCTTGTTGTGTATTACATATAAGGAAAATATGGAAAATATTCCAGTTAGGTTCTTGTGAAATTGTCTGAAGTTCATGTGAGAAAATGGCTATTGTGGGAAATGAAGGAGGGAGGGATAGGAAATGAGAGAAATGTGGGTATCAAAGCACTTTTTAGTATATTTTTCTTGACTGTAAAAGTCTTAAGAGGTGAAGTTATAATCCTTAAGATTTAACAGATTTTTGAAACTATTTATCATGATTTTCTTTTCTGCAGTAGTCTTTGAATAGTCTCAAATTCTGTAATCTCTATAAATTAATTACCAGTTCCAGGCAGCACTCAAATTGTCTTTACACAAAGAAGATATTCACAGAAATCAAGATTCACAAGTATGCACAGCAGAGTGCTGTATCATTAATCAAATATCCACTTAAATGTTGAGAAATTTCCAGAAAATCTGCAAAGGATCCACCTTGTTATGTAAATATAAAGAGCTGGTTTATAGAGGTTAGCAGTTTTGTTCTGTGTTCCTCTCACTGCAGAAGAACAGTTAATGTGAAAAACATCTCTAATGTATTTATAAGTTCCTTTTCTGTACCAGATTAAGCTTAATGTTTATACTCTGAAACACTGTTGAGCTAGTTTCAGTTTGAAGACTCCAGTTTTAAAAACTGAGACTTGTGACTGTGAAACAATGAAGCACATATGGCTGCCACCTAGAGACTACTTATATATTTGAAATCACACAAGTATGTCTTTCATTCTTCTTCTGTTGGTACTCTTTTCCCATTGCCATGCTTCCTCAGGATATGGATAATTCTAACATTACCATTGCATTTACTTTACGATTAATTCCTATCTGTGTTTAAGCAACTTTGACTGATTAGCACTTGTGTGCTATTTTCAGTAAAAATTTACCTCAGCGCACGTATGATCAGTGTACATGAATGGTCATTGTGATATGCAGGTTTGTTTGTATAGACACGGGCCGTTTCAGAAACTGGATAAAAACAGCATTTCAAAAAACTTTTTTTTTTAACCTGTTGTGTAGTTGTAAGCTAGCTTTCTAGTAAGTTCCTGTTAAATTCAGCCTTTGACTGAATTCTGCAGAAACTCCAAGAAGCATTTTTTATGTTATTTCCATAAAGTCTCTCTGCTTTTTTCTTTTCATCTTTGTATGTTTATGATTCAGGACTTCGTATACAGTGGTCTCCAAAAGTATGCTAACAGTACGGTAAAATTTCACTTTACTTTAGCATCCATTTTTATCACATCATGCTAGCACACCAGCTTAATGGATACAGAACTTCTGCAGAATAAGAAACCATAATATGAACATTTTCAAACAGAATTTATAGTGACAACCTGTTTCAGATGTACCTCAGATGTTGGTGCCCAGTGCCCAATGGAGCTGTATGGTACAGCTCATCTGATAAGTGTGGATATTTTCAGTAAGGTTATACTATATAATCAGTCTATTACTTAACGCTAGTTAGCTGATATTTGTGTCTTTGTGTTGTACATATACACTTTAGGAAAACAACATGCTAAGGATGCTCACTAGCATTAAAAATTATTTTATGGCAACACTGATCTTACTTAATACATCTATGGTCTGGTAAAAGCGCCATTTGTTATTACTATGGTAAACACAAGTGTTCTTACCCAGGACTGAAATCTTAAGGATTACAACTTCTAAAATGTCATATAGAATGCTAAAGGTGGGTTTATTTCACATATCCATTTCATATTCACATTCATGAGTCATGAAAAGTCCTGTCTTTTCGTAAACTGGAAATCAATATTTAGAAAAAAGTAAAGGTCAGTGCTTTCTTTTATTTGTTACCCAGTCTGACACAGGATTTGCAGTACTGTTGTTATATTTCTCTCACATGTAGTTCAATTGATGGACTGTAACAGACTGGCCTCAGTATTGCTGGGTCTGGACTAGCAGCGTAAATAGTGTAGCTGTAGTTAACTTATTGGTCTTCTGGTACAAGCTCAGCAAACCAACCAGATGATGTATTTATTTTGATGTACTGTACATGTGATGTTTTATGCGGATGGATAAATGTACATTTTCATTATGAGAATACAAATGTTAACAGTTTCCCTAAATAAATGGTAAAACCTTAAAAACTTCAAAGGATTCTTTTCAAACACTGAGGTATTTTGTTTTGTCTTATTTTGCTAAAGGAAACCAATGGAAAAATGATTACACCTTTTTTTTTAATCCAATGTCTAGCCAGACAAGACATCTGATACTCCCAAAAAGTTGATTTTGTTCATCTGGACGTAGCGATTTCAGTGGAAGAAACATTTCATCACTCATCCAAGTTACTTCATAAGTCAGCGTCCCTCCTTGTACAGGATGTGACTTCCTTATCATTGAAAGAGTGGTTACTGGCCTGTAGGTGTGAATAGACTGCGGAGTCCTGGCCTGACGAGTTAGCTCTTTTGTGCTATCCACTTAGCCGGAGGTTGCTTGGTTTTCCTGATGTATAAATCATGGCTATCCTCCTGGCACTTAACAGCATACACCACATTAGTGTGGGCAATCGTGGCTCAAGAGTTGGGCATTCCTCTTGTAATCGGAAGGTTGCCGGTTCAAGCCCCGGCTCTGACAGTCTCAGTCGTTGTGTCCTTGGGCAAGACACTTCACCCGTTGCCTACTGGTGGTGGTCAGAGGGCCCAGTGGCGCCAGTGTCAGGCAGCCTCGCCTCTGTCAGTGCGCCCCAGGGCGGCTGTGGCTACAATGTAGCTTGCCATCACCAATGTGTGGATGATTGTGTATAGTGTAAAGCGCTTTAGGGTCCTTACAACCAAGTAAAGCGCTATACAAATACAGACCATTTACCATTACTCAGTTTGTGCCAGTTAGGGGGGACATTTAAGAGGTATACTGTAAATCAACACATACGTATTGACTCTCATTGTATAAGTATTGACTCTTACTCTGTTTGTGCCAGGGAATGGATCCTTGGAGTGGACCAATTTTTGGCGCAGTGTATTTTAGAGCTTGAAAGCCACAGAGACACGGTCGGCTGGCTGTTGCTCAGGTGGTACCGCAGGTCACCTACTAACCCGGAAGGTTGGTGGTGCGGTCTCAGTGTGCTCCAGTCTGCATGTCAAGTATCCTTGGGCAAGATACTAACCCCATGTTACTCTCTGATGCATCCATCAGAGTGTGAATGTTAGATAGGAAGCACTTAGAAACAGCATTAAAAAATGCTTTGTGAATGCACAAGTTGTGTGAAGCCCTTTGAATGCTCAGAGTAGAAAAGTGCTATACAAGAACCAGTCCATTTACCATTTTGGGAGAAAATGTATCTCAGCTGTTCCAATAATCCTGACACATAAGGGATCACTGAGGGTTTTTGCTTAGGCAGCAGTTGTCCTTCTTCTCTCCTGGATTGTCTGGGGCATTCTTTAGGTGCAGGTTTGACAAATGTCCGGCTTGGATAACCATATTCACTTAGGGCCTTCTTGATGTGATGTTCTTCTGCTTCCCTGGCAGCTGTTTCTGTGGGAATGGTGTTCTACCCTCTTTTAGAGTTGGATGTCTCGAGACCGGTCTTCTCGAGTCCACTTTTACGTGATCTTGGTCTTGTCTTGGTGTCGACGGACTTACATGTGTGTTTATTTCATATTTTCAGTTGTTACCCTCCACGGCTAAATAAAGCACTCTAAATCAGTTTCAGTTATGTAGTGATGAACACAACAATGGACATAAGGGGCTTCTTTCAAAGAAATAACTCAGGTAGATGTTATTTTATATATTATGCTTTGTATGTTGTTCAGTATATTTCTATGCAAAACAACAGGAATTTCAATACACAGCAGTACAGTTGAAACCAGATATTTACATACACTTTAGGGAAAAAACATAAAAAAAATATTTTTTACTGTTAAACATCAATTTAGAGTAAATTTTTGTTTTTGTTTTAGATAAATAAATATTCAAATATCTTTTGAATTAGTTAAATGTCAGAATAAAGAGAGACAGAGCTGTCTATTTTTTTATCACTTTCATCAAATTTAGGAGTACATATACACTAAGTTTACTGTTAATTAATAAGAAAACTCCAGACGATTCCATTCCAGCTGAAGAAGCTTCTGATAGGTTAGTAGAGTCCATTTGAGTAAACTGGTGGCACAGCTGTGGATGCATATAAGGCAAAACACAGAGCCTGTTTCTTTGAAATGGGAAAATCAAGAGATATCAACCAAAACACCAGGAAAAGAATTGTGGACCTCCATAATTGTGGCTCAATTTTGAATACAATTTGGTGCCATTTGCAATTAAGAAATACATAAAATTTCTCTCTTTACTCTTAAATTTAACAAATACGTTTTTAATATTTAGCAATCTAAAAAAATAAACATTTAGTCTGATTTGATGTTACAATTAAAAAAGTGTTTTTATCTGAAGAGTATGTAAATATCTGGTTTCAACTGTATATATGATGATGTTGGTGTTTGGATTGATTGTCAGCACAGAGAGGGAGATGGAGAATGAGGACAGAACAGAGATGGAACAGGAGCCAGGTGAGATAGACATGTTAGTCAAATGATTGTTTGCCAAAACTCATCAGAACATGTATCTAGTACCTAGTGTATCTTTTTAGATACCATTTGTTACTTTTCAAATTCTATATTTGTTAAGTTATGCAGGCTTGTTTGCACAACAAGGCTAAATAATTATATAAACTTTTCTGAATCTAAATAGTCTACTTTGGTAGAATTAAAAAATAAGTGTAGTGCAGGTCTATGATGATTTTTAGTGCTACTATCATCTAGTTCTGATTCTGGTTCTCTCTTGGTTAAATCCCAAGTAGTCCTGATTTTGAACTGTTGTAGTCCTGTTTTAATTCTGGATCAGTTCTGGGTCTGGTTGAATTGGGGTTTAGTCCCTGTGTCTTGATACAGCCCTCATTTTGTTCTGCCTTAAAAAACTAGTTTAAGGTATTCTGCATATGTGATATATATTTTTTTCCTATATGAAGTCATTCTTTTTTTTTACAAAACTCAAAACACAGCCTAATAAATCTTTCAGCCCCCCTGGGTAGTACATGCATACTACCCTTTAGGGCTAAGCCCTGGGTGTATAAAATGTCTAGCTCCGCCTCTGGAGTCAACAGTATCCATGACACACAACGTAACGTTCGATGATGTGTCATGCGCAAAAGCATCAGCTCTAAGAGCCGTGCTTAGGGTGTCCCCCAGGGCACCCATTAGAGGTGAGGTATGACTACCTACCTCTAAGTCAGGGGTAAGGAACTCCAGGCCTCGAGAGCCGGTGTCCTGCAGGTTTTAGAGGTGTCCTTGATCCAACACAGCTGATTTATATGGTTCTGATTTAAAGTTCCCTAGAGGCCTGGTAATGAACTAATCATTTGATTCAGGTGTGTTGATCCAGGGTGAGATCTAAAACCTGCAGGACACCGGCTCTCGAGGCCTGGAGTTCCCTAACCCTGCTCTAAGTGTATTAACATTAACAACCTCAATTAAATGTAGGTAAATTATGCTTAATATATTATAAAACACACACCACACAAGAGTTTTCCATTAATTAGGGGAGACCGGGGATAGTTGTAACATTTTTGACATTTCTGTCTGTAAATTGGAGCTCTTTTAAGGTAGTGGATTCAAAATGTAATGCAAAGTATTTTCATGTCTCTGCTATTAAATAGTGCAGCTATTTTCTCTGCAGCACAATTACCCATTGCATGGTATGGTCTCAAACACGAAGAGTGAAATGTTACAATTAACCCCATAGTCTGGGTTAGTTGTAACATATCCTGGGGTAAAATGTAACACAATGAAATAAGGGTACTAACAAAACATTAACATGTAATCTTTGTTTATTCAACACATGAATGCACTTAGAGCCATTTGTGTAGCTGTGTGTGTGTGTGACAGAATGCAGAAATCTAGCTTTTGAACATATTCCAACCCCCCAAAAAAGACAAATTATGGAAATTTCTGCAACTGAATATTTCGTTCATTTTGGTTGGTCTTCCTTGAGTTTGGCCTCATTGGCTCAGTGGGCATTATAACCGACAACTCTTGCACCAATTTTGAACATAACAATGAAGCTGAAAAAATGTAGTTGTTCACCAGCATCGCAATTCCATTACTTTTTATCATGGCTTACCTTGGTGTGGTTTGCAAAGTGCTTCAGAAAGATGAGGAAATCTGTTTCTTGCACCCATCCTGATTTATTTCCACTACCAGTACTTCCTACTGGTCCATCTCTGACACAGAGGTCTGCATAATGTATGTGTGGGAACACAAACAGTGGAGGAATTGTGTTGCCAATGGCATTAACCGCATATACAAAAGCGACCAGTGAACCTCTCTCTGCTGATGTCGTTGCCCCAACTTGTTTAATATAAGTTAAAGTAATAGTGCGGTAAGTTGTAACATCTGCATTATTGTTACAACTAACCCAGACTGTTGCTGTTACAACTGACCCAGACTCCTATAGCCATGAACTAGCTAACATTATAGCCAACGGCTAAAACATTAGCACTAAAGACCTACACAGAATATATCCCCATAGACATACAAATAACATAATTTAAGTTTGATGAGTTTAACTGCAAAGCAGATAATGCTATTACAAATTGAAATAAAGTAGAAAAACTTACTTTTTGGCATACAAATTACTTTTTTTCATGTTAAATTGTCTGTGTTTGACAAAATGTGCTGATTTTTCACATGTGATAGCAGAACTGAATTGGGCATGCACAGGATGAGTCACATCATTTGAAACTTAGCCCTGATTGGAGAAATTGGAAGTGTTACAACTGACCCACGTTACAACTATCCCCGGTCTCCCCTACTTCTCATTTATTTTGTAACAACTGTAACAAGCAATTGTTATTATTTGAAGAGTTTCAGTCAGGTTTCAGAGCTGTTCACAGTACAGAAACTCCTTCAGTGAGGGTTTAAAATGATCTTCTTATGGCGTCTGACGGTGGACTGTCATCTTGTCAGCTTGTCTTGCTGGACCTTAGAGCAGCATTCAATACTGCTAACCATAATATTTTATTACAATGACTAGAGCATCTTGTAGGTCTTAAAGGTACTGCGCTACAATAGATTGCATCATGTCTATCTAATAAACTCTCATTTATTCATGAAAATGGGGAAGCTAAGCATCGTCGGCCTGATTCAGTGTTGCCAACTTAACGACTTTGTCGCTATATTTAGCGAGTTTTCAGACCCCTTAGCGACTTTTTAAAGACGTGAAAGCGCGTATCGCTTTTACTCTCAACAAGCAGCGGGTGCTGTAACGCAGTCAGTTCTTCTTTTACTCTTATGCTGTTTTGTGGATCACAAGGTTTAAAACTACTTATAAACACACACACAAAGTAACTCCACCAGAGTGCTTATTTCGGGTCACTTTTGCCAGTCCAAGCCCGGGTAAAGGAGCAGGGTTGGAATTGTGACATTAAAAAAAACAATAATTGCTAAAAGAAATTTAATTTGTAGTTCTAAATGAACTCTACATGCATTTAGGACGTTTTTCACTCACTTTATGTCTCTTCCACGATGTTATTTCTCTCTCCAACAACGTAGGTTACAATTAGATTAGCATGACCAATTATGCAAATTAGGCGATGACGTCATTTAGCGACTTCTAGCGACTTTTAGGACGGCCAATAGCGATTTTCCTTACTGAGGAGTTGGCAACACTGGCCTGATTAGCACTTGGATTGGAGACTGCCTGGGAATACCACGTGCTCTAAGCTTGAGAAAGACACCCTCCTGTTAAAAGGAAGTTTTTCCTTCTCACTCTCACCAAAGTACTTGCTCAGAGTGTGTCATATGATTGTTGGGGGTTTCTCTGTTTTCTTTGTATTATTGTATGGTCTTGTTTCACCAAGGCAGTATGAAGGCATAGCAGGCAATTTTATTGCTATGCAGATGATATCATGGATAGATAACTTTATCTATCCATGAAGCCAGGTAGCACACACCAAGTAGTTTAACTACAGGACCGAATGACCTCTAATTTCCTGCTGAGGTTTTTGCACTTGGCTGTTTGTAATTTTAAGATATTTCTACAATTTGTGCAATAGCTTAAAATTACAAATATCCTGTCCCACAGTGATGCTGAAATACTAGTTCATGCATTTATCTCTTCTAGACTGGACTGCTAGAATTCATTATATCAGGATATTCTGAAACCCCCCTGAAAAACCTTCAGTTCATCCAAAAGGCTGAAGCAAACGTACTCAAAGGGACTAGAAAGAGAGAGCATTTTGTCCATACTTTAATGACTACTCTTCATTGAACCCTTGAATTCAAAGTCCTTCTCCCACCCATACAAATTCTTGAATATTCAGACCCATGTTATTTTACAGACCTCACAGTACCATATCACCCCAGTAGAGCACGCCACTCACAGACTGTTGGGTTACTTGTGGTTCCTAGGTCATTTGAAAGTAGAACGGGGGGCAGAGCCTTCTGTCAGCCTGCAAGTTTATATCTGTTAATCAAGTGCAGCAGCGGATCATCATTCTTCGCCAGATCGTCTGCTGATCAACCCCGGTAAATTGGCTTCATAACTTCCTAACTTTATTTTCTCCAGTGATTTCTTTGTGTAATCTTGTAATCTCATCTATTCAGTGATCAGCACCTTTGGGTCACTCTTCACTCCATCTCCATACCTACCTGGACCATCTCTGTTACCGGCCCCTTTTCATTCACACCCGTGACTCTTTCTAAGGAAAAGAATGGAACTCACCTGCCTGCCCTCCAGTTGACTGCTGCTGTCTGCTGCACCTCTGGAAGACTCACCAGATTACTCCTCTCCGCTGACTGCCTGCCCACCGACTCCCACAGAGCTTTCCCTCACCTCCACTGCTTCACACACCTGGAACCCAAGTAACACAAACCTCTATCTACGAATACACATACCTTATCATAAGATAAGTACAGCGACTATCTCTGTTCTCTTCCGTTACAGAATAACCTTCCCCTGGTAAACTCTCCTAGTGTCTGGTTTTGCCTGTCTGACAAAAAAATCAGTTAAGGACTTTGAAAATTTGACTTTTGTGTCTGCTTTTGGGTCTATTCTTGCACCGCTCACGACACCTTCAGCTTTCAAACCCCTCTTCTGTGGAACCAGCTTCCAGTTTGAATTTGGGAGACAGCCATCTCTTTTAAGGTTAACCTTGAGGCAACTGTTGTTGTGAATTGGTGCTATATAAATACAGCTGAACTGAACTGAACTGAATTTGGAACGAAATTCCCAAAGACACAGACTGTTTTAGAGCAAAGCGAAATTCTAACCTTGCGAACTTAACCATTTGCATGTAACAGGTCACTTCTGAGAAGTATGATGAGGGTTAGGTCAGATTTGCTTAAAAAAATAGCTTCAGAAGAATGAAATGAAAATGCAATCTCATTACATGCATGTTGGCATCACAGTTCTTCTAAGATTTCTATTTGGGTGTCAGAAACAGAAAACAAATCCATAAAAAGTGTGGACGTGAACCTAACTCTTACACATCTGCTAACACACAGTAGTAACCTGGTGGATGTTATAACCTGGTGGGAAAGTGAGATATAAACTCACTTCCCCTACTCCATACAGTTTTGACTAGCTTTCTATTTGACAAGGAACATTTCTTTGAACAGATAGCTGTTGTCCTGCAAATATACACCAAAGGGTTGGAGACAAATCCTGCCTTGCAGCATTTTCCCAGCCTCCAACACAGTTTTATGTCTCAATTATTTCATCGATTTTATCTATGAATGGTAAAATAAGAGGATAATTCTTGGCATAATAACAATTTCCACAGGCCTTCCTGCTGAGTGTAATTCTACTGATGAGAAGGTTTTAACCAGATGCTTGACAACTGCAGATGCTCTGAATAAACCAAGTGCTAGGAACACAAGTTTAATGATGCAAAAGACATTCACAGAGAGTGAAGTAAATTACTTTAATGTGCAATTTTAAGGGATTTAGTTGGCCTCATTATGCAGAGAAACTCATAATGAGACCAGTAATAGAATGAAATGATTATTATTACAACCAGCTAACAGCATGGGTCAGTTCACCGAGGCAGAAAATGGAACAAACACTGTGTTCAAGTAAAACTTGTGAATTCCATCAAATATATAGAATACTTGAGATACATTTAAATATATGTGTGTTTATATGTGAGAATTGCAAGTCCTTAACCTTTTTCTATAGTTAGTTTTTTGTCCTGCTTGTTATTTTTGGTCTTTCTATGTTCCTCTTCCCCCTCCTCACCAACCTGGTTATGGCAGATGACCAGCCCTTCCTGACCAACTGGAAGAAGTGGTGAAAGTCAGCTGTTGTTGTGAACTGACTATAGAAATCTAATTCAGTTTAATCCAATTCAGTTTCATTTATATAACTCAAACAGTTGCCCCAAGGTGCTTTATATTGTAGGGTAGACCCTACAATAGTATATAAAAAACCCCAATAATCAAACAAATCTCTTTGATCAAACGCTTGGTGACAGTTAGAAAAAAGCTTCCCTTTTAACAGAAAGAAACCTCTGGAAGAACCAGGGAGGAAACTGGTTGGGGGTGAAAGAAGGGAAAAAATAAATAAATAAATAAAATTGAACTGAATAATTTGCATCTCTTTTGATTACCATTAGTGTTGTTTCTCTCTGCACCATATTAAATCTAGTAGCATTTCTTTTTATTCTCTTTACAATCCTATTTAAATGTCTTTGGAGTAATTTTGCCACATGCTTGGTGTTACATTCATTTATGTGGTTGTGTTCCATCCATTTTTTAGTCACTGTTTTGTTACTGTTTGCTTGACTTTCCAATAAGCAAGCAGTTAGAAAACAGTTATGTCAAACTGAAGCTCTAGATAAGAAGGTTCCAAATGCAGAGGGTCATTTCCAAATGACCCCCTGTCTCCCATGTAGTCCCATTGTTTAACTACTCTTATGAATGGGGTGGCTGTAGCTCAGGTAGTAAAGCAGGTCAGCTACTAACCGGAATGTTGGTGGTTCGATCCAAATATCCTTGGGCACGATACTAAACCCATGTTGCTCTCCGATGCATCCATCGGAGTGTGAATGTGTATGAATGTTAGATAGTAAGAAAAAAAATGTGCTTGTGTGATTGGGTGAATGAATTAGTTGTATAAAGCGCTTTGAGTGCTTAGATAGAGTAGAAAAGAGCTATATAAGAGCCTGTCCATTTACCATGAAGTTTTCGATGTGTATCTGTTGTTGTGTATAATATGAATACAAAATGTGACTCTTTAGGGCTCAACTTAAAGCTCGCAATTAGGTTTTTTTCTTTGGCAGCTTATTTTCACAAATCCTGAGCTCGAGGCAGTAGATGTGTCATGGTCCTGGGCCATGTTGGCCCAGTATTCTTAGTTTTCGTGTGTTTTGTATTTTGTTCTTTAATTATGCCGTGGTTCCTAGGTTCTGTTAAGATGTTCCTTATTTGATTACCCTCTGTGTATCTGTGAGCCCTCGTTTCCCCTCCTTGTGTTTTATTCCATGTTTTCCCCAGTCCGTTATGTCTGTGTTCTCCCCGTGCGCTCTCTCCTCCTGTCTGAACCTCTGTGTACTTCCTGTTTTACTTTGACAGTCTCTCGTCAGTGTTGCATTTACTCCTGCCGTGTCTTGTCATGATTATCAGTGTCACATGTGTTCCCCGTGTGCTCCCACTTCCCTCATTAACTCTCTGTGTATTTATGTCTGCGTCTCCCTCAGTTCTGTGTCGCGTTCTCCCTCATTCATGGCTGTGTGTTTCTCCGTGCAATATGTTATAGTTTCCAGTTTAGTTTGTATGGTTTTTCTGTCCAGCAATAAAGCTGTGTTTTGAGTTCAATCCTGCCTCTGCGAGCTTGCGTTTGGGTCCTCATCCTGCCGGCCTGCATGACAAGATGAACTTGAGACAAAATCTTGTGTTAGTGATTGTCTGAAATCAGAATGTAATTAGAAGCCATTGTGCATGTAATACAATGTACCCTTCTCCCAGAGCCTAATCATATGTAGTTAGTCAGTAGTCTTTCAAAAGGTGCTATATTCCCTAATAGCTGAGTAGTAATGAAGAGTAACCTAAAATAAAAAGTGTCCCTCCTGTAGGGAACAAAATGCATAAACTAAAGTTATTAGTCATGTCATGAGTCAGGGCATGACTAATAACTCGGGGGAGTTTGCTAACTATTAATTCATTATGTCCTTACCTCCAAACATGAACTCTGCTATCATTAACCTACTTCTTATACCAGCCAAAGATCCCACACTCCAATCCACTTACTACCCAATCACACTCTTAAACGTAGACCTGCAAAGCCCTTACCAGAAATTTAGAAAAAAAAATCACTCATTCAAGATACATCCTGATCAGACAGGTTTTATCAAAGGCAGACACTCAAATAATAAAATGTGCAGACTAATTAATGTAATATATTATTGCTCCATCAAAAATTTTGAAACCACAGTTGTCTCTTTAGATACAGAAAAAGCATTTGACCTGGTAAACTGGAAATTCTTATTAGCAGTTCTGCACAAAATTGGATTTGGGGTATTCCTCATAAATTGGATCAAAACACTATACATCTTTCCAAATACATGTCTTAGGACAAATGACCTTACTCCCCAAGGCTTAAATCTAAAGAGGGAACCAGACACGGCTACCTGCTTTCCCTTTTGCTTTTTGTTATTTTTATTGAGCCACTAGCAACAGAATTCCGACAAAAGGTTGTAAGATAAGACTATATGCTGACAATGTATTACTTTTCCTTTGGAACACATAAACCTCTCTTACGTAGATATATAGATAAGTTCTCATCCATCCGAACTACTCTGCAAACTGGAGTAAATCAACAGCTCTGGCCCTGAATTGTAAATTTCAAAAAACTTCCACCACTCCACTGCAGTCTGGTAGCATTAGCTAGATAGCTTAGAGTATACATTTTTCCACCAAGCTCTCAGACTTGGCTCAATTCAATCATATTCCTCTACTATCATTGGTAGAAGATGATCTCACACATTGGAATACTTTACCTGTATCACTCAAGGGTTGAGTCACCACAATTAAAATGATGTTTCCATCTAAAATAAACTAAAAAGTCTCATGCATCTTGAATTTTTTTTATGGAAAAACAAATCATCATGAACACAATGGTGGTCTAGAACTACCAAAATGTTATTATTATTTCTTCTCCAATAGATTGCTATATGTTTCAAAATGCATCAAACCAAGCTCACTATAGAGCCCAAGGGTAGACCAAGCATTCTGTGATAAAGTAAAAATCTTGAATCTGCCTTTCATAAGCTTCAACGTTCAGCATCATAACTGCTTTAAAAACCTTAACATAAATACTTTCCTGACAGTCTTGTGGGAGACTCAAATAACTAAATCTCAATTTGCTCAGTGTAAACTAATGCATATTTGGAACAATCCAGATATCTGCCAAGAAAAAAACAATTACTATATTTTCCATCATGGCAACAAAAGGGAATGAAAAAATCATGAAAATGTTATTCAAGATGGAAACTTTATTTCATTTCAGGAACTCATATCAAAAATATGGAATCAACAGCAATAGGTGTCTGGAATATCAACAGCTATAATCCATAACACACAAGAAATTTTATCTCAGTGAATTTAAATTACAAATACCTACTTGTGTAGCAGAGTTTTCATATTTCAGCACCCATAAATTGTTATCAAAAACATAACCCCTCAATGTTCCACACTTTTTTTTTGTTACTGCACTCTGTTAACACCTACATTGCTCACTTGTTCTTGGGGGTGACCTACACTCTTTGGAATAAATGAAGAAATAGACAGGCTTAGTACAGCGCAATTGGCAGTACACAAATATAGTTAAACAGTACATGAGCCATTTCGGACTTTGCAATGCATGGCGCTCTCTTCACCCCATTCGTAGGGAATATACTTTCTACTCACATGTGCATCACTCTTACTCTCATCTGGATTATTTCCTAGTCAGCAGCTCACTGTTGAGAGATATTTTATACACTGAGATACACCCTACAGCTGTCAGCGATCATGCTCCTGTATCTTTAATTCTAATATGTAAGAAGAACATTCTGCCAAGTAAAAATTGGAGATTTAATACACCATTGCTTAAAGATATTTATTAAAAATTTAAAAAAGAGTGAGTTTTATATTTAGACTACAATGACCTGTCTGGAACATTAGCATCTGTTCTTTGAGAAGCAGGGAAAGCTGTGATAAGAGGTAAAAAATTTTTTTAATTCTCATCACATAAAAACAAAAGAGAAAATAAATATATTCAGGAGTTAGAAGAAATCAATCAATCAATCAAATCTTTAGATGAATGTGTCCTCCCTGGAACAGAAAATGCTGAACAAAATATGTAAAGCAAAACTAGAAATAAATGAAATTATTAATAAAAAATCTTCAATTCTTATTACAAAGACCTGCTTGCAATATTTTGAACATGGTAACAAATCAGGTCGATTTCTACCTAACTTGTTGAAAATGAATAAAAAAAATGACTATATGTGCCGCTAAAGATGGCTGGGAACATAGGACATGACCCTGCAAGAGTAAACAGCAAAACTTTTTATTCACCAGAGCTAAACCCATCTAATGTTCAAATATACAGTAATTGAACATTACTTTAGTCATGCCCTTAACTTCTACTAAACCACTTTACCAAATAATGCAAGGCAGGTAGGCAATGTGACTGAAGTTAATGCAGGTCTTACTTTTTGCAGGGCCTCTTGCAGTCACATTATAAAATGCTAGTAAAATAATTTCTGAGTAGAAATGTGTATTTGTTTTTTACGGGTCAAGACAAGCTTGCATTTCAAATTAATAATGCAGATTTCGGTTTCATCATTGACTACATTCTTGATAATATTTTTTTTTTATCTTTCCTGAAAACTGTCTGGCAGTTTCCTCACCGACTAAATTACTTTCACGAAACTGTATTTCTTTTTCCAAAACTGCATTAAAAACTGTAAACCGTGTAAATGCACTCAAAATTGCAGTTTTGTGGTTTTAATGGTTTTGGTTAAAGTGATTTTGATAAAATGTAAAATAATCAGTGTAGAAAGGACAGACTGAGAGCAAGTTTGAGTGTTATCAGTGAAAAAGATGCAGATCTTTGTAAAGACTGGCAAAACAGTCACCCTGGAATGTTGAGAACTTGAAGGCTAAGATCCTGACCAGCACAGCATCATCTTTGCATTCCTGAACCCTTTCTGACTACAACATGCAGAAGGAGTCCAGCCTCTACCTAGAGAAAGAGATGTGTGCCTATTCCAGTGTCCAAAGTAGAAATGGACCGATCCGATATTACGTATTGGTATCGGTCTGATACTGACGTAAATTACTGGATCGGATATCGGAGAGAAATAAAACATGTAATCCGATCCATTAAATATCAAAAAAGCACCTCAGAAAGAGGAAACCAACTGCTGAATAACAGCAGCACGTTTAAGCTTGATAAGCTGTTGTTAGAATTTATATTAATATTACTCTCTACACCAGGATCTTTTTCTACGTAGCTGACGGCTGGTAACTGTGCAGGGGCGGATCTAGCAAAGTTTAGCCAGGGCATTAACTTAATTAATTAATTAGATAGGGCATTAACAGGGAAAATGGGGCACAAAGACATACTTTTCTTTCTTATTCTCATTTAAAATGTCTAGCTTTTAATAAATAATTATCTGAATCTTACAAAGTTTTAATCTGATGTAAAATGTATAGAAGTCCATTACTGTATATAGTAACTGTTAACCCTTTAAAGCCGGTCAGACTGGGCACGCTCTGTTTTGCGTAACTATTTTTAAATCCCTGTAGAACCGGAACCACATAAGCTAGCGCAATATTTTTTTTTGCATATGAAACCGGAGGAGTTGTACTTACATCTTATGCCATCAGCTTGTCCTATGTCACGGTTTCCTTCCACATAAAGCTTTGCAAAAATTGCATAAAAAGCGCTTGCAGGAACAAAAACATAATATTCCAGAAACAGGCTTTGCCGATCCGATCAACTGTTCGTAACACTTCTCACATTGAAACAGACGTCAGCATGAACGATAGCATGTCCGCCATTTCCTGCCCGAAACCGGAAGTGACGTCATTTTCGCGGAAAATGTAGTTTTTTATTTGTAGGCCTTAAAAGCCTATACTGGTGTTTTTATAAGTTATATGTTTGACTTTATGTTTTTCTGAATAGTTGCTGGGATGCTTAGAACTCAAATTGCACTGCTTAAAATGGTTTATTTTGATGCACATGCTGTTTTCAATCATAGGATTGTTTTTTGTTTTTCCTGCAGTATATAAAAAATTGGTGTATCTCAAAAATAAAACTATGAAGACACTCAAAATAAATTTCCTGTTGTTGTAAACTATTTTTTGCAACTTTTTTGTATTTTAAGTTTTGAGGGATAAACCTCTTAAATTTCTCCAAGTAGAAATATATGCAAAAAAAACCAAAAACGATTTTTTTTTGTAGTTTATTGCACTGTTTTGCAATTAATGTATTTACAATGGACTTAATGCATACATATTATTAAAATATGGGCTATAACAGTTGTATTGATGTATAGCAACTTGAAATGCTCCCAAAAATGGCACTACAGCATGTAAAAATATAAAGTAAGCTCTGGCGGACGGTTCTATGGTAGGTCTTAAAGGGTTAAGTCTAATATACCCTAATAAGCTATAGTACTTTTTCCTTTGGGAAGGTACCATCTGTGCAGTCTGCAATTCTGTTGAAGAAAGATGTTGAATCTATTAAATTATTCTTGAAAAATAATTTAATTCTGTGCATTTTTTTCCCACACTACATCAAATTAAAGTTGACTATGTCGATTAAGCATCATGAGGTGGAGGGTGGGGGGTGGTTCCCTATTTTTCTTTGCTGGGAGTTTGCAACCCTATTAGTTAGGTTGCTTAATATTTCTGCTAAGTACTTTTTAAAATACCAGAATAGGAAGGATGGTGTAGGTTTAAGTTTATTAGATTGATCAGTATTGCTGAACTATGAAGTATTTTGGGTGCAGTGTACTTTTTACACACAGGTATAACAGAATAGCTTTAGTGTTGTTGTTTATTTAAACTTGAGTATGAACTTATACAAAATGCTGCAAGATATTAAAAAACTGTTTTATTGATTAAAAAACACACTATATCGGATTCATATCAGTATCGGCAGATATCCAAATTTATGATATCGGTATCGGCATCAGACATTAAAAAAGTGGTATCGTGCCATCTCTAGTCCAAAGTACTCCTCATTCTATGTCTCAATTCATTAAAAATAAAATTCCAATAAAGTTTACCATTTCTAAATTTTACGTTAACTAAAACTGAAAGTTCACAGGTTTGGTTGTCTAAAATTTAGATTCTGTCACTTCTGAACCTTCCACTGGGATTTTTTTTTGTACCACTGAACTGGAAGGTTCAGGAAGGTACATCACAGATTCATACATGAGCTAAAACTGCTTCAGAAAATGTAATGGGTCAAATAAGGCATCTACTGGTGTTGTAGATAGCATGCCATTGCATTGAACTGACTCTTTCATTAGCTGTGATTAGAAGGCCAAGATGTATTTTCAAATTTAATGAACACTCCGCCGCATGCTATCATTTGCTTTAAAAATTGAGATTTCATATTTATATTACAGAAAGCATTAATACAGTACATTAAGTATCATTTATTCTAAATACAAGTAGGGAAACTCCGGGGAAAGCATTTCCTGACAAGAAAATGAATTGCATGAACGCTGTTATGACAAAAACAAACCAAAAGCTTTTAAATGGATGTTTCTTTTTTAATTTTTTAGATCAGGGTTTTACATCAGAAATGCGCATAAACATGTAGATCATGACCACTCATCAAATACACTGACCTATTAAACTGCCTCATTTATCAGTTATCTAATTGCTTCAGAGAGGGATTGTGCATTCATTAATATGCTTTGGTTTTTCTCGTTGGAACTACAAGAAGCTGGTTTCCAAAGCAGACCTGAGAGCTGATAATTACAAAAAACCCCACTTAAACGATGTTAGACATGATCTGTGATCAGTAAGCAACACTTTGCACCTTTCAACATTGTTTGTTTTTACAAAATGGTTTCAGCACAGGAGTTGTGAAAGTGATCTTGCTTTTTCTTGCAAGATTCTTTCTCCATTTTAGGCAGTGGCCAGTCATCAGACGGGTAGAAGTTGTGCTGCTGCTGTCTGAAGTGGAAGCCAGACTCCTCGCAATCGGACTCCACACGGATGCTGACCCTGGGCACAGGCTGGTGTTGTGGGTGTTGCAGAGGAGGGCTGAGGCTGAGTTCAGAGTCGGCACGTGAGGGGGGACAGGAGATCTTCAGGTGCAGAGTGATGCTGAGGAACAGTGGTGATGGAACACTTTTACTCTCCATGACTTTCACAGTTTCCAATTTTTCAATTTATTAGGAAATCAGACCTCAAACTGAACCAGCAGTCCTGCAACAAATCATCCTTCTGTTATGTATTTCATTATATTGTCTTTAAGGGTATCATTCATTTTATAATTTCTGGCTAAAACATATTTTTATTAGTACCAGAAAACAAAGCTTTAAATATATTTCTCTACAGTGGTTGGCAGTTACCCTCTGCAAAATGTAACCAAAGGTTTAACCACTGAGAGGCAGTGTTTAATAAGTTGGAGTGTTGAGGGTTTTCATGTGCTGTTGCTCTTTTCACTTTTGATATTTCTGTTTTGCTCCATGTCCTCAAGAGGCTTTGCTTTCCACAGGTCATAGCCACTGTGTCAACAACTGGTGATTACTCTGTGCCACAGCGGCTACATCCTGCCAGAAAACTTGAATGTGAGTGTTTTTGGCATAACCATCTGGTGTTTTGAAGCTGGAAACAAAGAGCAATGGGTAGATCTGACAGTGAAACTCAGGACTCAGGCTCATTAGCTGTCAACTTGAAACTGATCAAATCGGTCAATGAGTTTATGCTCGATAATTTTTCTGAGTCCAATATTGACCATAATTTATATAATAAACTTCATGTTTGATTGATTGACCTGAAACTTGCAATTGAGTTTTCAATTTCATAAAAAAAGAAATTAAGGAATTCCTAGTTATATATTACCCTCTCGCCCCTGCTTGTTCTCTACAAGAGGCCTGGGAGCTTGAGGGTCCTGCACAGTATCTTAGCTGTTCCTAGGACTGCGCTCTTCTGGACAGAGATCTCGGATGTTGTTCCTGGGATCTGCAGGAGCCACTCACACCTAGTGCTCCAATTACCACTGGGACCACTGTTACCTTCACCCTCCACATCTTCTCAAGCTCTGAGCCCTTGGTACTTCTTCAGCTTCTCGTGTTCCTTCTTCCTAATATTGCTTTCATTCGGTATCGCTACATCTATCACTACCTCCCATCTTTCTCTGGTTTTCTACCACTACTATGCCCGGTTGGTTAGCTATCACCATTTTATCTGTCTGTATATGGAAGTCCCACCAGATCTTAGCTTGGTCATTCTCGACCACCATAGGGGGCGCTTCCTATTTTGACCTTGGAACTTGTTTCTGTATATTATGCCAGCCACTTGGTTATGGTGTTGCCCTGCATGGCATGGTGTGCATGTGATAGACCCCAGGCTCTGTGGATCTTGTGCTCAGAGCTTGTTCCTGTGCTAGCATGGTTAGTGCCTCTGTGCTGTCTTTCAGTCCAGCCACTGGTAGGACTTCATGATGTCAGCCACTTCATTTATCTGCTGGTGGTACATGCCGTGCCTATCGTTCCACGATGGTATGTATATATATATATATATATATATATATATATATATATATATATATATATATATATATATATATATATATATATATATATATATATATATATATATATATATATATATATGTATGTATGTATGTATATATATATATATATATATATATATATATATATATATATATATATGTATATATATATGTATATATATATATATATGTATATATATATATATATATATATATATATATGTATATATATATATATATGTATATATGTATATATATATATTTGGAATGCCATTTAGGAAAATTTTAAATATATACATTATTTTTAAAGAGTCTGAATATATAGAATGAACAATGAATATATTGATTGAAACCTTTATAATATAAGATATATTACTAGTCAAATGTTTGGACACATTGTCATTTATTGTTTTTTCTTTATTTTCATGACTATTTACATTGTAGATTTTCACTGAAGGCGTCAAAACTGTGAATGAACAGATATGGAATTATGTAGTAAACAAAAGAAGTGTAAAATAACTCAAAACATCATGGCAAGAACCATTTAGCTAAGTAAAAAGAAAAGCCAGTCCATCGTAACTTTAAGAACTGAAGGACAGTCAGTCCAGAAAATTGCTAAAACTAAAAGGATCTAAAATATAAAAGATGTTTTGAGTTATTATTTTATTATTATGTTATGTTATTTGAGTGCAGTGGTGAAAACCATCAAGCACTATGATGAAACTGGCTCACATGCGGACTGCTCCAGGAAAGGAAATCTAAGAGTCCTCTTTGCTTTTGAGGATGAATTCATCCAAGTCACCAGCCCCAGGAAATGGTGGCTATTTTGAAGAATCTAAAATATTAAACATGTTTTGAGTTATTTTACATTTTTTTGTTTACTGCATAATTCCATATGTGTTCAGGGAACGCAAAATGGGTTAACAATTTAAAGCTGTTCTGCAGCAATGGAGGTTGATCAAACTTTGAAATTTGGTGTTCCACTTTTCTGGAATACTTACAACTCTCTCTGTCTGCATAAAAGCAGTGTTGAAACACACTGTGGTACCGTACCCTCATGAGCATCAGTAGAACAGTATTCTACTTCAGAAAGTAGTGTGTTGCTACAAAAATTGCGAGAAAAAGGCCATAAACAATGGAAGCGAGACAGACCATCACTTAAACACTAACAGTTAAAAATGTAGGTCTTTCCTACAGAGAAATTGCAAAGAAAGTTAAGGTGTCAGTGAGTACAGTTTCCTTCACCATCAAAAGGCACTCAGGAACTGGGGCAAACTCAAACAGGAAGAGGTCTTGCAGACCCGAAGACATAACTGAATCAGAGGACAAGTTTCTGAGAGTTAACGGCTTGCCTGATAGGCAGCTCACATGACAACAGCTTCAAAGCACAGCTTAGTATTGGTTGTATTAAGCAAGTCTGTTTCAACTGTGAAGAGAAGACTTTGAGCTGCAGATTTGACAGGATGAGTGTTAGGGTCCCTGGGTCGTTGACCCAGTGTTTTGTGTTTTTTGGTTCTTTGATTTTGTTATTTCATTATATTCTAGCTTTGCTTTACGGGTTTTAGGATTATTCTTAGTTAAGGTTCTCTGGGTGGGGTTTGGTTAGAGTTTTAGTGTTCTGGTTTTCTGTCTGTGTTCCTTAGTTGCTGTCTCCCCTGTCTGCTGTATTCCCACGTCCAGTCAGTGTCTGTGTCTGCCCTGGTCCCATGTCTCTGTTCCCTTTGTTATAGTGCCTGCCTGTGAGTCTGTGTTATGTTTCCTGTTTTACTTTGAAAGTCCATGTCTGATGTTAATGTGTCTGGTTTTGCTTCCCCTTGTCTCGTTAGGCCTGATTTGCCCCAGCTGTGTTTCCCTCCTGTTACCCATTCCCTGATTGCTCCCTCTGTGTATTTGAGCCCTGTGTTTCTTTGTGTCTGTGTCGTGATCTACCGTTTACCTAGCTGTGTGTTCTGTCAGTCCTCTGGTTTAAGTTTATTTTGATTTTTTCCAGTTATGTTATATTTTGAGTTTTACATTAAAGCTGTTTTGAGTTCACGACTGTCTCCGGAGTCTGCACCTTGGGTCCTATTCCTGTCTGCACACAGCCACACATAACAATGAGTTGCAGCAAGAAAGCCATTGCTAAGGCATGAATGATGATAATAATTTTATTTTTTAAAAAACAGGGAAAAAAAGCTTGTCTGTCTTTCTGTTCTTTCATTATAAAAGATGGATATAGCTATTGTGACATCCTCCATTGGTTTCTAAAGTCTAATAGTCTAAATGTCACTAACCCTCAAAACATCACTGCTGTTTTTTAGTTTAGTTTTTGTTGTTTATTTCTTACATTTGAATCCAAAGTTACAGTACAGCATGTTGCA
The DNA here is from genome assembly GCF_965226115.1 of Aulonocara stuartgranti. NCBI lineage: Eukaryota > Metazoa > Chordata > Actinopteri > Cichliformes > Cichlidae > Aulonocara > Aulonocara stuartgranti. The sequence continues at coordinate 7,208,342 of NC_138945.1, read as the reverse complement.
CATACTTTTTTCAAAAAAGATTTCAGTCGCAAAATTATATATATATAAATACCAACTGTATAACTAATTTTCTGCTAACTTCTAATCAGCTGGATCTCGTAAATCCTCACAGATTCCTAAATGCTTCCTAAATGTTTATTGTGACAGCTGGGGGATCATGTTATTGGAGCTAAAATGGACCGTTTTTAACATATTTGAAATGGCTAATGACATCAGGCCAAGTGGACTGAGCTGTGTGGATGCATATTCAGTCAAAAGCTTCACTTCATCACAAAACTCTGAGAAAAGATTGCAGGACTGTTGTATCAGACTACTAGTTTGAGCTAAACGGAGTGTCATGTGCACATAAACAAGATGTATAACTGAACCTTTGAGTTGCATCTATTTAAAAATGTAATCGGTTTTGCATTAGTGAAGGTGAAGTGTGTGTTTTTTTTTTTAAGTTACATTTTTTTATCCCAGACTTCAACATGATTCAGATACACCTGTTAAGATCATACTTAAAGGAAAAACATGTTAAGATGGAGGTCCATTCTCAAATTGGCTTCAAATGTTTGGGGTATTTACGGATTCAGATTAAAACATCCTAAATTGAATTTTTATAGCTATGGTTTGCAGGATTAAAGAAGAAATCTCACCACCAAGGATTATCAGTTTACTACATGGTATCTTGAAATAGTTTTTGTGGCCTTACAGGATCCTTGGAGTGATTTTGGAAAGAGACACAAACACAGTCTCTGGGGGTCACAATCCCCGATAAATGGCAGGATTGTACCAGAAGGTGTATCTGGCATAAAATCTGTGTAACATGATTGAAGCAGCGTGGGATAGTCTTGAGAATAGAACAAAAGGCAGAAAGGTCCAAAGAAGACCTTTGAATGTCCTTCAAGATGCCTTTAGAAGTTTTCTCTATGACACTTAACTAAATAACTGAAAGCTGCCTCGGTGGCTTTAATTTCCATTCATGTTTGCACATGTTTGAATAAAGCACTGCACCCCTTTCCCAGTTTTCTAACAAAATGTAAAGAAATGAGGGGTGGCTCGAGATTTTTCACATTACAGTAGATAGATTTTTTTTGGGGGGGGAATAAAGTCATAATGGTCATTTCTTCATCTTCTGGTCTTAATTGGTTTTGAAGAGTTTAAAATAATTTCAATGCACCATTGTACAACAAGTAACTTTAACTTATTTTGTTTTTGAAGACTGATTTCTTTTAAGTGTTATACAACTTTGGGAAAACTGGGCTAAAATTCAATGAAAATAGTAAAATAAAAAATAATAATAATTTTTGCAGTCACAAAGTTACGAACAGTATTTATAGCAGGAATCAGAACAAATCTATAAAACAATTGTCACATAGTACCAATGGCTCCGATTTCACTCCTATTGGTATCAAAATGTCACAGTTGACAACACACGTTTTGCTTATAACTTCTTGCTGTTAACAAAATGACAAACTTACAGTAATGGAGATAGCTGTCAAATACCAAACATACAGATCTACATAGAAATAAAAATAATAATAATAACAATTAAAATAACAGTTTCATACACTGCACTATACAGTTTCTATGAAAGTGCACTGGATTACATCTCCATTATCTATATACTCCATTGTCTGTATACTCTATATCTTTCCAATACAGAGACATCACAAGCTTTCAAACATAAGCTCTACAAATAAAAATGTCTAAGTCTATGATCATCTAAATCATCACCCTACATACTAGGGATAGAAATACAATACAGAAGCTGATAATTCAATGAAATGTGTGTTTCTTATTTATAACTGTGTTTTGTGGTCTGGAAATAACAGTTTTGTCCCCAATGTTCCTGTCAGGTGAATATATCAGATCACTGTAGGGCACGTGCAATTTCAGCACACAGTACCTGTGGTCTAGCTCATTTTGATCAGATGTGACTGTTGAGTAAGGGTTCGTCTCCTGTAAGAAGCCACATGCACACATATGGACAGAGAACATATGCACAAAACAACACCAAACAAGCATACACAGGCATGTAAACACATAACATAAATACAAACACAGAAACACGAGAAATTATTAAGTACATTCACTGAAAACTGGCAGATACTGTGCATTACTTCAACAGTCAAAGTGAAATCTACAAAAGATCCAATGTCACAAACAAGATCGAATGCTGTTTGCACCTCATCTGTGTTAGTTAATAACACTGAATATTTACAACATAAATTATGCTGACACATAGGTAATAGAAATGATTAGTGTACTCACAATCTGAGGATAGGCTTTGGGTGGGAGAGTTATTTTGGGAAAGGTCTGACTTTGAGTGGGGCTTTGTGGTCTCCATGTGAATCTTCACTGGAGGGTTTGCAGAGCTGTCAGGCTAAGTGACAAAAAGAGGAAGCAGTTGGCATGCAGGAGAAATTAGAATCTTAAAGGATAAGACTTGATGTTTTTATTAGAGACCTTAAAACCCAGGTACACCAGCATACAGCAGCAAGCAGCAACCATCACTCCTGTTAACAAGTCATCTACCTTAAAGTGTCTCAGACCTATCACCTTAATGTCTGCAGTCACTAAATGCTTCGAGAGGCTGATCCTGCAACAAATAAAGGCCTCCCTCCCACAAAACCTAGACTGTCATCAGTTTGCCTACAGCACAAACAGATCGACAGAGAACGCCATTGCCACAGCCCTCGACACACAGAAATCTGCCACCTAGAGCAACCAGGAAACTATGTCAGAATTCTGTTGATAGAATACAGTTCAGTGGTTACTACCATTATTATTCTTGGAATCCTGGTTGACAACCTGATTAACATCAGTTTACCTCCCTCCACCTGTGCCTGAATGAGGGACTCTCCACCCAAGACTGTCATCAGGCTGGGACCTGGCTGCTCCAGTCTGCATGCCAAGTATCCTTGGGCAAGGTACTAACCCCAAGCTGCTCTCCGATACATCCATTAAGTAGCCAAAAGGATGGTTCCACAGTGTGCGAACTCAACTTTAAAACATGGAGGAGGAAGTGTGATGGTCTGGAGCTGTTTTACTGGATCTAGGGTTGTTGAGGGGCACCCTGAACCAAAACAGCTACCACAGCATTCTGCAGCGTAATGCAATACCCTCTGGTATACGCCTAGTTGGACAACAAGTTAATGACCCAAAACACAAGTCTAAGCTATGCCAGAACTGAACAGAACCGCAAAAAAAGAAGAAGATTGTAAGTTCACAAACATGGAGTGAACAGCACAGACTCCATACGTAAACCCCATTGAGTTGGTTTGGGATGAACTGGACAGTAGAGTGAAAGCAAAGCAACCTTCATGTGCCACACATGAAGGTTGCAAAAGGAACTTGTGCAACAGATATGTGTAGAACTTTCTGAAGAATATTTGATTTCTATTGTAGGAAGAATGCCACAGATGTGTTCAGCTGTTATATCTGGCAAAGGTGGCTACTACTACTGAGTCCAAAGTTTAGAATACATTTTGGTCTGATAATTTATTCCATCATTTCTTTTTTAAATCGCAATTGCTTATTTGTATTAAGCTTTCATTTCTGAGTGCAGTGAGATATTAAAGTACATAATATTCTGTAAAAAACAGGAAAAATTGGATGTTATATCCTTCAAGATTAGGTACTCTAGCAGCTTAGGAGCAGCCTAGGAGCTTGAGGGTCCTGTGCAGTATCTTTGATGTCCCTGGGACTGCGATCTTCTGGACAGGATGTTGTTCCTGGGATCTGATGGAGCGACTCACCTAGCCTGAGGGTCACTCCCCCGAGTGCTCCGATTACCACTGGGACCACTGTTACTTTCACCCTCCACATCTTCTTGAGCTCTTCTCTGAGCCCTTGGTACCTCTCCAGCCTCATGTTCCTTCTCCCTGCTGTTGCTGTCATTTGGTATCACTAAGTCTATCACTATGGCCATCTTCCTCTGCTGTCCACCACTGCTATGTCCGGTTGGTTAGCCATCACCATTTTGTCCGTCTGTATCTGGAAGTCCCACAGTATCTTAACTTGGTCATTCTCGACCACCCTAATGACCTCCCATGTCTACCTTCCAGGCCATACTCAGCTCAAATGTTTCTGTATATTATGCCAGCCACTTGGTCCTGGCCTTCCATGTATGCCCTGCCTACAAACATCTTGCGCCCTGCTGTTATGTCTCAGGGGCATCTTTACAGAACCTGCACCTAAGGTCTTGCCTTGCGTGATAGACCCCAGACTCTATGGAGCTTGTACTTAGAGCTTGTGCTATCATGATCGGTGTGTCTATGCTGTCTTTTGTCCAGCTTTGTCCAACCACTGGTAGGTTTTCTGGATGTCAGCCAGTTCCTCTATCTGCCGGTGGTACACACTGCGAAGGGGCCTCTCCTTCCATGATGGTTTCCTCTCTTGCTCCTCTTTCTTGGGTTTCTGCTGTCTGAGGCGGCAGACTGAGAACATGGTTAGTCAAGGCCATCTTCCTGAAATACTTGTGAATGTTCATTGTCTCATCCTGGACTGTGGTTCTGATACTCACTAGTCCCTGGCCTCCTTCCTTCCACTTAGTGTACAATCTCAGTATGCTGGACTTGAAACCCTCAATGCATGGTCAGGACCTTCCTGGTCTTGATGTCAGTGGCTTCCATCTCCTCCTTCCCAGCAGGGTACCTGATCAGGTCGTAGGTGTTGATAGCCCAGATCTTATTCTTACCATTCAGCTGACTCCTCAGATCTTGCCTGACCATCTGCAGGTACTTAGTGGTTGCAGCTTTCCTAGCAGCCTCTTCGTGGTTCCAATTTGCCTGTGGGAGACCCAGGTAGTTGTAGCTGTCCTCGATGTCTGCAATGTTGCCTTCTGGTAGTACAGTCGCCTCAGTTCTGACTACCTTCCCTCTCTTCTTTACCATCTGATTTCACTTCTCCAGTCTGACTGACTTTCTGACCTCTTTGCATCCTGGTGGTGTGGATCAGTGAATCGAAGTCACATTCACTCTGGGCATATAGCGTTTTGTCTTCCATGTAGATCACTGCTCCATTCCGTAGTTGGTACCTGTAGCCAGTCTTGTCAGTGATCTCACTGAGGGGGTTCCGGCCTATGCAGAACAGCAGTGGGGACAGAGTATGTCCTTGGTAGATCCCGCACTTGATGGTAACTTGTGCTATGGGATTGAAGTTTCCAAGGCCTGAGGTATGGCGAGCTTGCTGTACTTCTTAGGCACCTTTCTGCTACTCTGATAGTTAGCTAACTTCCCTCCATGGCCTTTGGTCTCCTTCTACTGCTCTTTGTGGCTGTTTATCTTGCAGCCAAGCACCTCACTGATCACTGCTGCTGTGGAGCAGATCAGCTGGTTAGTCTCAATATGGTCGTAGGAGGTATTGCCGAGCTTGAAGGATAGACTGCCCGCAGGGACGGGGGGGGGGGTGGGGGGGGGGGGGGGTTCTTTTGCACGCACGCACAATCCACATAATGTGGAGTAGTAGCCGGGGATAAAAGGATTTGACACCCAGCCTTATGTGTTAAAACGGTGTTGAAAATGGCCAAACTCCTAAAACAGAACTTTTCCTTATCTGCTAGTAAATAGATCAGTTTTATTGTTAATCAAAGCTAAATCAAAGCAATAAGTCTGATCAGTATCTTAGTAGAGAGATGTCTAATTATTGAACTGAATCTGGTGTCTAGATTTTGTGTGTGTAGACATGATCCATCATCAACTTTTTTATTCAAGTTTGAGTTTGAGAAGATAACCACTATGTCATCAACCCATCATTATATTTTTCATCAAGAACATAGTTTTAAATGTTGTGAGGGGTAAACACAGAATTATGATTCGTATGTGAATTTGCTGATAGTTAATTATGCACAATAATGATCAGAACACAATCAGTAAATATAAAGACAATTGAGTTTGCCTAAAGATGATTAATAGGAATAGAAAGTTAAAAAAAAAAAAAAAGGAAAATAATGAGTTTAGAGACAGGCGCAACTTGGGGCTTAGCTGAAAGCCTGTATAGAAATGGCCTTGAGAAATATGAGAGTGAGTCCGTGTGTGAGTAAATGAGAGCACACACAAGACACAACACTCTTAATGCCTGACTTATAAAGTGTTCTATTTAGTGAGAAAGGGGATTGTATTTATTCTATAGAGTAAACTGTGACTGACAAACACAGAGTTTTAAAGAGAAACATATTTGAATTAAAAGGGACTATGCTAAAGTGAATGTGCTAATGAAATCTTAACTGAAGCCTATTCACATGTGACTGAATGTTCAAATGTAATGAAATTTTCCATGTTAAAAGAGAGAAATAGAAAGAGGGAATAAGGTGGGGTTGAAGATCAGTGAATCTCATGTAAACATGCACTTAGTTGACTAGATATTAAGAGAGAGAGAGTGGGAGAGAGAGAGAGGTGGGGAGTGGGCACTTAATTGGGATGCCTGGAGGCAATCTGGGTCAGTCTCCAGCACTCTGCAAGATGAGTAGTTCGAAAGGTTGGATTCCATAAGTTAATTGTTGGAGATTCCAGCAGAGGCGCCAAGGTGTTAGGTGTTGGAAAACCAGGACACACTGATGAGAAATATATATGTATATGTATATATATGCATATATATATGGTGAACTTACAGAGGCACAGTGTTCCAACATTCAGAAGAAGGAACGGCTCTCATCGCTAGAGATTACATTTTTTAAATTCATGTTTTCATGTTGTAAATTCTTTTTGAATCTGCATGCTCCATCTGCCTGTTACTTTGCTGCTGAACACCTGAATTTCCCTAATGAGCGACAATAAAGGATATTTCTATTCTATTTGTATTCTAACTCAGCCATAATTGGATCTCAACTCCAGCCCACATCAGCTGATGGTTGAGCATATACCCTTCCACAGATTTTCAAATCTCAGATGGGGCCATTTCAGTTCCTTCAGCCGCAACAAGCTGCTTTGCAACCCACATCCACTCCTGCTCCTCCACTTCCTTTCATGTCTATTTTCATGGATGATCACTTTGGTCTGTGCTGGGTTTCTGACTGAACTGAAGAGTGTAGTTTATTAACTGTGTTGCACAATTCAGGAAAACATCTCCCCCACGCGTGAATAGCAGAGGCTTATGAGACAAGAATGTCAGTGTTTCAGTGAACTGGGCAAAGTTAATACTGCTGATAGTGACCAAGCTATAATTACTAATAAAAATTTGATCAATAACACCAAGCTTATCCTTTAAAGCCATCAGTGGGCATCACTTGTGCTTCTACACAGCTGTCAAGCAACCCTTTTAGTATGGACAAAGACTTGGATGAAGCATAAATACAAAGGGTACACATAAGCACACACGCTGTTTCTAAAGGTTGGAACAAAGTGGGAGAGGTGAAAGATGTACTGAGAAGATGATGGACAGACAGGAAGACTGTAGTAAGAGGGAATGAAGTGCCTTTCAGCAACACTGTGGGAGAGGAGAAACATACAGTATTAGTTAGAGAAAATAAACCCAGGATCGACACAACCACAGCAATGGAGTGACACACACTTAAATACACAGTTAATACTAAGAAAGACAGATCCACACTTGACAAATAGTGCATTTCCTCACCTCCTCATCACTCTCAGGCTCTGGTGCTTTCTTGTCTTTCTTCTTCTTCTTCTCATCTTCCTTCTTCTTCTTGTCTTTGTCTGGCAGGATATCATCCAGCCAGGCCAAATCATGTTGCGAGAACATCAAATCCAGCAGCTTCCGTACAACCATGAGACCGAGAATCTACAAAACCAGGTAGATTAACATTATCTTGTCATTGTTGTAAATTGCCGCTATATAAATAATACATAATTGAAGAGAGTTGTACTACTACTAATACAATTATTATTACCATATCAGTGAATGAGGCCCAGTGGCTCAGTAGCAGACTTTCTGAAATAGAGGGGCCTGGGTTCGAGTCTGCTCTAGAACATTTCTTAATAAAGCAAGTTAACAAGTAAAAATGATACGCCTTGGAGAGATCCTTTTAAAGTTGGTTTTGATGTGACAAAAACCAACTTGTACAAGCAACATTACATTTTTCATTGTTTTGTACAATGTTTAATGGATTTATTTTCAGTGCTTAGTTGTATTTGGGAATCATTTGGAGAATATTTTACAAAACAGTGTTTTATCTTCAGGCTTTCATATGACAAAAGAAAGAAGAAAAAAAGGACGACTGATTAATTTTTTCCAGGGTCAATACAATTTGGCAATTTACTTGAGTAGAAAATATTAGATTGATAATGGACGAAATTGTTGGGTCTGTGTTTCCACAAGCCCCGCTAATTCTAGAGACTTATTCATCATGAAGAAAACAAGACAGTCGATCGATCGATTATTTGCGCAAGGGAGGCCTCGTCTGTGTCCACCATGAAAATGACCCCCAGATCTGACCTCCTCCTGCTACCTTTTATTGAGGGACAGTTCACACAAAACACGTCAGAACAAAGCCACGCCCCCTTGGTCCTAACTTCTGTAAGAGTGTGTGTGTGTGTGTGTGTGTGTGTGTCAGACCTCCTGATGACCAAAGGGTCGTAAACCCAGGAAGCTTACATCAAAAGAAACAGATCTTTCAGATAGGATGTATCTACAATAAAACCTCCCCCAGCACAGAGTGGTTGGAGAGGTGGTCAGGATCAAAGGAATGGCTTTGATCCTACTGCTTAAACTACGACTTTACAAATTTAAGAAACACAATGGCAACATTCAACAATTAGACTTAACAGAAATTCTGACTGTGTGCAGCTTTTCAAGAGTGATGTTGGAATATAAGTATTATTTCAAAATGGATGAGCTGGAGGTTTTTCAAAATTTTTGGGACTATAAAGGTAGTCTGTTTACATTAAATAATTCTGAACTTTTATTTAGGAATGTGTCGATTTGAGCTGAATGTTTATATGGATGTCATGGTCCTGGGCCGTGTTGGCCCAGTATTCTTAGTTCTCTTGTATTTTTGTATTCAGTTCCCTGTTTAGGTTCTGTTTCCTGAGTTGCCCTGTTATGTGGTTCCCTGTGTGCTTTCCCTTTGTGACTCTCACCCCCTGTGTGCCCCTCTATGTATTCATGAGCCCTTGTCCCCTTTCGTGTTTTATTCCATGTTTTCCCCAGCCTGTTATGTCTGTGTTCTCCCCGTGCTCTCTCCTCCTGTCTGAACCTCTGTACTTCCTGTTTTACTTTGACAGTCTCTCGTCAGTATGCGTCATGTTGTGTTCACTCCTGCCCTGTCTCGTTATGATTATCTGTGTCAGCTGTGTTCCCCGTGTGCTCCCACTTCCCTCGTTAACCCTCTGTGTATTTATGTCTGTGTCTCCCTCAGTTCTGTGTCGTAGTCTCCCTCATGCTGCGTGGATTTCCCTGTGTCTCTCTCCAAGTATTAGTTTATTGTGCCCAGTTTAAGTTTTGTATTTTCCTGTCATCTTGTCAGCAATAAAGCTGCCTTTTGAGTTCATCCCTTGAGTCCGTGAGTTTTGCGATTGGGTCCTCATCCTGCCTGCCACACAGCCGACCATGACAATGGATCACTATTAAGTGAATAAATGTGTTTTAAAATCAAATCAATATCTCTGTCAGGTTTCCTGTCTACTCTTTGCCATATCAGAGTAGACAGAAAATCTGAAAAAAGAAATGAAAAGAAAAAACTACAAAGCTTTAGAGTAGAAAATAAGGCAGTTTTTCTAGCTGTCCTCTTCAAAATTTAACAAAAAGTTTCATCACTAGAAGCAGCATTTTAATGTTTTTGAATGTGTGATACTGTTTGAACAAGCACATAACAAATATGCTTGTCACATTTCCAGGGGTGAGGGGAGGAAGCCAGTACAAAAAGAAACACTATGGCAACCAGTCTAGCTAAAGATGGAGAGTGGTGAATAAAACACGTAGTGAGTGAAAAAAGGTGACTAATGAGTGTTCATAAAGCTTTATTTGTACTTATGTGACAAAAGCATGCACTTTTCTCACTTCTGCATAGATACTTTATAGGAAAATGTCAAAGCTTTTGCTTCTTTGTAACCTGTTGATAACTTTAGTTATTTTGGAGGGTAAAACATGGAAATTTACAAAAGGTTCCAAACAGGACCAATAAAATAAGTCAATAGGACATTCTTAAAGGTCATTGAATATTATTTAAATCAAGCTAAAGTTATTAGCTGCATCATAACCGGAATGTAACCTTTTTTCAGTACAACTGTAATTCCTGCTTTCTGCTTTTTGAGTAAATGATGATAGAAAAGCATCTGTTTTGACATATTTTTTCGTTCACGTCAGACGACGTGCCAGACAGTTTAATCCGTGTAGTTTTACATTTAGCCGGAATAATTTTTAGTTTAATAGCTATACAATGACCCTTCTTGGTAGTTTAGTTTGATAAATTGTTCCTGTAGCTCAGTAAGTATAGCAGATCATCTACTGATCGGAAGGCTGATGGTTCCATCCGTGGCTGTTCCAGTCTGAATCCCACATATCCTCGGACAAGATACAAACCCCAAGTTGCTCTTTGACGATTCCATCAGAGTATGAATGTGCGTGATTAGTAGATGGAAAGCATGTAAGCATAGAAGAAGTGCTTGTGTGAATGGGTGAATGAGGAGTTGTATACAGTGCTTTGAATGTTCTGGGAGCATAGAATGATGCTATGTAAGAATCAGTTCATTTACCTAAACAGAAGAACACAGAACACCCTCACCATTACTGGGAAGATGATGGCCAGAAATGTAGACTTAAGGATCCAGAGAACAGCCAGACACACAATCTGGACTAGGGTGAAAAGGTGGACGCGTCTCATAGGGACATGACGCAGGAAGGAGAAGTCTGGCTGGTGTTTGGGCGGCATTAGATACAGCTTGATGCGCTCCCAGAACTGGAACAAAGAAATCGAGAAAATATTTTAAGGTATTCTTTTATTTAGTGTTTTAGAGATGAAGCAGAACATTGTGTCATCCAGGAAATTACCAGAAATGAAAAATTCCAATTATTCCATATATTCCATTCCTATATCTTCTAATGTTGCTGCCTAAGTTAAACTTGTATAATGTAAACAGAATTGGTCCTAGCAAGGAACCCTGTGGAACTCCACAATTAACCTCAGTGTGTAAAGAGGACTCTCCATTTACATGAACACATTGGAATCTATTACATTTCAATTTGCAGATTCTAATTTGATATGATTCAAACCGCTATCTTTAATGCCTACAACATGCTCTAATTGCTTTAATAAAATATTAAGGTCAACTGCATCGAACACTGTGCTGAGGTGTGGCAGGACAAGTAGAGATGATTCCACCATCAAAGGCCATCAGATCACTTCTAACCTTCACTAACACTGTTAATTTAATTTGATGAACTCCTAAACTTGACTGAAACTCTTTAAATAAACCATTACTCTGCAGTTGAAGATTTTTTCAGAGATTTGAGATTGACCTTTAATTAGCTTAGACATCTGTGTCAAGTGATAATGGCTTTTCAAGTAACGGTTTAATTACTGCCGTCTTTGAAGGCCTGTCGCACATAGCTGATTAATAGAGAACAGAGAACTAATAGAGTAAATTTAAATGTTATTAGGAAGTGATAAGAGAAATGAGGAATTTCAGAGAATACTGTTAAATATTCTATTTCTATGCCATATGTTCCACAGGGTTCAGTGCAAGGACTGCATATCATGTGCACATTATATATGCTTCCCCTAGGCAGTATCATTAGAAGGCATAACATACAATTTCACTGCTACACAGATGATACCATAGCATTGTCTATACATAAAGCCAGATGAAACACACCAAATGGTTAACCTGCAGAAATATCTTAAAAATATAAAGACTCATTGATGATGATCTAATTTTTTACTTCAAAATTCAGATAAAACTGAGGTAATTTTACTCAGCCCTAAAAATCTTAGAAACATACTGTATAACCAGATACTTAGTTTTGATGGATCCAATCCTATCCATTCTTTCTGTTTTCTCTCTAATATTGTAGGGTCTTTACCTTATAATATAAAGAACCTTGAAGCAACTCTTGTTGTGATTTGGTGCTATATAAATAAAACTGAATTGAGTTTAAGTGCTTTAATTGATCTGTCAATTATATTATATTATATGTTATTATAAACTCATTCATTTCCTTAAGCTTGTACAATCTGGCCCTCTGAGAAAAAACACATGGTGTTTGAAAATGAATATGTTTACACTGAAAAAGACTGGATTTTTGTTATTCCTGTTTTCTGCTTGTGTCTGATTTTTCATCTATGCACCATTTTCTTTTCATATATATTGGCATATAGATTATAGTTTCCATGAAGAAAATTATGGAGAAAAAAAAAAAATATATGTATTTTTTTGTAGTATACCTGGATGCCACTCAGTGAAGCCACTCCCATGTAGAGGAAGACTCCATAAAGGACAGGCATGGGGATGTACTGAATTGAACAGAACATACATTTTAAAATAAAACCAATATAAACTTTCTACTGACACCACATCAGTCTCATCTACGAACTTACCTGAAGTATAGGGGCAAGAAAGACTGAGAGTCCTGTTAGGACAAACACCAAAATTCCTGTCAACCTCTGCTCTCTGGAAGTGAAGAATCAAAAGCATAGCATAAAACTTTATTCTAGGTCCACACAAAAAGATGATTTAGGCAATCAGAAAACAAACAGACCTTAATCTGAAATAAGGACTCTCTTTTCTATGCAGTCTATCTTTAAGATCTCAAAAGTGAAGTAAGCATTTTCACTTTTCACCATCTTAAGCCTTCCTTACGCCAGCAGGGGACACTCCTCTGGTTCCAAAAATACGTTTTATAGAATTTATTCCCCCCACTTTGTCCCCCAATTGATATATTACCAGCCTATGAGCATGCAACGGTTCAGAACACCAAGCTGATGATGGTATGATGGTTAGCTTTTTTTTTCTGGGGGGGGGGTCCCACCTGACTCCAAGGAACTGTGGTTGCTCTCCAGGGGCACTAGATTCACTCTCCATCTTCAGTGAGTCGATATGAGCAATGGAGATGACAGTGGCTGCTACATACCATGGCATGCCCATGAAAGAACACACAGCCATCAGCACACCTACCCAGAACAGGTCCAAGTGGTAGCCACAGCTTTTCTGAAATTGGGTGCAATAACGGGAAATTACCCAGAAGATCCACTCCCCATGTAATCCTGAACTGTGTAAACAGTTCAAAAATTACCAAAAACACAAAAAATACATTTGCTTTAAATTTGCGTATCACAAAGCATCATGGCACTTTCATTGCTTTAGTATAGTAATGTATTGAAGCAGTAGTGCAGTACTGTTACAATTCAAGTTACAATTGTTCAAGTTGTAAACATGGTATTTTTTCTTCTCATTACCTTTCCCAGATAATATCTATAACTACAGGGAGTGCAGAATTATTAGGCAAATGAGTATTTTGTCCACATCATCCTCTTCATGCATGTTGTCTTACTCCAAGCTGTATAGGGTCGAAAGCCTACTATCAATTAAGCATATTAGGTGATGTGCATCTCTGTAATGAGAAGGGGTGTGGTCTAATGACATCAACACCCTATATCAAGTGTGCATAATTATTAGGCAACGTCCTTTCCTTTGGCAAAATGGGTCAAAAGAAGGACTTGACAGGCTCAGAAAAGTCAAAAATAGTGAGATATCTTGCAGAGGGATGCAGCAGTCTCAAAATTGCAAAGCTTCTGAAGCGTGATCATCGAACAATCAAGCGTTTCATTCAAAATAGTCAACAGGGTCGCAAGAAGCGTGTGGAAAAACCAAGGTGCAAAATAACTGCCCATGAACTGAGAAAAGTCAAGCGTGCAGCTGCCAAGATGCCACTTGCCACCAGTTTGGCCATATTTCAGAGCTGCAACATCACTGGAGTGCCCAAAAGCACAAGGTGTGCAATACTCAGAGACATGGCCAAGGTAAGAAAGGCTGAAAGACGACCACCACTGAACAAGACACACAAGCTGAAACGTCAAGACTGGGCCAAGAAATATCTCAAGACTGGTTTTTCTAAGGTTTTATGGACTGACGAAATGAGAGTGAGTCTTGATGGGCCAGATGGATGGGCCCGTGGCTGGATTGGTAAAGGGCAGAGAGCTCCAGTCCGACTCAGATGCCAGCAAGGTGGAGGTGGAGTACTGGTTTGGGCTGCTATCATCAAAGATGAGCTTGTGGGGCCTTTTCGGGTTGAGGATGGAGTCAAGCTCAACTCCCAGTCCTACTGCCAGTTTCTGGAAGACACCTTCTTCAAGCAGTGGTACAGGAAGAAGTCTGCATCCTTCAAGAAAAACATGATTTTCATGCAGGACAATGCTCCATCACACGCATCCAAGTACTCCACAGCGTGGCTGGCAAGAAAGGGTATAAAAGAAGAAAAACTAATGACATGGCCACCTTGTTCGCCTGATCTGAACCCCATTGAGAACCTGTGGTCCATCATCAAATGTGAGATTTACAAGGAGGGAAAACAGTACACCTCTCTGAACAGTGTCTGGGAGGCTGTGGTTGCTGCTGCACGCAATGTTGATGGTGAACAGATCAAAACACTGACAGAATCCATGGATGGCAGGCTTTTGAGTGTCCTTGCAAAGAAAGGTGGCTATATTGGTCGCTGATTTGTTTTTGTTTTGTTTTTGAATGTCAGAAATGTATATTTGTGAATGTGGAGATGTTATATTGGTTTCACTGGTGAAAATAAATAATTGAAATGGGTATATATTTGTTTTTTGTTAAGTTGCCTAATAATTATGCACAGTAATAGTCACCTGCACACACAGATATCCCCCTAAAATAGCTAAAACTAAAAACAAACTAAAAACTACTTCCAAAAACATTCAGCTTTGATATTAATGAGTTTTTTGGGTTCATTGAGAACATGGTTGTTGTTCAATAATAAAATTATTCCTCAAAAATACAACTTGCCTAATAATTCTGCACTCCCTATATAACTGTTAACATTTAGGCAGAATACTTTTTAATATACTCTATATATTTATCTGTTCTGTGACCATTTCATCTTCGGTGTTTGCAGACCTTTAATTTGTTTTCCTTGCGGTTGACAATGACAGCACTAATCTGCTGGTCCATGAAGATGAGGATGGTGACCAGAAGAGCAGGAACGAAACTGGCCACACACCACCACCAGGGGTTCTTACCAAAGGGCATCACCAGCCAGCCGCGGTCACTACGTGTAGGCTGTATAACAACAAAGAAGAAATATTGGTAACACTTTATAATAAGTGCACACTATTAAGCATTAGGTAATCATCTGTTAAATATTTTATATTTCAAACCTATATAAATACAGTGAAACTACCATACTAGCAGAAAATAGTGAAAGAGGAAATCAGAGAATTGTGTTAGGTTGCAATGGCAAAATAAAAATTGTGCAGATCATTTATTAAGTAAAAGTCATGCATATGCTAGAAAACGCTCGTCTCAGCCACTGTGATTATGTCCATTTCTTTCTACACTACCATTTTAAACCCATTAATCTACCATTTGGCCATTTTACTTTTTCAGGGGTAGAACAGTGAGGATTCACCTTTTATCAGATGTTGACCTGATGATAGCAATTAAGATGCCATTTACTGAATGAATGATATTTGTCTAGTATGCCATATTACTTTTGCATTAAAGAACAGAGATTTTTAAATAATCAGTTTTTAATAATAAAGAGATATGTTTTCTGGACACAAAAAGGGGAACATGGGAAAAAAAAAAAGCAACAAAATTGGCTATCGGCCAAATTGTTATTTTAGACACTAAAAAAAGAATTGCACATTTTATCTCTGAATGTTTTATAAACATGTACATGTTGAGCTGCACAACGATAGCATATTTATATAGCTTGGATAATTTCTATGGGTTTGTAAAATTCCATTCTAAGTGGGCGAGTGCCTTACCTTAATTCATAGGTGTATAGGTGTCAAACTCTGGCCCGCGGGCCAAATTTGGCCCGCAGCCTAATTACATTTGGCCCGCGAAGCCATACCAAATTACTATTGGAGCTGGCCTACTGGTATTATACAGCTAATATTTATATTGTTTAGTATTAAGCTTTGCTTGTTCTATATTCAGTTTTTCAGCAAAATGTGTTTGAGTCCATAAGAAAAGATTCATTCTTATATCTGGAGGAATATTTCAATAAATATTAACGTTAGCCCGCGACTTTGTTCCAGTTTTGAATTTTGGCCCACTGTGTATTTGAGTTTGACACCCCTGCCTTAATTGAACTGGACTATTTAAGTCTTTTCTTTTTGATATTAAATTATTTTAAAAAGTAACTACAGTTGCCATACACACTCATTGGTTGTTTAGGTATACCTGTTAAAATGCACACATATCTAGCACAAATATCTAATCAAATTTTCTTCCAGAAAATAACAAATGATTTGAGTGTAGAACAAGCTCTATAGTATAAGCATTTGAAAATGCAATTTGTGTGAAAATGTGACAGATACAAGCACAAATTACTTCTGACTATGCCATAACTCAGTTGAGTTAAGATTATAGACTTAGTCAAAAAGACCTGCTGATGTTCATAGTGAGATTGGAAAATGTTCCCTGGTATGATGAGTGATTATTCTCCTTTGATCAGAATTTGGCCCAAACAACATGAAAGCATGATTCACTCTTGCCTTGCATCAGTGGTTCAGGTTGCTGCTGGTGATCGCTTCCTGGCACATTTTGGGCACTACCTGACAGCCTACCTGAGTATTATTGCTGACCTTGTCCATCCCTTTAGGACCACAGTGTACTGTATCCTAGTAGCATGAGCTGGTAGCACCTGCTACCAGCATGATAACTCTCCATGTCATAAAACCCAGCTCATGTCAAACTAGTTTCTTTGTGACAGTGTGTTCACTGGACTCAAATGGCCTCCAGCATCGCATGTCAATCCAATAGAGCACCTTTCAGATGTGCTGAAATGGGATGGGATATTCCAATGTGTAGTCTATAAATCTTCAACAACTGTGTGATGCCATCATGTTAATATGGATTAAAATCTCTGAATGCTTCTAACACCTTGTCTAAAAAGAAGGCTACTGGCCATTTTTAATTTTCTTAAGATGTTTCAGTTTTCATCCAAATGCCTTCTTTAGTTCTAAAACCAAAATATGTAAAGTCCCAGGTATTTAAACCCTTTTAGGGGTTGTTCCCTTTAAAGGTGGCTGTTGACCCATTATTGATCTTTCCTCCTGGGAAAAAGAATATTATGGTTTAAAAGAAAACATATCCATGTGTTAGAATGGCCCAGTCAAAGTCCAGATCTAAGTCCAATTGAGAATCTGTGGCAAGATCTGAAAACTGCTGTTCACAAACGCTGTCCATCTAATCTGACTGAGCTGGAGCTGTTTTGCAAAGAAGAATGGGCAAAGATTTTAGTCTCTAGATGTGCAAAGCTGGTAGAGACAGACCCTAAAAGACTGGCAGCTGTAATTGCAGCAAAAGGTGGTTCTACAAAGTATTGACTCAGGGGGCTGAATAATTACGCACACCCCACTTTGCAGTTATTTATTTGTAAAAAATATTTGGAATCATGTATGATTTTCGTTCCACTTCTCACGTGTGCACCACTTTGTGTTGGTCTTTCACGTGGAATTCCAATAAAATTGATTCATGTTTATGGCTGTAATGTGACAAAATGTGGAAAAGTTCAAGGGGGCCGAATACTTTTGCAAGCCACTGTAGCACTTTTCTACTCTCCTGGAGTACTCAAAGGGTTCTATACAATATGCCACATTCACCCAATCACACCCATTCTCACAAGCACTTTCTCTAAACTGAGTGCTTTCTAACTACATTCACACACATTCACACTCTGATGGATGCATAACTTGCATACTTGACATGCAGACTGGAGGAGCCAGGGATCAAACTACCAGCCTTCCGATTAGTAGGTTACCCGCTCTACCTGATGCCATCCAGTAGCTAGGTGCTACTGCCGCTTAGGTGCTTGTAAATTCTGTAGGTGGCTGATTTCATACTGATAATAATAGGTCTAACTGGGACTCCTTTGTAGATCTTTTGAGGGCACATATACAGGGTATAGCATCCCCCGGGGTAAAGGTGGTGGTTGTAGGTTGGTCTACATGGCTAATGTCCACATTTTGGACTAAAAAAATGGATGGTTTGAAACAGGAATAAAAGAAGCAATCTATATCCACTTCAAATGACCATCATTCATCACTTATTGGCTTACGACACAAAATGTCAGACATCTTCAATTCAATTTTATTTATATAATCACCTCAAGACGCTTTATATTGCAAGGACTCTACAACAATACAGAAAAAATCCCACAATTAAATGATCTCGTTTGAGCAACGACTTAGTAAGAGTGGGAAGGAAAAACTCCCTTTTAACAGGAAGAAACCTCCGGCAAAACAAGGCTCAAGGAGGGACAGCCATCTGCCACGACTGGTTGATGGGAAGAAGACAGGGCAAAAGACGCACTGTGGATGAGAGCCAGAGATTAATAACTCATGAGTAAATGCAGAGTGGTGTATAACAGTGAGTGAAAAGAGGTGAGAGAAGGAGAAACGTTCAGCGCATTATGTGAAGCCCCCAGCAGCTTAACCTAATTGCAGCATAACAAAGGAAGGATTCGGGGTCACCTGATCCCCTGCTAATAATAAGCTTTGTCAAAAAGAAAAGTTTTAAGCCTAAACTTAAAAGCAGAAAGTGTGTCTGCACATCATTAATAGTGGGCCAATGACTACCTTCTAAGAGACAGCCTCCAGTATGGCTTAAATACCTGGAACTCGTCACCTTTCAGTTTTAAAACTGAAGAAGCCTGTGAGTTGAAACATATTCCAAAAGCTTAAAGTCCAATTTTCTTAGCCTACCATGAGTTGGATGAATGAGAACCTACATAAACATATTTCCCACCAACTTGTTCAATCTATCCTACAAAGCATTAAGACTAAAGCTAAAATGGGGTTTACATTGCAAGGCATATCTAATAAAGTGTCCAGTGAATGTAAACCTGAAATAGTTCCCTTTAAAGAGCTATACATAGGTGGCGATATTGGAAGCATAATTCATATCATGTTAGAAGTATAAAAACTTCCAATATGATAACAACAATATAACAGCAACTACATTAAAAGTTATTTTCTAACCATTGCTAGCATGCACCCAGAATTAAGGAGGGAAAAAAACTGAAATTAAACACATATATATGTCTTAGGGACAGTATTCAAGATATCATTTTCAGACTTTGTGTAATGGTCAATACCAGTAACAGTTTGAGCTGATTTAACTTAGGTGAAAATTGGGTCAAGGACACAGCACATGTGGAAATCAGTAAAAATGTTATATAAACCTCTATTTTCTGGTTTTTAAAATTCACATTAATATACTAGGCCTCAGTGGACATGAGTACCATTTGATGCAGAGCACTATTTGATCTTCACAGTTAAGGCTCAAGATCGAAGTTGATACTGGGAGAAAAAAAATTCAAGGAAACACTGAGTAATTTTTTATATGAAACGGCATGGAGAGCGATGTATTTCTATTTTTTCTATGCGATGACCTATGACATCAGAATAATGCCATGAAGTTTTGCAAAAATCACACACTGCATGGTAAATGGTAAATAGACTGGTTCTTATCTTGTACTTTTTTACTCTACCTGAGCATTCAAAGTGCTTTATACAACAATGTACTTTAGACTGCTTTCAGTATATATTAAAATATCAATTTTTTACAGCTTGTAGAAGCCAACGATTTTAGCCAATTCTGGTCCAAACATATAGGTAAAGATAACAAAATATAAAGTCAGGGTCCCACAAATTAGGGGAAAAGCCTAAGTTTCCATTGAATCACTTCCAAACTTTAAAGATAAACATAAACATTTTCTTTTTGAGCTCTTCAAAAACTTTTTTCTTTTCCAATACAACATTATGACTTCATAATGACACAAAGAGATGAATATACTGCAAAAGATTTCCATATTGTTCTGACATCAGCAAAAATGATCTACGAAAGCAATGTCATAATTGGGGATTTCCACATTACCAATGCTGACATCAATATAAGTTTTAGTATAGCTCTTGCTGCTTGGGGAGAGTTGGGCTCATTGAGTGCTCTTGTTAGAAGTATAATTATTCTTTGAAGTGACAGAATATATATATATATATTTTTTAAAAATTTTGTGAAAAATCAAATACCTTGAACTCTGTTGGCACGATAAGTTTGGGTGTGTCTAACCCCATCAGCATATCGAGACCCACAAAGGACATGATTGACATGAAGATGGCAAAGTCACTGATTAGCTTCCTCAGCTATAGGTCAGCCCATATACAATTACACAGGACAAAAGAAGGGCAAAGACAAATGTGCACAGTAAAAGTGATGACGGGAGACATACGTTTAAGTATAAGAAAGTGGTAGATACATGAGGAAAGCAAGACAGTGAAAAGAGAAAAGAGATTATTTACTCAGTTAAAGTGTAAAATTGATCAATCCACACACTCCAAATCCTGTTTAGATGCGTAAACAAGTACATTGCTGAGGAAAGAATTGAGTGGCCAGCAGTGTCCTAAGAACAAGGTCTGACAAGATGAGAGAGGTATTTAGGAAAGGGTGGACCTTGAGTTCAGTGGGTACGTGCAGTTTGGGTGTGTCCAGCGCCAACAGACAATCCAACCCACAGAAGACCAGGATAGAAATGATGATGGCAAAATCACTGATCAGTGTGCGAAGCTGGAGCACATACGTGGAAAGCAGTGGAGGGGGGGGGACCAACATGGAGAGAACATTCTGGTAAACATATGGAAGTGTAAGGTTGGTTGTCTGGATAACGAGCACATACTGTGTAGGTGAAGTTTTAAAGTAAAACACTGGCAATATTCTACATTTCTAATGAGTATATTTAGATGGACTACGTAAGTAAGTAGACAAAGTACATATAATTATGCCATGCCAGAAATCTCTTGGCAGACGTTTGGATGTCTTCTTCTATGATGGCATTTGTCTTTGCCTATTAGGCACTTCCCTTGATGTGTCATTTTATTGAGAACAATTTAACACTCACTCTAAATCTTGTGAGAAATTGAAAGTGCTTCTGTTTATAGTAGCCAAACAATACCTTAAAGCTAGCTTTATGTGTTCAAATCATTATTTCTCATCTGTTCCATAGTCTCATTGGTATTTAGGTGTTGCTCTTCATTTTCATCATGCAACATTACAGAAGTATACAAGTTTGGATGTTTTCAGTCCTCTGTGAAGCCTAAGTGCTTGCATGAAAACTGAAAACTGAACCATTCAGATGCTAAAATAGCTAAACAAGCAGATCATCCCACTTAAAGAGGCTCTAAAACTAGCCTTTTAGTCTAAGTGACTATTATTGTAAAAATGAGTTTTACAATAGCCTACTTGGTAGATCTTTTTGACCTTAAAAGGAACATCACCAGCGTTGTTCTTTAAATGCCACTACTTTGATGCTGTAATTATAGGCATAACATCAAATTAAAGGAAACCAGCATTTCACATGCAGGAATTAAAGGCAGCCTGGGAGAGTTTTCTTCCTGCAGTTATTGAGTATAAGGATTTGCTTACCTTTGTTGGGAAGTAGCGGCTAAACTTGAACTTCTTAAGAGACACTGTCATGGAGTAGGTGCCAAAGAAGAGGATGAAGGACATGAGGGCCAGGTCAGGAACATACTTACAGGAGTTCCCCACCAGCATACCACCATACTTGACACATTCTTTCTTACTCAGCTGACTCCAGTCCAGATCTGTTAAGTTAAACTAAAAACGACAACGGCAGAAGGAGAAGCAAAAGTAGAGAATCGAAGGGATGAGGAAGGAAGAAGCATAGCAGAGAAGGGAAAATTGATGGATAGGTAGCGGAGTGGAGAAAAAGCAGACACAAGAAAGAGAAAAAAAACCAAGCAATAACAAAAGAAAAAAACACAACACATATAACTGAAAGCCACAGTGCTTTCTGATGGCTGGATTAACGCCGCTGTCTTGGCCCATATTTATCAAGCAAGTGGACTCAATTATAGGAATCACACTGAACTTCATTTTGGACCTTTACATTATTTTTTTAAAATGTTGCCACATAGGAGAAAGCATTGTATCCCAGCTTTATGAAATTTAGAGTTGCAAATTAAAAATCATGATGGAATTTGTATGCTTTTCCTGCTGCTTTCTGAGGAATAGACTAACACTTTTAAATAACGCTTAATGGCATTATACAGTTTTTTAAAAGCTGTATAATAATCAGAGTAGCCATCAGAAAAATCTGCTTGAAAAACAATGCTTGACTTCCAGCCAGCCGAGGTCACCTGCAGTCAGTATCAGTACACTGAATCTGAGTATTTAAACACTCTAAAATAACCATCTTTAAACACAAGTCAGCTAAAGCTATTCATTTGATGTAGGTTAATAACAGAGCAAAATTTCATCATCATTCATCCAAGAATTGTGAAGCTTTGAGGATCTAATCACACACTATCATTGTTCAATACAGGATGTCCAGCTCTCTGCACAAGTTTATGAGTAGCTGGGCCCAGGGGGAGAGTGCGTACGCTACATGGCGTGTGCTAACAGCCATATATAATCCTGTGAAGTGCAGCAATCTCTTCACTCAGAGGATTGCAAATCTGCAAACCGGCTCTATTTCATGTTGTCTCTGACAACAGAGGGGGAACCCTCCAGCCACTGACCATGCTGGAGATGTTGATGCGAGCCAAAACCGAATCAGAGGACAAGTTTCTGGGAGTTAACAGCTTGCGTGATAGGCAGCTTGCAGGACAACAGCTTGAAGCACAGCTTAACAGTGGTCATCAAGCAAGCCTCAGTTTCAACTGTGAAGAGTAGACTTCGAGCTCAGGTTTGACAGGATGAGCTGCAGCAAGAAAGCCATTGGTAAAAAGTCAGAATAAGACAAAGAGGCTTTCCTGGGACATGAAACATCGCCATTGGACTACTGAAGACTGGAAGAAGGTATTATGGACTGATCAATCAAAATTCATCAGTCTGTATATATGTATGTATCACTCTTACAGTAACAACCCCAAAACTCTTTAGTAGTAGTATCTGCCATCTGTAGGGGAACTTTACTGGTCATATTTTTTTTCTCTTGTGAATATAGAGCAAAATATAACAGTTCATGTTTTTGCCTTTTAACACTAATGAATGCTATGAGTGTCATTCAGGAGGTTGTCCACTATCTAAGATTGTCATTAAAACTGTGGCTGTTCCTGTCTACATCGCAATCTCTCTGTGTAATATACTTATGATGAAAAGTTGTTTAGTCTCAGCCATAAAATTCCTGTATGACTATGACATGTAGTATAAAAGGAGGTACAGTTTTAGATCTGGTAAAATAGAGTTATACTGGCCAGCATAGCATTTTGTGGTTGGAAAAAAAAAGAGACATCTAGGTGTAGCTTCTAAAGTCTAAAAATTAAAGCCAAAGTTGAAGTGTCTTAAGCCTCAGCAGTTCTTTCTAATAGCCAGGTGAGGAGTCAATGAAAAAAACAGATTTTGGTTTCCTTAATTCTCTAATGTCAGTAAACACTTTAGAGTGAGTTAATGGACTCCATTTCAAGTTGTTTTGAATACAATGTGATATTCATTTTTAAAATTATGATCCTTAGGAGTGTCCAGAAGGATGGTGAAATGGGTGGGCCTTCCTTGACAGTTAGTGACAGGTTGCTACTGATTGAGCATGCACTGTCCAGAGCCTCCCCTCACTCCAGTGAAGAGCAAAGATTGCAACACAAACAACATTTAATTAAAACTTGGCTTTGCAAATCAATGTGAGATATTTTAGTAACAACATAGAGTTTATGCACACAACATCATAATTCTAAATGCATTAAATATAAACCATTTTGTCTGAAAAAAAGCCAAAGCAATTTGTTAAAAATGGATGACAGCCATTTTTTCTAAATCAAAAGGGTTCAGTTTTGTTTAGTAAATGACAAGAAAAGATAAATGAAAATTAATTATGATTAAAATTAAATTAAATTAGGATTCATTACATAATTTAAGAAAGCTGAAAAAGTGTTTAAAGTTGGCGCAGCTAAAGAATTATTGTCCCAGGCTAACTTCCTTCACTAAAATGCTTGATAAATAGGGGCCTCAATTACTTCACTTAGTCTTTAGTTCAAATTTGTTCATATCATACCATGTGCAGATCAAAACAGCCAAATAAACTGAGATACAAATTATTTTCACCAATGGGAATAATGAAAATTCATGAAAGTGACGCTAATGTAACTCTTTGTGGTCTTCTGTCACTTACCAGCAGAGTCATATTATCATCTGCAAGTGGAGCTGAAGCATTCAAGCCCAGTGCAGGTGCTGAAGAGGAAAAGGCATAAGTTGAAGAAGAGAAAGAAAAAAAGAATGAATGATGGATAATATAAAATGTAAAGCTTTACGTAATAGTGTTAATAATGCAATATAACTTTCTATATCCCAGTTCAATCACAATTTTTTCATTATATTGGAATGTTTACAAGAGATATTTAGATGTGTACTCACTTTTTTAGTGAGCATTCAAATATGAAGCAGAAACAAAAGTACACAAAATCATGACAGAGTACAAACTAAACACATGCTTCTTATGCAATCAAATATGTCCATCAGGAACACAGACAACCAAACATGTTTTAATATTAGACAAAGATAAAATAAATAAATACAAATACAGTTTTTAAAATGATGATTTCATTCCTTAAGGAAAAAAATATCCAAACCTACCTGATACAATGTGAACTTAAATCTGATTTAGATGCTTTGGATTCAGATCCAGAGCCATAAGAAAGATTCTCTGGCAGTTATTGCAAATGCTTGATGGCACTTCTTGCTGCCAAGGTAGCACAACCAGTTATGAGGGGGCAATTACTTTTTCACGGATGATATTGATTAATCTTTTTTGCCTTAGCATGTGAAATAATCATTTAAGAACTGCATTTACTCAGGTTATCTTTGTCTAATGTTAAAATTTGTTTGATGATCTGAAACATGCAACAGTGACAAATAGGGGAAAAAAGTACAAATGAAATCAGGAAGGGAGCAAATAGTTTTTCACAGTATCCTAATATTTTCTTTGCAATGCATTTAAAAAGGTAGAGGGACTTCCTAAGTCTATTAATGATGCTAAAAAGTAACTTAATTAAATGTATCCAAAATTGATTCCAAACACCTTACATACACACTGTATAAATACATGGACAAAAATACACATTGCCTACAGGGGCTGCTCGAAAACCCATACAACAAAGCTCTTGGTGCACTGTGCTGATGTTAACTGAAGGAGAAGGAAGGAGTTTAGGACGCTGCAGTCAGTGCTGGGAACTATTATTTAATGTGAACTGCACCTATGACCACACTCTGTAAATGTACATGGTTTGTCACTTTATGTCAGATTTGCTGTGGTTTCTAAATGCTTCCACTTTGCAATAAATATAATTTATAGATGATATTGGATATTCCACGATCATCTATAAATGATTATGAAATTTATTCTTGGAAAGGATGAAATTTCACAGGCTGAATTGTTGTGCCAGTGGCATCCTGTTATAGTACTATCCAGAGGTGTGGACTCGAGTCACATGACTTGGACTCGAGTCAGACTCGAGTCATTAATTTTATGACTTTAGACTTGACTTGAAAAAATGTTCTAAGACTTGTGACTTGACTTGGACTTTTACACCAATGACTTGGGACTTGAATTGGACTTGAACCGGTTTACTTGAAAAGACTTGATATTTTACCCCAAATATAAAATTTAACATGCATATTATATGGAGATTGAAAATGTGACGTCATTCACGGATAGAACCGCAAAGGATTCTGGGAACTCGTGGCAAGCGGTACTAGCGCACGCAGGCTTTCAATTAAAATCAGTTATACAGCGATAAAAAGAAACACAAAAATGTCAAGAAGCTGTTGTATTATTAACTGCAATAGCCGGTCGCATGACAGCCACGGGAAGCCGACGGGTAAAGAGATCGGTTGTTATCGGATTACGTCGTTGAAGAGAAATTGTTCGAGCCATGTTTCCGAAGTAACAAAGACGCGACGGATGGCCTGGATTGCAGCCATTCAAAGACCAAATATAACGTCCCAGAACACTCCAGCTCACAGGTTAGTCTGCTCCAAGCATTTCCACAAAGGTCAGTCTGCTGTTGTAGTTAATGCGTCATTTTTCTTAACATAATTGGTGATATAGGTTACAAGCAAGTCTGGCGCTGAACAGAAATTGTCGCGCTATGCTCCTTTATTTATTGTGCATAAATAGTGAATTGTCCTGACACAATATTGCGTTTCGCTTCTGTTATTATGGTACATTAACAAAAACATATACTTTTATTCACAGGATAAAACAGTTGTTTTGTATCACTAATTGTCCAGTACGATTACAGCATACAATATTATTGTCACTGCTACATTTCTGTGATGCATACCAGAAATTATTTCCACTACTAATTAATTACCATTGAGCTCAAAGGTCCTATTAATAAACGGTTAACGAATGTGTATTTATGACGACGATTTGTGAGACTGGTAAACTTATGATACGTACGATGGTCTTTACTTTCTACACGGTGCATTTCAAGGTCCTGCACCCATCCGTCGGTAAACTGTACCTGGGCTTGTTGCAGTGACCGGAAGTTACTAAACTTCATGAGTGTATGCACTCACTCCAAGAAGCGTATAAATATGCATATAAATGTGCTACGATGAGATAGCTGACTTCATCTAACTAGCAAATGTTGTCCAGGCTACGTTGGTGATGCAGTTTTTTTTTTTAAATGATATTTTTAAAAAAAAAATCATTTATTTATGTATGATATTTTTGTCATGCGATTTTAAAGCCGGTCCTACAACCGCATCCAAGAATAACATGCAGCTTATCTCAGAACTGTCGGTGAAAATTATTCTTGGAGCTAGGTTTAATTGAGCTGCATTTTAAAGAGGTGCAATTTCACAATTTGTGTATATTTTCTAAGTTCACTATTTTGTCATGTGTTGAGAAAAACACAGATTTAAAAATTACATGGTCTAATATTTACATTTAGCATAACTGCAACATGCTTTTTTTCGTTTTTTTTTTAAAGACTCGAAAGGACTTGAAATTCAAAATTTCAGACTTGTGACTTTACTTGGACTTTTACACCAGTGACTTGAGACTCGACTCTGACTTGCCTGACATTACTTGAGACTTGACTTGAGACTTGAGGATAAAGACTTGAGACTTACTTGAGACTTGCAAAACAATGACTTGGTCCCACCTCTGGTACTATCCCCAAATTCAGTGAACTCATTAGAACAACCCAGAGCCAGGCAGACTGCATGGCTAGGTCCCTGATTTTATACACCTGTGGCAATGGGACCAAAAACAACTGGATTCAAAAACTAAGGGATGTGATCTGATACTTGTGGCCATTAAGTGTGTGTCACATAGTAATAATAATAAATTTTATTTGTGGGCCACCATACAAAGCATAGAAGACATCATCTTCTATGTTTTGTACGACATCATCTCATTGCTCGCCCCTTTTCCATACTGACATGGAAAGACCAATATCAATCTCCTGGGGATTTATGATATAATTAGATATATCAACATACAATAAAAGGAGCTCAGAATTGCAAATGGAGTGGAAGCAGGAAGAAACAGGTAACCCTCTATATTTCCGGAGTTCAAAGACACACCAATCAAATCTGCTGATGCTCATGTATTAACAAGCTCATTTCTGTAATCTGAACCTGGTCATTGCCATGTCCACCCCACCCCAACAATAACAGAAAATAAAATTAAATAAAATATTAACATAAAATAATTAAAAAAAATAGTTTGAAGACTCACCCTGGTCTGGAGCGATGCATTCACACTTATAAGCTGTAATGTAATCAGGTTTGAAGCCACGGTTGATTGGGTAATATTTAAAGGCTCCGACCTGCGAAGAACAAACCATTTTTCTCTTTGTGTAACACCTAAATTCCCATCGCCATTTTTTTCCTTGCACAAGATATTTTTGCACAAATGTATATTCTTCTACACAGAAGATTGGATTATAACTTGTATGCATAAAACAATAATTTTTATGCACAAGATCATCTGTTTTCCTGTAAGAAACTTATCTTGTGAGATTTTTTTTTCCGACAAGATAATTATCTAGTGTGTGCCAGATTTTTTTTTTTTCAATGTCAGCTTACTGGACTTTATGGGCAGTGTACTATGGTGCATCATAAGTGTTGTGTCTCTGTTGTGTGAAATGTTTGCAGAGTGTACGATAAAAGGAGATGTAAGGATAAAAGCAAAAAACATTGGATGCTTAACCATATTAGATTAAAAAATATTACCTACCATCTTCTTGATTGCATCAGAAATGAATATAAAAGAAATGAGGCTGGAGAAACCCTCCTCTGTGAATCGGGTCATATATTTGATGATGTAGCTAGCATCTGAAAAAACCAGTAAAAAACACTGCAGACACGAGTGAAGGCCAATCCACAGACGAAGCTCCATATAGTCCACATCATTGTTTCTGTATTGACAATGATATAAGGTAGAGATGTTTATGTTTACGTTTGTTTTTTTTTATATAGAATTCAACTGTGTTCTAGTGCATCTTACTTGCTGAACTCATAAAGCAGTTTTTCAAAGATGAGAATGGGCCCAGTTGAACTCAAAATGATGAGAGGCTGTCCTCCAAACAAGCAAAAGACACTTCCTGCTAAAGCAGTGCCAAGAAAACTCTCCATCACTCCCTATGAGAAAAATAGGGAACAGATAATAATATGTCATGTTTTGTGCTATGTGCTATGTATTACTTTGGACCTCTCTGACCTGGTAATTGTCAGTAGCATCCCCTAGTAGTCCTCCAAAGGTGATAGCATTGGTAATGCAGCCTAGGTAGATGAATAGCACAGCAGAGATGGACTGGATATGGAAACCATCATAAATATCACTGCAATACCATGGGATCTTCCTTTTGATATCCAGCCATAATCCACCACCAATCCTGTTTAAACAGAGTGGGGTGCTCATTTAGAAATGCAGAATTAAACATACTGTAACTGGAGTGGTATAATCCTTTTCAGTTATATACCTCCCAGTGAATTTCAGCTCCTCTCCCAACTCATGTGGGGCTGGAAGCTCCTCATCTTCACCTCCAGCTGCTCCGCCAGCTAAACCATTCACCTGACCCAGCTCATTCAAGTTCAGCACTGACTTTCTGGGATAAATGCGATAGAGGAAGCAGGTTTTAATTCAACTCTGGAATGTTAAATCTCCAGTTTTGACATACTGTCATTATACATATTATTTTTTTAAAGTCCATTATGGTTTTTAATGTACAAATAATAAAGCTGCTTTATCTAAAGAAAGAGCTTTGAGAGAACATGAAGAAGTGGACATTCCTAACATGCACCAGATCACTGGCACCCAATCTAGGATTAGGGGTATTGTTTGGACTGGTTAGCAACCGTCCTATTTGGCATTTAGCTAAAATATAACCCAACAGTAATATATCTGAGATCAAAATTAAAACGTTATTAAAAGCACATGCCTCGTTTCTGCAGATGGAACCTTTTTGGGTGGTTCAATACGGATCTTGGGGTCCCATTCTCCTGGAGGAAGGACAATCACTTCATCCAGAAACTCATCAACACCTGCAATCAAGTCTTCACGGTCCCTTGCCTTATAGGCAACATCGCTAAACAACTGAAAAAAAGAAAAAGAGATAACTCATAAAATATATTTGATGCATGCATATCCTGTTGGGTTAGTGCTAGTCACTTACATCATCCACCATGAGTGTAGCAATAGCTCTGCCAATCTCGTTGTAGGATTTGGTTTTGCCATGAGGACCCAGAAGAATGAAGAGAAATCTGCCAGAGGGGGAACAGAGGGGGGAAATGTTGATAAATTGATCAATTCAAAGACACACCCAGCTGACAGTGAAGCTGAAAGGACCTACCTGGTTGGTACAGGAACTTCAGTAAGCCCCCCCAGAGTTGTAGCTTGAGCCAAGCGTACAAAGGAGACAAAGGGTTTATCCAGAAAATCAACTTCACCAATCAGGACATTGGATGCTTCAGCATCACGAGGTATCTTCTTCATGAACTTATTCTTAAGCTGTCAAACAAAAGATTAATGCAAAGAAATGAAACCTTTGGGATAAATGCAGGAGTGTAATTTGTGTTTCAACATAGCTGACATTTTATAGTTGCTTATGCATATCATAATCAGCTTGCTTAATCATGTCTGTCAGTAGCTAATCAGGTCGCATGAGCTAAGTTAAACAAAATGCAACAGCAGCTGGACAACAACAAAGCTCAAAAAACGTTCTTATTGACTTCTTTTTTATTGAGGGAACTCCTCAGTAAAACATTTTGGCAGATAGTGTCCTGTGGTCCTCCTGCAATGATATTTCTTGGGACAGATTTGAACAAGTAATATGATAATATGGTACACAGATGTAAACATTCAGGATCTATAGAGGCTGAGTCCTAGAGTTTCCTCTATCCCCTTGAGCATTTACCATTTTCACTTGAGACAACACCAATAAGAAGATGATGATGGAGAATGAAAAGTACTTTATCTGTCCCAAATGTTGGAAAATAACAATGTTACAGCACCAAAAAAAAATAATCAAAAAACAACTTAGCTCAAAAAAATTAATAATATCACAAAATAAAAATAGCTCAGGGAGGTAGTAGAAAAAACACTACAGAAGGAGCTCAACTGAACAAAATACAAAAAAGTGAAGCATTAAATCAAAATCTAAATATAATACAATAAGGAGCTTAAAATAAATGCAGAAATTTTGGTATGAGATTGTAAAACCTTTTCTATCTGGCCTTGTGACAGCATTGTGGATACATAAAATTTGGACTTTATATGGATACAGAGGATAGTCAGAATCCACTGATAAAATCATCCACAGCCATTCACCACAGCCACACTCATTTGGATTACTTCTGCATCAGCTGATGAAGGAATTCTAAACTGTGTGTTGGCTTAAACTAAATTCCACCAGCAGCAGCATTGAAAAGTTTCTTGGGAAGTAACATAGATGCATTGCCATGGCTAATAGTTAAAATTAAGAGAAGTTTTCCTTCAGAGTAACGTGTCCTGAACTAGACCAGATTTAGATTGGTATAACCCCTTCACATTTCTATAGCAAGCGCATAAAATTAAACTCACCGTGGTCCTAATTAGCGTATTACTGTTCGAGTGCCTCACATTCCCTATGATGATCGCTGGAACAGCTCAAGCACTGAAACCCTGTTGTTTACTCTTCTTTCTCTGTGATTACAGTAGTTTATTCTAAAGCAGAAACATTTGGTCTTGGAATGATGTTGCTTAAACTAAAATCTCTTCATAATCTGCTAATGCTGCTCCTAACTTCTTGACACTAAGAAACTATAAACGACACATTTCAAAGCCACGTCACACATTCCAGAGTTTTAGTTGCCTTTGGCAGTCATACTGTACACAGTTCACTTATTATTCTCCTTCTTTCAGTTGTTATGGTGTTGTAGAGGGGTTTGGTTAAGCTCAGCTGCAGGAGGTAATATTAGTTTGAGTCATTCAGGGAAAAGGTCAGAGAAAGGGAGTCTAGTTAGTACATGTGGTTTGTCTGGCCTAATCACGCTCTAATTGTGCAGTAGTGTACTGGAATGCACAGCCTTAAGAAAGACACACAGAAAGGTAGCAAAAACATGACTTGTCTGCTTCATCTGAGCAAAACAGCCAAGTTAAACTTGTAGTTACTTTACCTGAGCTTCTACAGGCTGGGTGTCTTAAAACTTGCATAGCCTGCCTTATTTTCTTGTTGTTTCAATAACTATGTTATCTCTGACAATTCTTGAGTACACTCTGCTTTGTCCTAAACAGAAAGCATGCCCAGCAGACACATCTGTACCAGTGCTGACATGTGGAAATATCTCTTATATTAAGTAGCCACACTTTGCTTTGTTGACAGTGCTACAAACCCTTTGCCTTCTCTCAATGAGCTTCAAGATGTAGTCACCTGAAATGGTTTTCATTTTACAGGGTTGCCTTGTCAGGGTTCAGAATCAAAATCATGAATCATGAATTATGTGGGTTACAGTTGCTCCAAGACAATAACAGTAACAGACTAAATTGATTAAATAATACAATATATTACAAAGTTTACAAAATATAAGAGATAGCTCTAATATACAGGGAGTGCAGAATTATTAGGCAAATGAGTATTTTGTCCACATCATCCTCTTCATGCATGTTGTCTTACTCCAAGCTGTATAGGCTCGAAAGCCTACTACCAATTAAGCATATTAGGTGATGTGCATCTCTGTAATGAGAAGGGGTGTGGTCTAATGACATCAACACCCTATATCAGGTGTGCATAATTATTAGGCAACGTCCTTTCCTTTGGCAAAATGGGTCAAAAGAAGGACTTGACAGGCTCAGAAAAGTCAAAAATAGTGAGATATCTTGCAGAGGGATGCAGCAGTCTCAAAATTGCAAAGCTTCTGAAGCGTGATCATCGAACAATCAAGCGTTTCATTCAAAATAGTCAACAGGGTCGCAAGAAGCGTGTGGAAAAACCAAGGTGCAAAATAACTGCCCATGAACTGAGAAAAGTCAAGCGTGCAGCTGCCAAGATGCCACTTGCCACCAGTTTGGCCATATTTCAGAGCTGCAACATCACTGGAGTGCCCAAAAGCACAAGGTGTGCAATACTCAGAGACATGGCCAAGGTAAGAAAGGCTGAAAGACGACCACCACTGAACAAGACACACAAGCTGAAACGTCAAGACTGGGCCAAGAAATATCTCAAGACTGGTTTTTCTAAGGTTTTATGGACTGATGAAATGAGAGTGAGTCTTGATGGGCCAGATGGATGGGCCCGTGGCTGGATTGGTAAAGGGCAGAGAGCTCCAGTCCGACTCAGACACCTGCAAGGTGGAGGTGGAGTACTGGTTTGGGCTGGTATCATCAAAGATGAGCTTGTGGGGCCTTTTTGGGTTGAGGATGGAGTCAAGCTCAACTCCCAGTCCTACTGCCAGTTTCTGGAAGACACCTTCTTCAAGCAGTGGTACAGGAAGAAGTCTGCATCCTTCAAGAAAAACATGATTTTCATGCAGGACAATGCTCCATCACACGCGTCCAAGTACTCCACAGCGTGGCTGGCAAGAAAGGGTATAAAAGAAGAAAAACTAATGACATGGCCTCCTTGTTCACCTGATCTGAACCCCATTGAGAACCTGTGGTCCATCATCAAATGTGAGATTTACAAGGAGGGAAAACAGTACACCTCTCTGAACAGTGTCTGGGAGGCTGTGGTTGCTACTGCACGCAATGTTGATGGTGAACAGATCAAAACACTGACAGAATCCATGGATGGCAGGCTTTTGAGTGTCCTTGCAAAGAAAGGTGGCTATATTGGTCGCTGATTTGTTTTTGTTTTGTTTTTGAATGTCAGAAATGTATATTTGTGAATGTGGAGATGTTATATTGGTTTCACTGGTAAAAATAAATAATTGAAATGGGTATATATTTGTTTTTTGTTAAGCTGCCTAATAATTATGCACAGTAATAGTCACCTGCACACACAGATATCCCCCTAAAATAGCTAAAACTAACAACAAACTAAAAACTACTTCCAAAAACATTCAGCTTTGATATTAATGAGTTTTTTGGGTTCATTGAGAACATGGTTGTTGTTCAATAATAAAATTATTCCTCAAAAATACAACTTGCCTAATAATTCTGCACTCCCTGTATATACAAGCAGCTCAATTTAAATATCAAGAATATTACAGAGGTGAAATATATATTATTGACATTTAACTCTAACCTGTTTCATTTTACTGTAGCGCATCTGCAAAAGGGTGTAACTACTGCAGTGCGTGCTGTGCATTAGATGGCGGAGATGTGCAGGGAGATAGCCACAGGCAGGAATGACTTCCTGTGTCATTCAGTGGTGCATTTGGGTAATCTCAGTTTCTCACCAAATGTGCTCCTGTGACTGGCCAGCACGTCATGGAGTAGGTGGGAGGTATTATCCAGCATTGTCCTTATTGAACAACATCATGGATTGGACAACAGCCGCCTCTCCAACACCACCCTAAGGGAGTACAGCTCTGTCCCCACAACATTACTGGCCTTGCGAATCAGTTTATTGAGTGTGTTTCCGTCTGCGACCCGTAACTTGCTGCTCCATCATGCAATAGCATAGAGGATGGCACTGTCCACAACAGACTCTTAAACAATCCTGAGCATTGTCCGACAAATGTTGATGCCTTTGGCCCTTCCTGTAGAGTGCATATGTGTTTTTACCCCAGTCCATTTTATTTTCTATGTGTACTCCGAGGTATTTATAGTCGTGTACAATGTCCACATCGACCCCCTAGATTGAAACAGAGGTCAAGGGTTTCCTTGTCCTCCTAAAGTCCACAATCAATTCTTTGGTCTTTGTCACTTAGCAGTCAATCACAGCTCGGTATTCCATCTCACCACCCTCACTAATGACCGCTATTGTGGGAACTCATCCTGTCTGGGCCAGCAGACCCACCTGAGCGGAGTCTTCCTGTTTGTCTCTGAACCCGGTCATGAGTGATAAGTGATTACAGGAGGCTGGACGCCACAGCTGTTTCTATTTTTTCTCCCTATTTCAGTAATATGTCAGGTACTGAGGAGGCATGTGTGGAGGATACAGAGTACAGAGCACAAGTGAGGCATCACGGCTTCTGAGCAGCTGAAAAGCTACCCCTAGATAACATGCATGGACTGAAGCAGTAAATAAAATATTGTTGTGTATGGGTCTTGCATTCACACTTAGTATTTATATTTTAGGCTCTTAGTTTGGTTATATAGTTTTCAGATTGGTTTTGTTCTTTAATTTTTTTCTATCATGCTCCCCTGTGTTGCCTGTGCCTTCTTGTGTAGTCAGTCTTGTCTCTGTGGTTGTTTCCCTTTCTGTGTGTCAAGGTTGCCTCTCTGCATTCTATACTTCCAGTCTTATTTTGCCAGTGCCTTGTTTTGTGTACCTTGTGTTTGGTTAAAATCTGTTACTTTCTATGTTCCCTTCCTCCTTTGCGAGTTCCCTTCTGTTTAGTCTATTCATGTTAATATGTTCTCTTTTATTTCCCTTTCCACTTCCTTTGACTATTTCCTGTCTTTCGGCTTTTTATGTCTCCTTGTGCAGCCAGTGGTGTCTCTCTTTACCTTTCGTCTATGTCAAGTTTGTGTGTTTTTGTCTCTGTTTCAGTGGTTACGCTTCTGTTTTATTTTGGGGGCCAGTGTGTCCTGTCCATTATATGCAGTTATGCCTCACTTGTTACTCCTAATTTTCCCCTGCCGT
Organism: Aulonocara stuartgranti; assembly: GCF_965226115.1. Classification (NCBI taxonomy): domain Eukaryota; kingdom Metazoa; phylum Chordata; class Actinopteri; order Cichliformes; family Cichlidae; genus Aulonocara; species Aulonocara stuartgranti. Next base: position 7,173,028 of record NC_138945.1, on the reverse strand, counting down.
CTCCACTTTCCTAATCACCCTGCTATGTGTATCTGTTGTCTGAGTCTCTCTTTGTCCCTGATCAGAGTGTCAGCTCACTTTTTCCCTGGTGTCTCCTGGTTCACACCCAGTTTTGTAATTTGACGTTATATATTTCTTCTGTTCTTCGTGTTTTGTATTTTATACCATGTTGTCGGCCAAATTAACAGCTCACTTTTTGTTAAACTATCTCTGCATTAGGGTCCTCTCACTCTTGGCACCCCACCCGTGACAACAGGTTTCAAGCCTAAATGTCCATCAGTTTGTTACTTGTTGATTTGGGTTCTTGAGTAGCTTTGTGTTGGGTTCCTGTCTGTGTAGATCAGGTATCTCCAACTCCAGTCCTCCTAGTTTAATACTTTTCTTTGCTAATAAAAATGCTACCTCTCTTTCTAAGCTCTATGGCAGCCTTATTTCTCAATATAACACCTATCATGTTGGAACTCATTAGATTTAAATGCCTATGATCACCAGCTGCTCTGGGTAATGTTGGTTTCAGCTAAGCAGAGTGTAAAATAGCCTTTGTTTTCAAGCTTTTCAATTGAAAAGAAAAAAAGTTGCCTGCTGTAACTCAACAACACACCAAGGATGGGTTAAAGCTAAATGGCACTCTACAACTCTTTATAAACCTCATGCAGGTTCACGAATTTTGAATTTGTAAATGAGCAAATTATATGAGCTTAGTGTTAGTTCAGAAGGACATAATGCCAAGTTTCCACAATCCCGGCTGGCATCCATTTGGCTGTAGCATGCCTACAATTGCTGTACCCTTGCAAGCACCTCCTCCTTAGCTCTCCTATTTCAGATTTAATATCGTATTCTTATCACCAATGCCTTCTCTGTTCTGCCATACTTTGCATATAATCCGCTCCTCCCACCTGACCTCCTTAAAAACAGTCATTTATTATGCAATGGCTTTATTTAACGAAAGTATCCAAAACTTGGAGTTATAGGCTCCTTAAAGTACAACAGTGGGTCAAAAAGCTTTTTCAGATTGTTTCCGTATTTGAATGATTTTATATAGAATGACCCTGATGTATAGCATGAACAAACATGTAAGACAGCAGTCCCCAACCTTTTTTTGCGCCACGGACTGGTTCATGCCCGACAATATTTTCATGGACCGGCCTTTAAGGTGTCGCAGATAAATACAACAAAATAAAACTAGTACCGGTACTGAAAAAAAGAAGATTTATTCATAACACACTGAAAAGACCCAGGAGAACCGAGTTAACGATAAAAACGATAACAAAATAACGCTGAAAACCGATAAAAACCCTGAAAACCATACATTTCACATCTGAGCCTCAACTCTCGCGGCCCGGTACCAAACGACTCACGGACCGGTACCGGTGCGAGGCCCGGGGGTTGGGGACCGCTGATGTAAGAGACACATGTATATAAAAAATAGAGAGTAGCACACATGTAAAATATTGAAAAATAAGTTACCTGATCAGTGCTTGGTGTGTCTGAAATATCATTCATGCTTCTACTCTGAGCATGATCTGTAAATGGAGCAAATGAGACCTTTTGGATTAGATAAAAATAAAAGGAAAATAGGTTTTAATGCTTGAGTGATGTTCCCATCAAGAACATTTTGTTTCATTTAGTGAAAATTGTAAATAAACCCCAATAAATGGTCCTTTGAGCAACAGAAAGAGCATGAACTTAATCATGAACAGCCTTTTCTGTTGGGGATTATATTTTAATTATTTGCTTCTCTTTTTTCCCGAAGGAGATTTGGGAACAAATACAATCAAAGCAAAATAATAAGAACATACTACACAAATCCTTTACTAATCCCTTTCACGCAGATGGCTGCACATAAGAAATCAGCAAAGGTGCACACAATAGGACCAATAATCTCTCAAGTAAACACACTTTATGCTTAACACATTTCACATATATACACACACACAAAGCCATCACAGGTGTTGAAATCATGCAACAGCTGGGAGTTGGCTGGGATAATTTTTCTCATCAAAAAAAAGATGAAAAGCATAGATATTAAGAAAGGAAGAGCTAAGAATTTAAAATCTGGCCACCAACTGGAAATACTAACAAGTTCTCAGTACTTGAATGTCATGGTGTACTAATACACCAATGAGAACCTATTTAGAAGTAAAAGTCAATCTTGTAAACTTATGTATCCTTGTGTAGTGGTGCATGTATTACATGTGTGTGTTTGTGTGACTCACGCAGGCGGCCAAGGCTGCTTGACTGCCGAGAACGTAGGTCTTCTGTGGAGTGGTGGATCCCAGAAGCTGAACTAGTGCTACGACTCAGATTAACCTGAGGACTACGGCCTGACAGAGCAGCAGCAACAGCAGTGATTTTGTGAGGGAAGGTGAAACAGGTAGTGAGCAACATGGTGGAGAAAACAAAGGTTGTCAGGAGTTGATTAGAAGGTTAGATTACTTTCTTTCATAACTACTAATTGGTACATAAAAAGGCATACACACAGAATACACATGCTTACTAGACGCAGTATTGGATGATTTTCCCATGTCTGCCAGAGAGCGGTGGATTGGCTTCTTGGTCTGATGACGATGCTTCCTGAGCAACACAAATATAATCTTCTCCTTAAGATCAGGAGGAATGAGACCATCAGTTATCTGTTGTTCCACAATCTCCTCTGAAACAGAAAGATTCCAGCCCAGTTAATATGTTAACATTATACTCACATCTTCTCATCAATTTGGTATATCCAAATGGAAGCCTTATCACTGCTTATCACTCTTATAACTTATTTAAAATTCAACATAATCCACTTTCTGAATCCATACTTTTTAGTGTGTGACAAATTGAAACCATTTAACTGTCTGCCAGTTACCTGGTGAATGTTAAGAGGTGAAATGTATATACAAATACATGAAGCGTGGCGATTGTGGACATTCCCTTTTAACCCCTTGTAAGACAGTATTTTTCAAGACCACTGAATTCTAACTTACTTAGTTATCAAATGTACATAAATAGAGAAGATAAATCTGATAACTAGTGTGACTGAGGGGGCTCGGGTTTGACCACAAGGCCACCCGGCCAAACATGGGATCAATATCAATATCTTAAAGGCTGAGAAGCAGTTAGAGCTTGGCAAGTCTCATCCCTGGCTCCATCTAAGCACTGTTTGCCTAGTGGGTAATACTCAAAGAATCAGAGACTCTTTAAACAGGGAGTCAGTTCCAGACTTCCCTGTATTCGGGGTGCCTGGTCAAAAATTCAACATTTGGTGCCATTACCCAGATCCAGATCAGAGACCCTTCAACATTATGTCCCAGAAATGTGGTAGACAACAGCTACAGCCAAGAGAAGGTATGCAGCCAACCGGATGTCAACCCAAAAATCCAGCTGGGGAAATCACTGCTACAGAGACAAAACCTCGAGATAAAGAAGCAAAGCCTTCCAAACCCACATCAAGGGAGGCACCAGCCAAGAAATTGGGATATATAAACACGGGGGTGCATCGGAAACTGATGTAGGAGCAGCAGAAGGTCATCCTAGAGGCCCGCCAGGCTGCCACCTCAGGGGTTGTGAAATAATGGCTTCAGAGGCATGGGTCATGATGTCTGTGGGTCAGAGAGGATATCTGCACATCAGCCTTCAAAAGGAGGAATACAGTGTGTTATGTATTTAGCAATAGCAACACATTGTTCTTCGCAGAACAATACCAAATGTGGTGCATGTGCAGATGATCTGCTTATGCAATTCCACAACATGTTTAATAAAGTAAGTCACATTTGCCTAAAAGGTTTGCAATGTGTCTAAGTAGTTAAATGGTAAAATGGTAAATGGTCTGTATTTGTATAGCGCTTTATTTAGTCCCTAAGGACCCCAAAGCGCTTTACACGTTCAGTCATCCACCCATTCACACACACATTCACACACTGGTGATGGCAAACTACATTGTTAAGTTATATAAGAGAACATAACAAACTGGCAATGAGGTGTGCCATTATTTGGGCGTGACTGGTTGAAACACATCCAACTCAACTTGAAATAAATTAAGTCAATGAGATTGGCAGTGTACATTCTGTGGCTCAAAGACTGAAACAGATACTTAATAAAACACGCTCAGATGTTCAAAGAAGGAATTGGCACTCTGAAAAATATTATATACTGGAGGACACCGCATAACCAAGATTTCACAAGGCATGTCCTGTACCTTGTGCTGTAAGTACCCACTTCAGCGGATAGAAGTCATATTCACAGCGGTGGCAGGTGGCAAACACAAAAAATTGATCTCACCCAGACTTACCTTCAGATGGAAATAGAAGAGACATCCAGGAAATATCTGGTGATAAACACTCACCAAGGCCTATATCAGTACAGCCGACTGGTATTTTGTATTGTCAGTGCCCCAGCAGTATAGGGCATTTTCATGAAAATGAAAAGGGGAATCAAGAAGTTGCGTCCCTTCTAATTTTAGCTACCAGGAGCCCAAATGGCCAAGGAATACACCAGACTTCTGAACTGTGGTTAGGCTCTGAACAGGCAGAGCCTTGAAGAAACTGGAATTAAGCCAGGATAAGATAAGAAAGAAAACATATAAGAAAAACATCCTTGTCCATCAAATGGATGAAGACAAAAAATGGAGTGACGGAAGGAGAGGTAAGTGACAGAAGTGACGTAAAAGTAAGTGACAGAAAGGAAATACTGTAAGTGAGACTTCCAGAGACTTGGCAGAAAAAATAGAATGGTAGGTCAGAACTGAGTGGTAGCTCAGAATTAAACAAGCATTTTTTAACCTTCATTTATACCAAAGTATACCAAACCTTTGACAAATAACTATCCATATCTGCTTAATTATTTCCAATACGCTGGAGGACGTCAATGAGAATTTGAACACTCTCCAAGATCTCCAAGGCCCAGAGCACATCTTCCCTAACCAAGAATGAGATGCCATCCTCCAAGTCACCCAGCTGACCCCCTGGTACAACATCGCTGGCCGGCAAAGACTTTGCCAACATCCTGAATTAAATCGATAAGCGATTGTCCCGCTTCAACGCAAGGTTGTCCTTAACCCTTGTGTGGTGTTCGTATTTTTGTTACTCAGCCAGTGTTCATGGGTCTGGTGGACCCGCTAGAGTTTTGGCTTTCCAAATTAACACTATCAAACAATTTTATGTTAAATTACTCAACAGATGTTTACTTCATCCCAATTACAAGACATATGAACAGCAAACATGGTTAATTTTTTCCCTTTACCTTTGTTAGATCACATTTATGAATTAATGTGCTTCTCGTTTTTCTTTTATATAAAATGTTATAAATAAATCAGTTATAATCAAGTGGAGTGAGTGGAAAGACACAACACATTTACACGTGAAAAAATAATTAATTGTTTAATTTTTCTTTTGAAAAAAACTGAACACGGGTCTCACAGACCCGAACACCATACAAGGGTTAATGGAGATTTTACACCGAGAATTTAAATCCCTGAGGGAATCTCTGAAATTCAGCCATCAGGAAGTGGAATCACTTGCTGCAGTAAAAGCCTCGCTATGGGACTCAGTCGGTCAAATCTCTGAGAATGTCACCCATCTCCACCAGACGCCAGCTTGTGGTGGGGTTCTGCGCGTTTGGGCAGATGGCTACCCGGCCTCAGTCGGGCATAGGGGTATGTGTCGGGGCAAGGTCTGCAGAGCTGCTGCAGCGGAGGCGGACGCGCTGCACGGCATCTGCAATCACGGAATAAAAGACTGAACTAGGTGCCAATCTTTCTAGAGTGAATTAAATTAAATGAGTCTTCACTAATACCATGGGAACGTACACATATTTGGAACAATCCTGATATACTACAGAACAATAATATGATAAACTTCCCAGTTTGGAGTTGTAAATTTCCTTAGGGATTAATCAAGTATTCTGGTGCTGATTCTGAGAAACGAATGAAATACTTGGAACATATAATCGAAGGAAAAGAGTTTTCTGACAGATTAGTTAAACAATATGGGATTATCAAGAATAAAATAAGAATATTTTTAGAATATCAACAAATTAAATCTATATATCTATATAGATTTTTATATTCTGTATGACTCACCCACGATCTGTGGCAGTGAGTAGCCTTCTAGGTCGAGCAGAATACTTCCTGTCTGCAGGCAGGTTCTCAGCTCAAACAGACTATGGAGGGTGAGTGTGGAAACATGAGGCTTGCTCCATCTTTCTCCTCCCTCCTCCACCTTCTCCTCAAACTTCACCCATCTACAACAAGGAGGGAAAATTAAGTTTTAATTCCCGAATTCAAGAAATTGTTACCTTACTGTGTGTGTGTGTACCTTGCAGACTCTTTCCACTCTAATTCACCACCCTCCTGCTGTAATGTATCCATCTCAGTGAATATTGTTGGTGTTGGAGTGCTATCATCCTCTCCCAGTATGTGGCGCAGCCTTTCAGCAGCAGGGGACACTACAAACAGAGGTCAAACAAGAGACAAAGTTAGCTTCAGATATCCAGTATATCCCAGTCAGCCAGTTTAAGATGGATTTATGTTCATCATATACAGAAATTATATAAAATTTCCATTGAAGGGTGTGTCTAGGCAAATTACATAACATTACATAAATACATAACAACAATATTTTCATGCGACTTCAGGGAGTGAAGAAGTCACTTGGATGAGTGATGAAACATTTCTCCCACTGAAAACGCTACATCCAGATGAACAGAATTGGGAACAATATTTTCATTAAATTCTCATTTTTTTCTGTTGTCATCATGTTTTTAAAGGAGTTTTAAGGGAGTTTTTTTCTGCTTCTGGAGAATTTAAATCCAGTATTTTCCTGAGTATTGGAAGCTCCCAATTGATTACAACACCATCCAGGGGTTAAATATCTTGCTTCAGGTGTTGGTTCACTGCCACAGAGAATAGAATATATATATATATATATATATATATATATATATATATATATATATATATATATATATAAATATAAAATAAACATACTAGGGCTGGTATTCAATCTGAATTGGCTGTAGGTTTGCTAGATTCTGATGAGGACTTTAGATTCTTATAGCACTTCCTTTTTTCTTTTCTTTTAACTGTAAATAATTATATGTTATATAAACAATCCCCATCAGTTATCTCAAAAAGCAAAACACATGAGTCAGTTCTCTAATGACTATTTGAGAGTAATGTGCACTATTTTCTAATTTTACCCTGAACAGATCAATCTCTATTAACATCCTTAGCCTAGAGGCACTACTCATTTGCATCCCACCGTTTGTGTGTGGGTGTGTGGGTGTGTGGGCGGTGCGTGGTGGGGGTGGGGGCACTGGTCTTCGTTTATTCCTCCTTACAAAGAAGTAAAAAAATAGTCAAAAATCAATAACTCATACAAAGTGATAAATCTGAGAAGTTCCTATTATAAGCACAAGTTTCACAGATCTTTTGCGACAGTGATGTTGATCATTTCAGTTATCTTTTTATTAAAATTATGTAATCTGTGTTACAGTGTGGTGTATAATGAAAATACAATAAAATGTTCCGCGGTGCAACCAACAGAAGTTTCCATTACTGAGTTCTATCACTATTGGTCGGGCCACATTAGAGATTTGATTATGTTAATCTCTAACAGCCAGTATAACTCCACAGAGGTTGGTCATGGTGAATTATGATTGCAATGTTAAAGATCAATTTGGACCACTGGACAAAAGGACAAATACCCTCAAGCCAGAAGCTGACTTAACAGACAAAAATCATAGATAAAGAAAATTTCGATTCATAAATCACAAAACAAATAACTAAAACTTTAGATAAACATTAGCTCTTTGTATCATAGTCTTCATGAACATAGTTGAATAGGTGTAAATGTTTTCTTTTAGTTCTAAATACTACATAATGAGGTTGTAATAAATCTACTCAGAATTCTGAATTTGTTAAAATCTTAAAATAGAATCTTGTTCCTTCAGTTGCCGTGATTTGTGCTTAATTTAAAATAATGGGGCATACTTGTGGTTGTGATGGGCTACTTTATTGATTCAATGATGTTATCAGCCATTAATGCCCTTTCAGAATAATCAAAATCTTTGTATTATCTCCAAAGCTAAGAAAGTGCACACTATCTAAGCAATATAAAATGTAAGGGAATGCTATTATACTAAAGATAAAAGTAGTTAGCTTGCAGCTTGTGCTTATTTATTTCAGGTTAATACGGTATTTTTTTTAGTATTACTTTTTTATTCATTTATTCAACTTTACCTATTTGGGAGCCTGGCAATGTCCACTGGGAGGTTGTAATTGATGGGGAAAAGAGCCCAGAGTTTTCCATGCTCACTAAATCCAGAGACGCCAAAATCCCAAAAGTAACGGGTAAGATATCCTTAAACTTTGCGCTCAGAAAAAAAATGTAGCCCTCCAACTTATTCTTGTTTAAGTTGACTGTCCTTGGCTCAACACTGTTTGAGTGGAGACAAGTGACATACATTCACACTTTTTTCATATGTCTTTTCAGCTTGTCTTTTGGTATTTCAGTTAGCTGCAAATGTTTTGGTGAGCAGACCTGCACCAGTCAAGCAGCTACAAAAAGGTTTCTGTAAGCTGTGATAGAATTCCACTAAAATCCCCAAATCAGCAAAGAGCCAGAGGCTTTAAGAGGGCTGATACACACCAGAGAGCCTTCTAGTACTCTGCTCCTGAACACAAATACAAACACACTCAGATGCAAGAAAAACAAGGACATTGCCCCCAACGTAACTTCTTCTTTTTGTCTCCGATTACTGCATCAGTGCCTTAACCTATCTATCTCAGACCTTGCGTTTGCTCTACATTATTATGAATCCTGATAGGAGCAGGTGATCTGCATACCACACACACTTACAGTCACACCAAATAATACACGCATGCATGCATGCGCACACAGTTTTAAGTTCCTCAGCTCTAATCAGCTTACAGGCTTCAGACTTCATGGCCGCTTGGGATCAGGACCATGCTGCAAAAACATTCATCACATACTGTGGCATATATACTCCAACTACGTAATTAAATTCTGTTCATGCAGGTGAAACTTTGGATTATCTAGCTAATAGCATAGATAAGGCCAGATCTTGTGCCTCCACCACTGCTGTGTATATATTTAGCTGTGTTGTTAAAATACCAGCAAAGTCTAATATGTTTCTGTGTTACTTATTTTCTAAATACTAGCCAGATTGCTATAACCCACTTAAGGTTGGAACTGAGGATTTTTTTGTTTTAGGGCATTTTTTTTCAACTACACATGTCATGCTCCTGGGTCTTTAAGTTAATGTACTCTCAGGTTTTGTTAATTTAAATATCTTATGTTGTTTCTTGGTTTGTTTAGTCTGTATTTGGTGTGTATGTTTCTTTCATGTATTTATGTATTTTCTTTTTCTGTATTTTCTGCTAGTTTCATCCCTTGTGCCTTGCTTTAGACAAGTCAAGTCATGTGGCTTTACTGTCATTTCAACCATGTGCAGTGGTACAGTACACAGTGAAGCGAGACAACATTCCTTAAAGACCATAGTGCTACATATTACATATAACAGACAATCAACACAGGGCTACATAAAGTGCACGTGTGCAAAAATTGTAAAAAAAAATTAAATTAAATTAAATTAAAAAAAAACCTAAACAAACACACGGCAACACCAGACAGAACAGAATGATACAGACACAAGACAGTGCAGACATAAGACACTGCAGACACAACAGTGAATTAGAGAAGTGCAACAATTACAGTGTGTTGTGCAAAAGACTGAGCATTGTGCAACACATAACGTGATGTTTGAAGGTTTGCGTGCGTGCGTGTGTGCATGAAAATGTCCAGATAAGTGCTTGAGGTAGTGAGGTGTGTGTGTGTGTGTGTTTGTGTTTGCGTGTGTGTGTGTGTGTGTGTGTGTGTGTGTGTGTGTGTCAGACCAGTCACTGATGTAGTCTGGCGGCTTGGGGGAAGAAACTGTTTCGCAGTCTGGCAGTGAGGGCCCGAATGCTCCGGTACCACTTGCGAGAAGGCAGCAAGGTAAAAAAGTGTGTGAGGGATGTGTGGGGTCCTCCACATCGCTGGTGGCTTTGCAGATGCAGTGGATGCAATAGGTGTCTGTGATGGAGGGAAGAGTGGTTCCAATGATCTTCTCAGCTGTTCTCACTTTCACCATCCGTCTTGTGATCCAATACGGTGGAGTTACCATACCACACAGTGATGAAGCTGCTTAGGAAACTCTCGATAGTCTTTTCTCAGCTTCCACAGGAAGTAGAAACGCTGTTGGCCCTTCTTAGTTATGGAGCTGGAGTTTAGGGACCAGGAGAGGTTCTCCGTCAGGTGAACACCAAGGAATTTGGTGCTCTTGCGACCTCCACAGAGGATCCATTAATGTTAAGTGGTCAGTGATCTCTCCGTGCTCTACTGAAGTTAGCAATCATCTGTTTTGTTTTGTCCATGTTCAGACACAGGTTGTTGACTCTGCATCAGTCCTTTAGCTGTTGTACCTCCTCTCTGTATGCTGACTCACCATTCTTGTTGATGAGACCCAAAACAGTCTTGTCGAACTTGATGATGTGGTTCGAGCTGTGCTTTGCTGCACAGTCGTGAGTCTGCAGAGTGAACAGGAGTGGGCTGAGCACACATCCCTGAGGGGCTCCAGTGCTCAGTGTGGCCCTCACTGTTTCTAGGACCCCCTTGCCGTCTGCTCTGAAGGCGGAGTCTCAAGAATTTAGCAGTTCACGCACCTCTGAAGTCATCCACAGTTTCTGGTTGGAGAATATTAGGATAGTCTTGGAGACAGTGACATCATCAATGCACTTACTGATGTAGCTGGTCACAGATGTGTTGATGTGGTGTTGCAGCCTCCCTGAACATGTCACAGTCAGTGTGTTCAAAACAGTCCTGAAGAGCAGAGAGAGCTCCTGCAGGCCAGGTTCTCACTTGTCTCAGAACCGGTTTGCAGCGTTTGATGGGCAATCTGTAAGCCAGAATTAGCATGACAGACAAGGGGTCTGAGTAACCAATGTGGGGGCAGGGCTTCGCTTGGTACGCACTGGGAATATTTGTGTAAACATGATCCAGTGCGTTTGCCTTTCTCGTCACAAAGTCTACATAATGATGAAATTTCGGAAGCACTGACTTGAGATTTGCATGGTTGAAATCTCCAGCGATAATAAACGGTCCATTGGGGCTGGAGTTCTGCAGCTTGCTGATCACCCTATACAGCTCGCAGAGCGCCTCTTTAGTGTTAGCGCTGGGTGGGATGTATACTGCTGTAATGAGCACAGTAGTGAATTCCCAAGGTAAATAAAAAGGCCTGCATCTAACAGTGATAAACTCTACCAGCGATGAGCAGTAATTGGAAACTAGTACAGAGTTCTTGCGCCATTTCATGTTGATGTAGACACAGAAGCCACCACCGGGATTCTTACTGAACAGAGCTGCATTTCTATTGGCACGAAATAAGGTGAGTCCATGTAACTGAATATGATGCTTGTAATTTAGGAGTATTTGCTGTTAGTAAACATGAAGACCACTTGTTATGGTGTCCATGTGGCTCAGAAGTCCCAATGAAAAAGCCATAGAAAGCACTAAAACAACACCATTTTGGTGGCCACTGCGTGCTATTGCTGCGCCGCTGTGGGAGAATAAGGTTTTACTTGATGGTACAGCCCTGGCCATATTTTGGATCACGGTGGCTAGATTTTGTTCTGTGTGTGTCCTCTGCCTTTTGGAGTCTCTGCAGGTCCTTCCTGATTGGAGAGCTGGCAGCTGCTGATTGGTTCTGTCATCTGATTCTGTGACTAATTGCTCTTCTGTGTGTATTTATAGTGCTGTGTTTCCCCGGGCAAGATACCAACCCCAAGTTGCTCTCCAATGTGTTTATCAGAGTGTGAATTTTAGACAGAAAGCACTTAAGCATAGAAAAAGTGTTTTTTTTTGAATGGGTGTGAATGGTTTCAATGAGACACGTTGTATGGAATGTATTTGAGTGCCTAGGTAAAGCAAAATAGCTCTATGTAATTTAATTAATGCTTCAATCGTAAATATGATATAAGGTTACAAATGATTAAGGCCTCTGACAGTGGACTCATCTCTGTGCTTGAGCTGATATACCTCATTGTTGACCATGATATTTTATTGCAACAATTAGAGCTTGTTGTAGATATTAAAGCTACTGCGCTGCAGTGGTTTGAATCATATGTACTTCCAATAGACTCCAATTTCTTCATGTAAATGAAGTGTCCTTTTCACACACTAAAATTAATTATGGAGTTCTACAGGGTTCCTGTAGACGTGGATGACATCTAATTTTCTGCTTCTAAGTTCAGATAAAACTAAGTTTATTGTATTGGGCCCTAAAAAGCTTAGAAATATGGTGTCTAACCAGATGCTTGATCTGGATGGGATTACCTAGGCCTCCAGTAACACTGTGGGGAATCTTGAAGCCATTTTTTGACCAAGATATGTCCTTCAATGTGCCTGTTAAAAATATATGTAGGGTGGCTTTCTTCCATATTCGCATACTCTTAAAATAGAAACAGCCTGTCTTAAGACTTTCTTTTTTGACAAAACTTAGTTAGGGCTGATCAGGTGACCCTGAATTAACATAACCTTTTATGCTATGTTAGGCTGCAGAATGCCTTGCCATTTGATGAACTCCATCTGCTTTTTTTGGGTCCTCAGCTTTACAATAAACTTAGTCTGCATTATCTGCAGACTGTAACAACACACTAAGAAAGCAATTAGGCATAGAAAAAAGTGTTTGTATGAATGTGAAAATGTCAAATTAGAAGTTATTTTTCAAATTCAATTTCATACATGCAATTTGGTCTTGAGGTTTTTCTGTTGTTTATGTGGACATGCAAAAAAAGTAAAAAAATCAAAAAAAAAAAAAAAGTTGTGGATGTTTGCCAGTGAGTCTTGTTGTTAATTTGTGGCACACAGTGGCCACTAATGGTACTGCAGCAGAAAAAATACCTTAAATGGTAAATGGCCTGTATTTATATAGCGCTTTTACTAGTCTGTAAGGACCCCAAAGCGCTTTACATATCCAGTCATCCACCCATTCACACACAGGTGATGGCAAGCTACATTGTAGCCACAGCCACCCTGGGGCGCACTGACAGAGGCGAGGCTGCCGAACACTGGCGCCACCGGGCCCTCTGACCACCACCAGTAGGCAACGGGTGAAGTGTCTTGCCCAAGGACACAACGACCGAGACTGTCCGAGCCGGGGCTCGAACCAGCAACCTTCCGATTACAAGGCGAACTCCTAACTCTTGAGCCACGATCGCCCCATACCTTGTTGCCGAAAAGGGGAAAGAAAAAAACCAGCACAGTTTGAAGGGCAAAATGATTTTTTTCAATGCATTCATATAAGTTCCATCTACTTTCTACAAATTATCCAAGCCTGATAATCAGATAATAAACATGCATGTACATATCTCCACCAGGAGGTAACCAGGACACAAATCAATGTTTTTCAGTAATTATCCTAACTTTAGAGTGATGTGTGAAGATCATCTAGATTGACATTTAATTTAAAGCTTCATGCTTCAAGCTTCACTTTCTTTACCGCTAAAAACTACTAAAGCATCCAGTCTGTCCAGCCCCTTGAGATCCGTGAAGCCCTTCACTTGAGGCAGTAATCCACAACGCAATGCAGAAAAAGCACCCTTTTCCTATTGCTACTAACAGACTATGAGAGAAAACTATGTGGAAAAACAACCACACTAGGCTGTAGGGCGACCCAATTAATTAAATTAATAAAATTTAGCCTTCCCAAAATTAAATGAGTGAGCGATATGTAAAATAAATGAAAATACACTCTCTTTAAAATGCAAAGTAAAAGCAACTAGGCTCAGCTGCAGTGGAGGGGTGGAGCGGTGGGTTCAGGGGACAGTGCCAGGGAATGCTGGCCAGGACTGCTGATAGCCATCACTTTAACCATGCCTTCCCTATTTCAGCAGCTGCCAGGGCCCTGTGGGAGAGCTGGTGTTTGGAGGTGAAGGAAGTGGCTGGAAGCTGCAGAGAGGTCACAAAAGTGAAAAGCATCATGAATAAACACATACTTACCTTTCAAAACTGTGTATAGTGGGTCTTTTTATAACAGTGGTGCCAAAACCTGGGCTGTGGTATGGTGGACCTGTGACTGGCCCAGCCAATTGAGGTGCTGGCCCTGATGGTGGTTGAGCTGGTGGCCATGCATTGGGAGCAGGTGGTGGTGCATCATTGGCAATTAGAACAGCTACAAGTCCAGTCAAAGAGCCACATAAAGGAGTTGGAGAGTGGTTGCTCTGCTTGTTCCTCAATGACACCACTAGAGTTGATGGGGAAAGGAGATGATCTTCAGGCTTTCTCAGATTTCTTTCAGGCCACAGCAGAAAGACCTGAGAAAAAGTAAAGGCTGAGACTACTCCCGGTGCCCAGGCGGTGACTCTCAACTTAGAGAAGATGGCCGTTGGCTGGTAGTGGACCAATTAGGCCTCGCACCACCAAATCAGCGAGTGGGGCTCCTCGCAGATACTGATAGTGGGTCCACTGCCACTGACTGGGCAGGCTAGATGTTGTTGTGACCCTGCCCAAGGATCACCTTTCAGCACAGCTGAGGGAGGTGGTGGGAGTCACAACATCGGCTGGAAGCCGCCCAGTTCTCCGAGGAGGAGGAGACAGAAGGGCCTTCTCTGGAAGCTCTGTCAGCTCCAGCTATCTTGTCCACAGGAGATTCCCACTAAAGTAGTTTGGTGACGACACTTCTATAGTTATCATTTGACTAAGTGATAAAAACTGATCACACACGGATCAAAAGTACACTGACGTTATTCTATGAATATGGGATAAGAGGTCATATGGGTTATGACAAAACTTTGGAGCAAATAATGGTCCAATTTTATTGGCCAGCCATTTGGGGAATTCTAAAAGTGTCTTTGTGCTTAACTATTAATTGAGGTTCTGTTTGAGGGCATCAGCTTGGACCTCATATGTCATTTAACTGAGGTGCATAGGGATATATCTTCTTTCTGGTAGATTATGGAATGCAATATCAATTCAGTTCAATTCAGTTTTATTTATGTAGCGCCAAATCACAACAATATTATGAAGGCTATCCCGAAACAGTGCCGCTGCACACCATTTCTGTAAAGAGTGTGGCACAGGCACTGTTTCAGGAAATCTCCCGAGTCGGCATCTTGAAAGAGATACTGACTGACCAGAGCTCATTATTCATGTCTCACACACTAAAAGAACTGTGTAAATTACTCTGTAATAAATCTGTTCAAACCAGCTTCTACTATCCACAGAGGAAACCATTCTTGCCTCCCTCCATTGTAATGGCAATCTCACACAGGCCTAGAGAGCGGATGTTGCTGCAGCGTTTTGCAGATGTGTTCTCCCCCTTATACCAATGTCAGAGAGCAACATTTTGTAACACATCCTGGCATAAACTAAACACAAAAGAAAATTTGTTCAGAAGGAATTAGTAGAAATGCTGAACATGGGAGTTAGAGTCACACAGTGTCCATGTAGCCCCATTGTTCTTGTAGTACAGAAGATGGGTCTATTTTCTGGAGAACTGATTGATCAAGAGGTGGTGATTTCATTACCTGTTGATCTTTTCATCTCTGGTCTGGATTAGTGACAAATCAAAGTCTGGCATAGCCGAAGGTGAAGAGCCTGCCCCTCAAAGCAGATCACCATACTTCAAAATACTTCATATTTAGCATTAATAATAACCAAAATAAATCATATGCATGCTGAAGAGTTGTCTGCACCGGAAAGCTACACTAACTTACTCAACTGGTTGAAAAGACATCACAAACTGCAGTATAATGAATGTATGAACGCCAAGTGCAATGATTTCTAATGTTAATGGTAAATGGCCTGTATTTATATAGCGCTTTTCTAGTCCCTAAGGACCCCAAAGCGCTTTACATATCCAGTCATCCACCCATTCACGCACACATTCACACACTGGTGATGGTAAGCTACATTGTAGCCACAGCCACCCTGGGGCGCACTGACAGAGGCGAGGCTGCCGGACACTGGCGCCACCAGGCCCTCTGACCACCACCAGTAGGCAACGGGTGAAGTGTCTTGCCCAAGGACACAACGACCGAGACTGTCCAAGCTGGGGCTCGAACCGGCAACCGTCCGATTACAAGGCGAACTCCCAACTCTTGAGCCACGATCGCCCAGTATCAGCTCACAGCTAATGAATTTCAGCCTTTACAGCAAGCCAGCATATCCATCCAGCTTGATAGGCAGAAAAACAATCAATCTCATTACATTTGTGAAAATGATGTTGTACCATCCAATAAACACAGTGGTTAACAAATGCTTCAGGAAAACTTACCAAATGAAAGAGATGTTATCCCCTATACCTACCATGATTTTCCAACCTCCAGACTTCACAGGAGAACACTATAATATTTCCGGGGTGATGTTCAGTGCGTTTTGACCTTCAAACTTGGTGTGTATTTTGGCATCCAAAGAGTTTGATTTTCCTAGTATTTCACAGGCTTGTCTAAATGCTTCAATATAGTTTTTCTTCAGGAATGGAGACATGGTGACATGTTCAGTTTTACACACTGTATATATGAATGTATAATAATAATAATAATAATGATGGATTGGATTTATATAGCGCTTTTCAAGGCACCCAAAGCGCTTTACAATGCCACTATTCATTCACTCTCGCATTCACACACTGGTGGATATGATGAACAGACTGTGAAACACAAGACTCTTTCACCCATTCACTTATTTCTATGTCAAAGTAATTTCTGTCCAACAGTCACACACACTCACACTCTGATGAATGCAGTGGAGCAACTCAGGGTTCAGTATCTTGCCTAGTGATACTTTTGCATGAACTTGTTTTCTGATCTTTTGTGCATAGTGGTTATATGTTGCAGTTTAATTACTGTTATTATTAGTTATACAATAATTGTAATTATTATATAATTACTGGATGACAGAGTAAATTAAGTATGTCAATCTTAAAAAATCACAAGGTAAAAAGGCAAACAGTCACTTTTATTTAACACTTATGGATACTTTTATGAAAAACTTTTGATTTCTAACCTGTAGGATCGGCATGCTCACGACACTCTTCGCCATCCTCTTCATTATTATAGTGCTCGTCTTTGTTATAATATCCGCGATGTGAGTGTTCTCGCTGGTTATGGTGATCATAGTGTGTATGTCGTGAATCACGGTTGGCATCGCTGGCATAGGAGTGATGTCTGCGCCTTTTCCGCCGGTGGGAAACTGGAACACCGATGTAGAATGGCTGGGCCTCTGAGATGGAGAGAGAAACATTTCATTTGGATCTGATCAATGCAGTCAGAGCTTGAGGGGTTCTCTGAAAATGGGAACGTATTCTAAAAACTTCTGACTGGTTTCAGCATTATGCAGCATCTAACAGGTTTTAAAAATCAGATGTCATACATGAAATGTATATGTTTTTCAATTTGTGCTCTGCCCTCCTAGAAACACAGTTCACAAGTAGATGTATTTAGTCTGGGAATACCACCTAAATTAGTTTTTTCTGGGTTTTTTAATTAAGTGGAGCTATGTTGTCAAGGATAATAGAGCAAAATCTGTTAGAAAGTAATAAAATGTTCAACGTAATTGTAGAAGGTAAGGATGTCACCTATGCTTGACAAATTTCTGAAGACACTGGAGAAACATTTAGCAGTAACTGGAGTGACAGAAGAAACAGGGGATAGTGGCAGGAAGAGGGTGAGGAAGCATGTACCTTTTGTGTTTCTCCAAAACAAAGGTTTATAGTTCAGGGCAAGGGTTGGGATCATCACTGAAGATGACTTAGACCTCAGAGTTTAAAAAAAATCAGGGCACTTCCTCAGTTTTCTCTCGCATGGCAAAACTTTTTTTCAGTTAGTGTTTTTTCTTACTCACCATCATCATCATCATAGTGCCTATGACCCCTACTTCTTCCCTGTTGCCATTCATGGTGATCCATCCTGGAACAGAAACAAGATGACAGAAGATTACCTTGGAAATACGAATACTGAAGCACGAGAAAAAGCACCAGGTGGCAATTCCCTATGTGGTTTTTTTTTCCATCAACGTTTTATTCAAACTGAAAGTTTGAAGTTATAAAGAACATGTCTGCTTCCCAAAGCCAAACTTGAAACTGGATCCAGTGGGGAGGGGCCTGGTACCTGTAAGTTCTGCTTCCATGGTCCTTTTGGAACGTCCAAGAATCACAACAATCTTGCACTCTTACAGAGAAGTGCTCTATTGGGATGCTGTGGTACTATGAGGTCTTTAAGATGTAATGGGCTTGGTCACACAGGACTCAAGGTGCTGTTGGCAAAACGTTAGAGAGGAAATGACAAGTGAACCCCTATGAGCACTTTGCGACAGTAGGAAGGAAAAATTCCCAGTAGAATCAGGCCATCAATGCCAGATGGCTGCTAGTTTTGCGCACCATTCAAAGCTCTTCAGGTTAAAAGCCAACCTTGTGTAACCCTTGTGGTGTCCTCGGATCAAAAATGGTCCCAAGGTGAATGGCAAACAAGCATATGGGAATCCCGAGGACACCACAGGATCAGAACTGCAGCCCTACCAGTCCAGACTACACTTGTCACTGCAGTAAGATCTTGTAAAAGGCAGTAACAAATTCTGTACTGAGATCTAGCAGATGAGTCCATTGTCTGAACTTCATTGCCTTTTCTGTGCTATGATCGGTAGGAACTTATGAATGAATCTCTTCATCATTTCCTCTGCAAAAGATCCCAACTTTTTTTGCAAATAATTCTCGATTGCAAGTTATTTACAATATCATCATAAGTCACCTACCCTCTAAAGGTGGGACAACAGATATCAGTGGCAAATAAACATTTGGTTTACCAGCTTTATAAACTATTTATATGAGCTATTTTGGTTGCAATGTTACAAAATTGAGTTTTCTATGAAGTGCTTACATATTAAAATATTTACAATGTACAATATTACAATGTTTAATAAAAACATTTCCTATTACATATATAAAAACACTTAACCCATACAAGTATTAATCATTATTTCAGCATTATGTGCATTGACAATGTTCTGTCAGTTTATTATTGCAAAAAATACAAAAACATAAAAAATAAAAATCCTAGATGCCCAGACATATCATTGCTTTTAGTACATGGTGAAGCTATCACTGGGTGTCTCTTTCCACTGATGACATAAGTTTGTCTTTCTAAAGCTATTGCTTTAGGCTGTTTTCTAGGCTGATCAATACATGTCATTTGTGATTACTTACTACTTACTGAAGCCTGACCACTGACTGTGAAGGACAGTCACATGAGTGGATTCATGCACACACACACAAGCTTGTTAGTAATATGTGCATACGGTGAACACCGCAATTAGGTTACAGTAAATAGCTGAATTGTGTTATCTGTGCATTATCACTGTCACATAATCAAATTAAAACACAAATGTCAGGTTGGAGTCATCCTACTTGAGCTGTCCTTTTGGCATCTGTCCTGATTTGAAGAGTCAAGTGTTGCATATTTTAAGGCTGGGCTGAGTCACAGTTCTCTGCCAGATTGTGCCAACATTGTGATTGCCAGGCCTTCTTTGTTACCTGTTTGAATTTGTGCTCTTCTTTGTTTAACCCAGATTCTTGGTCATCTCTCCAGTTATTTCTTCAGAGTTCTAGAAACCATTTTCTCTGGAGCTCAGTTTACTAGGTGACTGTGAACTCCTTCAGCCACTTTTGAGCTCCAGTCTATCTTCCCTGTTACTTGCAGATGAAAGGACTTATCTGTTCACAACCTTTTCGCCCATTCTCCACCCATATGTTTTTGTTGAGTGTTTGCCAGGAGGACCAAGTGCTCCTCCTGAGCTTACTTTGTGACACCAAGACTCGATCTACAATAACCTCATCTTGACCTCTGTCAACACTATCTCACTTCCCTGTCAGAGATCCTGGTTATGTTCCTGTAGTGAAGCCACTCACCCGTTAGCCAAACATGAGTTGAAATGTTCTTGCCGCTTCAAATTTGCCTACCTTTCAAAATTATTTTAAAGCAGCTAATGGTTGCCAGAGTTTACTCCTTGAATCAATTTTAAACCAAACTATGAATCTGTTTAGCAGATTACATGTTTGGGAAAAACGAAACAGTTGTAAAAAACTTTGACTTTATTACTTCATAAAGGTAATATCACTTTGTGTTCATGTTGGGATGCTTTGATTAGAGACATTTGAAGGTTTGATTAGACTAGAATCCCTGAAAATAGCAATGCTAGGGTGTGGTTCAAAGAGGCTTGTCTTCAAAAATTACATGTACTCTATTCAGTTCAAATTAATTTTATTTATATAGTGTCACAACAACAGTTGCCTCAAGGTGCTTAATATTATAAGGTAAAGGACCCACAATAATACTGAGAAACCCCAACAAACAGACAACCCCCTATAAGCAAGCACTTTAGCAAACTTGGGAAGGAGAAACTCCCTTTTAAAAAGAAGACATTTCTGGCAAAACCAGGCTCAGGGACGGACAACCATCTGCTGTGACCGGCTGGGGGTAAGATCGTATGTTAACACATTTAGGCTATTTCAATGAAAATGTGTTTCCACATACTCTTAATATACATGAACACCAATAACCACAGAAATTCCAGTTAAGCCACCGATTAAGATATTTTCTGCCAGATTTAAAGTAGGCACCCCAAGTTCTACTGCTGCATCCTTGACCTCATGTACAGCTCATACATGCAGCCTCTAATTCCATTTTTCTTACACAGGCTTTTTATTTTGCACAGTATTACATCAAATTAATTTCACTGATGCTTTTGTCTAGTCATGGGTACAGTTATGAATTGAAAATGCAAAACTGTGCATTATTTTCTTGAGATAAGCTCATGGTTGAGAGAACCATTGGGTTGAGATAAGCTCAACCATGCCAGTGGTTGCCAATGGTTGAACTTATCCTAAGCAACCTGCACTTACCATCAATCTTTTAGTTTGTACCCTCACACTGTAATTTCCATTGGGAAGCAACTGGTAAAAGGTAAATAAATGTTTTTTTGCTGTGCAAAATAAAGTACCAAATTTTATGATTTTTACGAGTTTTCCAGTTACTCAGTACAAGTCTTAACTTAACAAATTATGTAGTACAATAACAAACTTATGATTCTATAGACAGAGACAACATGCAACTTGTCACAGGATTTATATGGGACTGAGTTAATTTAAAACAGTTTTCCACAGAATCTGCATTTGTAGCGTTAGATTTAACACATATAGATTTATTTGTTTTTTTGTTCTTTTGCTGCAGATGTAGCAGAACCAGAGCTATCATTTCAATGCTCAAAAACCTGGCATGCATTGTTTTTCAATGCAATCCATTTATTCAGCTGTATAGATGCAGGAGAAATTTGCTACTGGTAGCTTAGAGCCAAAAGCAAAACACTTCTGTATAGCCTAGAGCTAATAGCTAAAATGTTCACTGAGCTTTAAAGGTTACAGAGAAAAGCTCTACAACCCGTTTAACTCCTTTTTTCTGTTGAATTTCTTTAAAGTTTAACTAAGTAATCATCATCATTGTGCAATACTTTTGTAAATAGTCAACGGTGCAATAGACTCAATACTTGAAATGTGCAATTCACTTGTATTTTTATTTTTATTCCTATTTATTATATTTATCCCCTTCGTATATTTTATTTATATTGTCTCTGTATTTATATATATGTGTGTGTGTATAACTCTGTAACTTCTGTCGGTGCTGTGCTTTTTTGGAAATCGAATTTCCCAGAGGAACCCACCCAAGGGATTAATAAAGTTCTATCTAATCTAATCTAATCTAATCTAAAAAAAAAAGGCTAAGCAGTAGAAAAAACAAATAAGCATTCACAATAATTCTTTCGCTTTCTTCTTAAAACTGACAGCTGTCTACTAAACCCTAAATGATTTGTAATTTATGTTCAAGCTACTTAAGATGGAATATAAAATGTTTTATTATTCTAAAGAGGTAAATATCAAAATATCAATTTAATAGCAAAATACACTGACAAATATGAAAACCATCTAGATAAAGATGGTGTTTTAATGTTCTCTTACCTGATGTGACAGAAGCTGAATCTGAGATTGCCCGTGAAGAGAAATTTATATTGCCTTTTGTAAGGAAGAGTAACAAACTACAAGATGCCAAAATTTTTCAGTCCTATTCTCTATAGAGCCTGTCAAGGAAAATGCTGCAACTACACCCAACCAGACTGTAAATGAATGTACAGATGATCTAAGTATTGACTATTACATGTGACTCGAGTGTGTGTATGTGTTTGTGTGTGTGTTTGAACGAGTGCACACCCAATAAGATTAGAGTAGGGGTAGGCAACCTTTCTGATGGCGAGTGCCATTTAAAATTTCCTCAGAGGTCAGTGTGCCATATGATTGCATTAACAATAAATTTAATAACGCTCTATATTAACAGTTACACACTGTATAGAACAACTTTCTAGAATTATATTTGTTTGCAGATGTTGGCAGCTATCAGCGAATAGTTATCAGCTATTTTGAAACAAAAAAAAAGACACTTTTTATCCATAACAAAAACTCCATAACAGCAAATGAACTGTACAACAGAAAATACAAATGCTATTTAAGTTCTCCTCACAAGGATGATAAGAAAAATGAACTAAGCCAATATGGCATGTCTGTTAATACAGAGACACACATGTTAATATGATCTCTGGTCTCCCACTCAGAGACACAGGTCTCCGAGTGTCCAGCATTCAGACGGCTACCTGAGGACACTCATGTGAGAGAAAATCTGCTCACACAGATATGTAGAGCCAAATACTGTCAATAAGGCCTCTGCAATGTTCTGAGGACAGTTAAACTTGTCAGGTAGTGATGTCCAGCAGGTGAAAATACAAGCTGCATGAACACGCACAGCTATGGATTACAGCTGCTTCGATGTTGCATTAACTGGCATTAACTCAGCCAGTTAATGCGAGACAAATCCAGCTACTCATTAAAGATTTCTGGTTTGATCAGAAAATAAAACATTGGTCCAAACACCGGAAAGTTCCGAAAATGCATTGTGTCTCGAGTCTACGGATGTATCCGTGTATTTCCGTGGTGCTGATGCTGCGCTGAGCGGAAAACTCCTCAAGCTTTTGAAGTGTCGGAATGTCGAAAGCTAACAACGTCCCTCTCACCAGTAGGCTAAGTTATTTTTAGCCAATTACAAGTTGAATCTGGTACTTGGGGTTGTTAGTTAAGATACTGTCATAAAGAAGCAGCACAACTAATGTGTCTATGCGAGCTGATTTGCGATGTGCACCGCTGGCGCGGCCATTTATCTTTTGATGCACCTTCTCAGATTAATTCACTGTGTGTCGTGCCCAGGGCTGGACTGGGACAAAAAAACAGCCCGGGCATTTTGACTAGAGACCGGCCCACCAGGCATTAAAGCCATAAAGCCTTTGAATGAAAACAAACGATTTTGTGACAGTGATGTACAATGTTGTTGGTATATGTATGATTTCTATACATTTTACATCAGATAAAAACTTTGGTTGTAAGC
Organism: Aulonocara stuartgranti; assembly: GCF_965226115.1. NCBI lineage: Eukaryota > Metazoa > Chordata > Actinopteri > Cichliformes > Cichlidae > Aulonocara > Aulonocara stuartgranti. The sequence continues at coordinate 7,149,513 of NC_138945.1, read as the reverse complement.
TTCAGATAATTATTTAATAACAGCCAGACATTTTTAAATGAAAATAAGAAAGTATTTCTTTGTGCCCCCCTTTCCCTGTTAATGCCCTACCTGCCCACCTGGCAAAACTTTGCTAGACCCGCCCCTGCACAGTTACCAGCTGTCAGCTACTTAGAAAAGGATCCTGGTGTTATTTGTCTTTCAGAAACAGTTCATAACTTCCCTTCAACTCATTCATGTCACCTAAAAGGTAAACCCGTTTCTCCATCACCTGTTCAGCTCTGATGATTCAGTAAGGACATCTCCTGGTTTCATCTTCATGTTTCCCTCTCATCACATAACCAAACCGATATCATGACCAGCAGGTTTACAGCTGTGGCTCCAGCAAACATCAGCTGTACTAGAAAGTAATATTAAATAAATTCTAACAACAGCTGATCAAGCTTAAACGTGCTGCTGTTGTTTACCGCGACATCCGCTGGTTTCCTCTTTCTGGCGCAAAGTGGGCGATAAACGAACAAGAGAGAAAAGCCGATCAGCTGATCATTGATCAGTTTCATGATTAAAGTAGCAACAGGAGAGGGAGCGGGTGAGAGGATGAGAGAAGAAGAGGCAGCTGTGCAGCAAAGACAAAGAATAACTCAACCTTTGTGCCTTTTTCATTCTAGCTAAAGTCCGGGACCAACTGCGTCCCCTCTCAGCTCAACACGAAACGCGTAATAATTTCTCTGAATGCAGGAGGATTCCATCTTTTTACTGGACGGTTGGCAACTCTACTAACTAACCTTATGAATTAAATAAAGTTCAACATTAGTAACATCATAGCACCCACCCAGCTGTATAGAAACTCGGTCATGCTAGCTAGTAGTACGAAGTAGAGTTAATGTAACTGACTGTAAAAGGTCAGCACAACGAAAATAAACTCCACCTAAACTTGGTTTATATCTGACCCAGATAGACTGCAGGTCATAACTTCTTACCTGAAGTTCAGTTCACCTGACGCTCTGACCGGCGGCCCCCTCGGCTCTCTCCTCGTCCTTCCTCCGATCTCCCTCATCCACCTGCTGGCCTCCACCACTTGTTAATGTTACTGAATCTGTGGAAGCTCCGCGATGCCACCACCAAACAACTGAGTTATTTTTACACACTGGCCAGCATCTGGCCAATCCACCACTTTTCATTGTCTAAACCGTTACAAAAAAAAAAAATCATCGGGCCATGTATGCCCGATGGCCAGTCCAGCTATGGCTGTGCCATTAGTTAACCCTTTGTGCCTAGGGTTGCCGACCCCTGGATTAGAGGCATCTGCTTTGCTGTTTTAATGGGGACCAATAAGCAGAGCTGCCTCCTATAGAATTGGTTTATATTGCCTTCTTCATTTCATGAGGACATAAAACACTGGGTTAATTTCTCTCTAAAACTGCTCCTACTATGTTAAAATTCTTGAAAGCAAGGCTTTCATTTTCATTGCTATACAGATTATGTCGAGTTTTATTTACCACGTACGTTTAACTGTCCATCTAATCTTCCTCTGTTAAACAAACCCTCTATGTGTCACAGTCTGGGTGAGTAGCTGGAAAATTCCACTTTTCTCCTGAGTCACCTGGTATCCGCTCCTGGGCAGGGCCACCATCCCCTCACCTGTTCTCCACAAATGGAGTTGGTTTTGAGACAATCAGGTCGGGAGACTTAAATACCACGTTGACATCCCCTCACGGCTAGTTTGTCAACTATCCAATGTTGGTATCCGGCTCTTATGACCTATGCTTTTGTCGTTATGAAGTTTACTAACCTTCTTCTCTTGTGCTGTAGCTCCCTGGAAATTCACTCGACTTGTTTCTCTGGCTCTAGCCCACCTCCCGCACTCCTAGATAATTGACTGCCTCGCTTGGAAATCTCTCAGTGCTTCACCTGCCTGCCCTCCTGCCACCACCACTTATCAGAACCTTTGGAACTGAGGTCAGCCCTCTCGTACCATTCAGCTCACCCGAACTAATATCACATCCCCTCAAAGCTCATCTCTCTCCACCTGCAAGTAAGCAGTCAGTTTAGTTATAGTCACCATCTCCTGCACTCAGTAGACATTGCCACACTAACCCCTTTCTTCCTTCTTCTCTCTCCTCAGTGTGATCACTAGACATTACCTGCCACGCTCCAGTCCCCCACCTCTGGTTCAATTATCCCCCTCTTGGTCCACGCCTAGGTTGCCACATCCCCACACCAAGTTATCTCATGCCACGTCATGTCAGTCCTTGTTATTGTGTCATCCCCTGGGTGACCGTGGCTCAGGGGGTTGGGAAGTGTATCTGTAACCGGAAGGTAGCCGGTTCGATCCCCGGGCTCTCTGTCCTGGTCGTTGTGTTCTTGGGCAAGACACTTTACCTTACTGCCTACTGGTGTTGGCCAGAGGGGCCGATGGCGCGATATGGCAGCCTCGCTTCTGTCAGTCTGCCCCAGGGCAGCTGTGGCTATAACTGTAGCTGCCTCCACCAGTGTGTGAATGTGAGAGTGAATGAATAATGGCATTGTTAAGCGCTTTGGGTGCCTTGAAAAGCGCTATATAAATCCAATCCATTATTATTAAATTCTAGTCAAACAAAAGTTCTTAATCTTTCTTATTAATGTGCTCTCTCCTTTTCTGATTTATTTTTAGTGCTGATTGGCTGCAGAAGCCTCACCACACTGTTATAAAGCCAGAGATGGTGGAGCATAGTTGGGTTCTCCCTCACCTCCAATCCTAAACCTAACCATCAAAATAACACAGAAAACAAACACTGAGACAGAGATATACAAAACAAGGAGCAGGACAGTCCCATTGATCCAGGAGGGTGAAAGGGGCCGGAAAGGAGGGAAAGAAAAACAAGGGCTTTGGCCAGAGGCTCAGAACCCTTGGATTCCAGTTTAGGCTTTGGCTTGAGGTTCTTTGGAGACACTGGAGGAGCTGGAGGGCACTTTGGAGGATTCTCTGGAAGAAGTAGTCTTCTGGAGAAGACTCAGGAAGATCTGGGGGAGGCTGGAGCTCTGCTGGGCTCATAGCTGACTCTAGAGGCTGGGTTAGGACTGTGGGAATATCCATCCATTTCCTCTGTCAGTTGGGGCTGTTGTTAGGGTCTAGTCTTCCTCACTGAATAGATGTGGGTGCTGAGGAAGACTGGATCTTAGCTGTCCTCACTCTGGAATCAGGTAACTTTAAGCCAGATCTTACTTGGCCCACCTTTGGAGTTGGTATGGGCTTGGGATTAAGCTGGGTCTTAACCCTCCTCACTCTAGGAAAAGGCAAAAGTGAGCTGGAACTCAACCACCCTTGCCCTTGGAATAGGTACAGGAGTGGGGCTAAGCTGGGTCCTAGCCATACTCATCTTGGAAAAAGCTATGATATTAGAATGCAAGTAGCTAGAAAGACCTTGGTCACCCCCTCCCAGTGAAATGGCATGAGAATAGGGACCCTATCTGCCCTCCCTCTGTCAGTGGCTACAGGTGCAGGCTTAGATACCCTAGGGACCAGGACAGATGCAGGGACTGCCAGGACCCTCATTGCCCTAACTTAAGGAACAGGTAGGTGTGTTTCTTTTCATGCAGTCTAGATAATGTTTCTGTTGTAGGTGTCACTGAAACCATTTCCTTCAACTTCAAGAAGTTTGGGTAATACCATACGAAATGACAGACTGAAATGAAATACTGTTTCTCACCAGCCTCTACAGTGCAATAGTCAGTACAAATGAAAACGTTTAAAAAGAGCAGTAAAAAGGCAATAATAAATCACAACAATAAATGGGGATAAATATAATAAAATCTAAATTCTAAAACAAACTCAAGTCTAAATAGTCACACTCGTACAGGTAGCAGCAGTCCTTTCCTGTGGAAGAAGAGTCATATGATTCATAAAATATCTCTCTTGTAGATTGGTCCGATGCTGCCAACACCACCCTTGTTTGGGGAACATGCCAGGAAAATCCTTGGTTAACTTACCAACTTGATAATCAGCTTCATGTGACCGTTTATTCCAATCAACAATGTTAGGGGAAATAAATTCAGATAACAGAAAGATAACCTGGATGTGTTGCATGAGCTTCATAGTATAGGGACCTGGTAGTCCTGACTTGTCCACCACTACAAGCCAGATTCCCAAATCTTTACTGGTTTCTTGGAGAACTGCTATCACTGACCTTTGGGCCTATTGTTTCTGTTGCTCTGTCTTTGTGTACCTGGTCTGTCACAACAGAGCGATTCGGAGCAGACAAATTAAGATTTTTCCAGGCAATGTTTTCTATTTGCATGCAACATGTAGCATACAGTGGGGCAAAAAAGTATTTAGTCAGCCACCGATTGTGCAAGTTCCCCCACTTAAAATGATGACAGAGGTCAGTAATTTGCACCAGAGGTACACTTCAACTGTGAGAGACAGAATGTGAAAAAAAAATCCATGAATTCACATGGTAGGATTTGTAAAGAATTTATTCGTAAATTAGGGTGGAAAATAAGTATTTGGTCACCTCAAACATGGAAAATCTCTGGCTCTCACAGACCTGTAACGTCTTCTGTAAGAAGCTTTTCTGTCCCCCACTCGTTACCTGTATGAATGGCACCTGTTTGAATTCATCATCTGTATAAAAGACACCTGTCCACAGCCTCAAACAGTCAGACTCCAAACTCCGCCAAGGCCAAGACCAAAGAGCTTTCGAAGGACACCAGGAAAAGTATTGTAGACCTGCACCAGACTGGGAAGAGTGAATCTACAATAGGCAAGCAGCTTGGTGTGAAAAAAAATCAACTGTGGGAGCAATCAGAAAGTGGAAGACATACAAGACCACTGATAATCTCCCTCGATCTGGGGCTCCACGCAAGATCTCATCCCGTGGGGTCAAAATGATCATGAGAACGGTGAGCAAAGATCCCAGAACCACACGGGGGGACCTGGTGAACGACCTGCAGAGAGCTGGGACCAAAGTAACAAAGGTCACCATCAGTAACACACTACAACGGCAGGGAATCAAATCCCGCAGTGCCAGACGTGTTCCGCTGCTGAAGCCAGTGCATGTCCAGGCCCGTCTGAAGTTTGCCAGAGAGCACATGGATGATACAGCAGAGGATTGGGAGAATGTCATGTGGTCAGATGAAACCAAAGTAGAACTTTTTGGTATAAACTCAACTCGTCGTGTTTGGAGGAAGAAGAATACTGAGTTGCATCCCAAGAACACCATACCTACTGTGAAGAAAATCCTACCATATGAATTCATGGATTTTTTTTTTCCACATTCTGTCTCTCACAGTTGAAGTGTACCTCTGGTGCAAATTACTGACCTCTGTCATCATTTTAAGTGGGGGAACTTGCACAATCGGTGGCTGACTAAATAATTTTTTGCCCCACTGTAGATAACCTATCCAAAAAATAAATTAAAAAAAAAAAAAAAAAAAAAAGAGCTGGAATTCAAATATGAAAAACAAAAACACCACATAATGACAACAGGGACACATTTATACTTAACCGCCATGTTTCTTTTAATTTATTAACTTTTTTTAAGAAGGTGCTTTGCACCAAACTGCATTATCCTCATACATTTCAAGAAATACAGCTTTACAGAATACAGTGATACAGAAACAGGAGTGCATCAGCTCTGCTTGACTCACAGGTGGTCAGACGTTTGACAGCTTGAGCCTCGACAAGTAGTTCCAACATCTCTCTATAATCCTCAGTGCATGTAAAACTTAATGCAGATAAATGCTTTCATGGCAAAGGTAAGACCGTTATGTTGGATGGTTCTATTTTGTTTTGTTTTTTTAACTCACCAAAACATTTCTTTCAAGTTACCATATAAATAATCACCACAGTAATTACTGCTGAAGCATAAAATTATGAAATTATAAATTGTTCCATTTCAAATGTGATGATGATCATAACAGGCTCAATGGGTTTAGACTGGCAACTGGAAAGAATAGCCTATTTGTTGTTGTTTTTTGGAAGATTTGAACTAAAGGGGAGAAAAAAAAAAAAAAAAAAAAAAAGGTGGTTTCCAAATCTTCTCTTGTTCTGTCTTGAGACAAAACAGTTTCAACTCATGCAGCCAGAACATAAACCCATACTGAGTTATAGAGTTCCATAAATCTTATTCTATATGAAAAGATTACATTATTGCTTTACTTCTTAATATGTATATAAATACACACAATTGCAAAACCACTTGTGACAGTGTTTCAGTTAAATTATACTTTGAGGTTGCTGGTAAGTCCACAACAACAGCTGGATGGGCTTATTTGCGCATCATTCAGTTCATGTCATCTTGTAGCAGAGAGTCCCTCTCTTCAGCTGAACTACATTTGATTCCATCCGATAGGTTGCTGTGGTCAGGTTGATTACTCTGTGTTAGGAACAAAATAAAAAAAAAAAAAGGTTATTAGTTGAATAATAAAATCACCCTGTGGTCTAGTCATGGCCAACCTGAAAAGGTTAGAAGTTTGATTTATCAACAATTTCGTCAATTGGTTGGATGAAGGAAAAAAAAAAAAAAAAAAAAAAAAAAAAACTCCATATAAAAGACTTTATAATATCCAGTGGCATTTGAGCAGACACTGTATACATTCAGCCCCAATAACTGGGCAATAAATGACTGCTTAGACTCTTCTGGATAGTCCAAGGGAGCAGTAATATGAAAAGAGTAACCACTGCAACTGCAAAGGGTTAAAACCCCGTCTGACAAACACACTGCCATCTATCCAGCTCTCCTCTCCCTTGCCACCTCCTCTAGCTTGGGACAAGCACACTGAGATATTCTGAGGAAACACAAGAAATATATTCTATAATATAATGCAAAATAATAATCCACATCACTGTAGCCGCAGCTACAGTGATGTGGATTATTATTTTGCAAATTGGATAAGGTCAAACATCAATATAATAGTACTAGTACTGGGAAATAAAACAGTGTTAATGAAACTAAGTGTGGTCACATTTTGCATTTTCCTAATCAAAAATTCCAGGAAAAGATTCAAATAAGTAATGTTGGGAAAAACATAATATAAATACTTGATTTTTATTCCTTTCACTTTCATTAAAGTCACTGTAACACTATAATAAAACACAAATGAAGACATAAAACACATCAAAAATGCCAATAAATACCTTTATGCTCCATAACATTGTGCCATGTACCTGAACAAACACTGGTAGGAACTCCATATCCCTGCACACACTAGATTCACTAATTACAGATTACTTTGAATCTGCCACCTGGTAGCTTGCAGAGTTTCCAGGGTCAAGCTGCCTATCTGACCCTTTAATGAATTTACAAGCAGGTCATATGTCAATCAGTAGTATCCTTTGCTCTTATTGGTAGTTTCTCCAGCATAAATTTCACCTGTAGTCGCTTTAAGTCATTGAACATCATTCACTTTCTACGATCTCTGTTTACCACAAGTTGCTTCCAATAAGTTTTCTGCTTAAGAAAAATCTGTGCCCCCAGTTTGGGACAGACCGCTACAGCCACCCCTGTGGCTGCAGCTGTCTGTAGGAGGTAGAGCAGGTCAGCTGCTGGTTGGAAGGTTGGTTCGACCCCTGGCTCCCCCAGTTTGCATGCCAAATATCTTTGGGCAAGATACTAACCCCGACTTGCTCTCCAATGCATCCATGAATGACAGTTAGAAAGCACTGAAAGTATAGATAACAGTGCTTGTGTGAATGGGTGTGTATAGAGCACTTTGAATACTCCTGGAGAGTAGAAAAGTGCTACATAAGGCTACGTCCACACTAATGCATTTTCGTTTGAAAACGCATAGTTCTCTCTCAGTTTTGGCTTCCGTCCACACTGAGACGGCGTTTTCCTCAAGGAAAAACGCAGCGTTTTAGAAACTCTTGAAAACGCATACATTTCAAAATGGAGCTATCCCGTCACAGTGTGGACGCTCGAAAATGCAGACTTTCTAAAAGGATGACGCATTTTAGTCATGTGACCAATTAAACAGGACGTAGCCTAAGAATATGTCCATTTACCATCCCCAGCTTCCTGATGACCTTAACACCTTCTACTGCAAATTTCAAAGACAACCATTCACACCTCCCATCTGCTCATACCTGCACAAAAAGACTACCTGCAGCCCTCACACCTCTCTCCTCTGACCCGTTACTTACTAAAGCTCTGTGAGGAGGATGTGTGTTCCCTCTTCCAAAAAAAGAGCTTTAAAGAGTTTAATGACATGCCAAATTTTGGTCCGCATGAACATGCTTAAAACAAGTACAAAGACACACACAGGTTTCTTTACATCTGTAGTTAGTAAGAGACAAAATGGTTACATTGATAGCAAACCTGGTTTAAAAACAAACAATCATTCCTTAAACTAGACCCAGGAAGTATTTTACTGATCAGAATGCAGTAAAAGCCCAAAAAGGTGGTTGTTCATCCATATTGTCATGGTTGAACTGGACGGCTAAATACTCTATCAGTCGAAAACAATAGTTTGAGTTAACTTTTCAGTCTAGGTAGAAAATGTGCTTTTATTGCCAAGGTGTTCTAGGTTTTAAAAAACTCTGAACATAAATGAACAATACTCTTATAGGGTACATGTGTTCACCTGCATGTGTGCACCCACCTGAAGTACTGATACTTTTCTTCTTTGTTTCAAGGCCATGTGAGCCTTTTACTGGCTCTTTCTCGGCTGCCTAAAAGATGACCAAATTGCCTTAAAAAAAAAAATCAGCCAATCCGAAAATTTAAACAGAGAAGGTTGCGGGATTTTGATAGTCATTTGGGTTTTTCATATTAGACTGCTAGAGATTGTGTAGAGAGATAGTGTAAGGATTCATGCAGGGAGTCATTTGAGGTGATAATTTGATTTCCATGCAATTAATCAAAGGGACATGCAGTTGGTTACGTTAGTCTTTTTAAAATGATACTTATGAAAATGGACACTGTCAGCTTGTTTACATGGAAGATTATCATTCTAATTTTATGTAGCATTGAATTATAAATAATAATAATTTAATAAAAACTATCAAATGCAAAGATTTTTTTCAAGATCCAAGTAAAAAAAAAGTAGGTTGTAAAATCAAAACCATAGTATTCGTATCAGAGAACCTCAAACCAATAATGTTTCAAGAAATTTGGATTGTTAACACCATTATATTCAGTGTGTACTTTCATGCTAATAACAAAAACCTGAAAGCAGGAAATCTCTCCAATTTCAGGATATAAACCACACATATTTTCCCCTCCACTCTAATCAGTCTTTAAAAACTCCAAAAAATGAATTCAGTTACTACAGTTTAAATCAAATAATCATTTGATCTGGCAAAACAATTTAGGTTTGAATGAGTGAAAGGTTTTACACACCCCAACATTCTTGATAAATGTGGAGCTCAGTGAAACATTTAAGTTAGACCGCTGCAAAATAAATAAAAATTAATTAATTAACAACAACAACATAAAAAATTAAGTTTGATATTAACAGCTGCCACTACTCACTTAATAACTTCTCAGTAAGTACACTTTGGCTCAAACAAAAGTTTTGGGGCCAGTGTTGCTACTACCTTCTTGACTCTCATAAGCCTAGTGACAATTTTCATACCTTAACAAAATGGGAAAACAATTATCTAAACTGTTAAATGTAAAATAAGAAATAAATACTTACATACAATATATGAAGAAATTGGGGGGGCTTGCCATTAATGATAATTTATACTGACAGTTGAATAGTAAGATAACACTGCCATGTCTACATTTAATTGGCAAGCAAAAAATAAATATTAGCTTAGTATAAATGGCTGCAGCTTTATATCTGGCAATACAATACCTACCTTTTCATGTGCGATCAAATCCAAAAACTACTTGTTTTTGCTTTTGTTATTAAAAAAAACAAGACAATATAACATGATGACTCAACAAGACTTTTTTCCTTATGCTTTCATCACGATTGGACTACTGTAATTCACTGTTTACATGTCTAAACAAAAACTCCCTGGAGCGTCTGCAGATTGTCCAAAATGCTGCAGCAAGGCTTCTGACAAAAACATCGAAATACTCTCATGTAACACCATTGCTTATACAGCTGCACTGGCTCCCCGTTGAATTCAGAGTCCATTTTAAGATTCTGGTTCTGACATTTAAGGCTCTTCAAGAACAAGCACCAGCGTACATCATTGAACTTTTACAGCCCTATGGCCCCTAGTAGGTCCCTGAGGTCTTGTGATCAGGGCCTACTTGTTATGCAGTATACAAGACTGAAAACCAAGGGTGATAGAGCTTTTGCTACTGTGGCCGCCAGACTGTGGAATTCTCTTCCTCAGAACTTAAGATCTGCAGACTCAGTGATTACTTTTAAAAAACAGCTAAAAACACATCTTTTTAAAATTGCATTTTTTTTTTTACTTTTGACTGTTTGCTTTATACCTTGTGAAGCACTTTGTGATCTTTTATCTAGAAATGTGCTATATATAAAAAAAAAAAAAAAAAATTACTTACTTACTGACAAGCACTACTGTTTACTGTGCCACACCTAATTAAGCCATAGCGGATATTTTGCATGGCATTAGTTTGAAGATCAACAGACCGTAATACTAATAATGTGATGGAGGTTACCACAGTAACATGACCCGATGTCGAGTCAGTCGGGGCGCGCGGGGGAGGGGGGGGGGGGGGGTTAGATACCAAGTTAATGATTCTGTCACATGAATGCAAGGAAAGGAGCAGAAGTGAGTGCAACTGATCGAGATACTTTATTAATTACTACCAATTTACCTTTTTCTCTGTTTATTTACTTATTGACTAATTTACAAATTTTAATCCTGAAACTCAATGAGAGCAGCTTCAGGGCATGCTTCCCTACTCCTTTTCTTTCATTGGTGTAGGGAAGAAAAAAACCCAAAATGCAACGTGCAGTTAAACAAGATAACATGCTGGCCTGAATCCTGTGTGGCAGCTTTACCTTCACTTTGCGATACACTACAGCAGCGATGATGATGGTTGCCAGACCAAGCCCTATGAGGATGTACTGTAGGTATTCCAAAACAGTAGGTAGAACAACCAAGTTTGTACGGAACGTATTGACGATTGGGCCATCAATATATCCGTTCTGAAGAGGATAAATAAAACACAACATTTTAATCCACACAGAACCATTCTGTAGAATTTTAATCTGTTTGTGCAAAAAAATTGCAGAAGAATAGATGTAAAGACACTACATCATCTATATCATTAATAACTCACCTCCTCAAACCAGATCATAGGCATCACCACATCAGAAATCTTTCCAGTTTCACTAGAAGGACAAGGACATTCAACTTTACACTCCAAGGTTACATAGCAAATGGTAAGAAAGGCAGGAAATATCCAAGACCCTTTCATATTTAATGATCACAACATATAAAACAATACATGACAATGTCTCTGGCGTGATAGTAGTTAAGGGAATAGTTCTTTACGTAATTCCTGAGACTTTTTTCATGTAGAGGTTGAGCTGCAGGCGGATGGACACATTCAGAGGGACACCCGTTTGCTGCAAAAAGACAACAAAAATATACAGATCTCACACTGGGAATAAAAAAGGAGGGAATTATACCTCAAACACCATAAATGTGCTGGAACATGCAAATCTCCAGGTAGCAATTAAAGATATGGTCACATAATTTTAACAATAAACTCAAGGAGGAAATGTTCTGTTTGACTGGTTCATCTGAGGGAGGATGCACATAACTGCTGTTCACTTTTAGCTTCATATTATTTATTTTTTATCTCTACAAAATGGCCTCAAGTGATTTTAACTTTAAAAGCTTTGCCGAACTCAATGTGGGTGAGCCTACAAGCCATTTCCAGTACAGGACATTTTGCATAGTAACCTGAAGCTGAAAGCAACCATTTACTTTTTGAACCCACAGGAAATTACATGTAGCCTGGGCACAGACTTGCTTTACTCTACATGAAAAGACGTGCTTGAAAGGAGAAAACATGTCTGCTACACTTTAAAAAAAATCCATAGTTCTATACACACTGAAAAAAGTCTCCTCACTAAAAGAAGTGTAATACAATTAGCTCAACAGCACAGCTGACAGATTGCAGTGATTTGTAGCGAATCAGCTTTGAAAAGCAAAATAAATAAATAAATATGGTCCAGCTTTTCTATTACATTTTGTGAGTTAGCTAAACTTTTAAAATATTTTAATCTACTGCTGTACACAATTCTCTCATCTTTTATTGACATTTTTTTCCAAGAGATTTTAGCTCAATGTGTCCATAAAACAAACTACAAAGTTCACTTCCAGACATGTGGCTCTGATAAAAAGTTAATATGGGCTGAAGGCAGGAGAAAGACGACAGCTGAGGATAGACAATAGGAATGCAGCTGTTGGCAGAGCCAAAACAGAACAGAAGATCTAAAAGAAAAATGTGCATAATATACATGTATGACAGAAATGAGTGCCATACATTTTATTATAATGCTCAAGTTATAGTGTCAAGTCAAGTGTCTCATTACTTTGGTAAAAATACCACACACACACACACACACACACACACACACACCCTATCATTTCCTTGATATTTCATGTCAGCACAAACTAAATGTACCAAAAAGATTCAAATTTCTGGCACTGAGAGAAAGAGAAGAAAACTAAGAGATAAAACCAGTGTCCTCAGTGCCATGTTCAAGAGTCAGGATACTTGGCTCTATCGTATGATAGAGCCATAAAAATCCCAAGCCATCTGATGTTTCTTAATTATTAACTTAAGTGTGAATGTTGCCCTGCTGAAATCCACTGAACATCTTGTGAGCTTTTATCCGGACAGTAAAAACTCTTTCACTATCAATACTGACTTTTTATTGGCATCATAGAACGTTTTTAATAACCCTTTAACTGACAAACAACAGCAGTTATACAGGAATAGCCCAATTTCCAATTACCTTATCTTAATGACCGTTATAGAAAAAAGACTGTATTAGGAATTCAAGAACAAACTGTACCAGTGGTGGTGTTTTAGCAAACTCAACATTTAACATTAGCAATAAAGGTTAAAGGCAATGCAATTTTTAAAAGTTGATTATAATAACTTAATGCGGAAATGACTTCAAATGTAAAAATGTGTACATCTTTTCATAATGAATGAAATACAAATCTGATTTGCAAAAATCTCTCATCAGTAATAAAAAAGAAAAACATACTTTTTTAAAGTGAAAACATGCTTTAGAGTTAGTTTTATTAAATGCTCTTTTTTTTTATTGTAAACTATTAAGTCATTTTCTTACGAAATTATAAAAACAATATTTTCTAATAAGGAAGAGTTCAATTATGTCTTTGATTAAAATGTAATCAGCATCAGCAAATGGTGACAAATGCAAATTATCTAATGAATCCATCAAATTGAGCAAAACCTCGCAAATCATGAGAATCACTCAGCAGTGAAAATGCAGACTTCAAGCTCTTGCAGACTTCTTTGCCTGTCAATATACTGTTAATTGTTTTTTCATTAAGATATTTTAATAAATAACTTTTTGTATGTTTATCAAATCACTATCTTTGCTCTTAAATAACATGGGGCCTTAAGTAAAGAGTGACTCTTCACAGGTGCAGTATTGCCTTTCCCGATCTACTTTACCAGTAAACCGCAGTCTTAGCCCAGAAGATGGCCTATAAATGTCTTTGTTCTTATATAAATTCATCTTTAGATGAAGAAAGTACCGTTTCTTGTTTTCAAAACTTACACTCTTAGTCACAACAAAAAAAAAACTAAACACTATACTTAATGGAACCCCATGCCGACTGATGTCCCTTTATCATTAACTTGATATCAACGTGGGCTTGATGGAATTGACTGAACAATGTTGTAAGGTTTAATCTATGAAGCAAAAATCATTTCTGTATCAACTGAGATTTTTTTCTTTTATTGAAGCAATAGATAACATGGAGAAATAATCAAATTTCCAATTACCTTATCACAACCACAGCTATCACTAAAAACACTGCATGTGATTTTTACACAGGCAGAGTTGCATAAGGAATGACACATGGGAATATCTTTTTAGTCTTATCAGTCATTGGCTTTTTCTGTACTGTAGCACACAGGTTACTGCGTGACTGTACAGTAATAAAACTACATATCAATTTTCCTATTGCTTTACCATCCAGAAAAATAAACATTAACTTTAAACCTCATCCCCTTAGCTTACCGCTTTATCACTGCTATTTTGCATTAGTGATGACTGAATGATTGCAATGTGATAAGGAATCTAACTTTAAGTGTTTGAGGAAGACTGAGAAGGTGACAGACTTGGTCTTGTATTGTAGAAAAGAACAAAAACAGTTGGATGTAAGTGATAATGGTACGATACAACCTTTAACTAAATTCTTCCACAAATTTGCCATCAGGATGGCCTCTTATAGGTCAAAATGCACCCTACATGCTTCTCTCTGTGCCATAAAACTTGACAAATAACAGAAGGTCTATGATATGCAAGAGTCCAGCTACACTCATGATCACAGCAGGTTTCAAGGACAATGGGGCTGACTTCTAATGTCCTTACAACAATATTGCAGACTAATGACATTCATTTTAAATATAAGCCAGTTACAAAATGTTACACACTTTTCATTGATCACAAATCCACTTTCACTTGCGAGTCTTGCAAGTGGGTCTGTTCCAAAATAAAATCAAATTTAAAAAGAGTTGCAGCTTAAGTTGGAGTCTTCACAGTAACATGAAAGCATAAATTAAGTATATACCATTTCTAATAAGCAATGGGAAGAGATGCGTTTAAAAAACAGAACAAAGAGAAACAAAAAAAAGCCCACAAATAACTACTGCATCAATAGAAAACATTGCTAACCTATGAGCTTTGAATCAAAATTATGATGACCAACTGTACACACTGTGGTGTGTGTGCTGTATACTCACTGGGTGAATGTCTATGAAGAGGCCGTGCTTCTCCTCACTGGGATTAAGACCCTGCACGTAGTCCAGCAGCACAGGATCAGCATTAAAGAAGTGAGGATGAGAGATGAAGACTGGAGAGTCTAAAATGTTCAAAGAATGGCAACATTAATCAACTGGCCCATTGAGAGAAAAAAAAAAAAAAAAAAAAAAATCTATCAAGTACACTCACAACTCATGGCTTGTTGGCAATCCCTGCCATGTCTCTAAGATCGCATTGGTTTAGTTAAGGATGTTTTCACACCTGTGGAAAGGTTAGGCATTTTCATGCAATGCCTAACCTTGCATGAAAATGCTTGAAATTGCTCCAATTGTTGAGAACCACCGGAAAAAGCCGGCTCACATGGTTGTAACACTGTTTTGAAGCACAGCAGAACGATTAGCTTTAGCCCCTTTTCCATTAGTACCTGTTCTTATCGACTATTTTCAACTACAATCGAGTACCACCGAATGTGCGTGGCCATCATAATAGCAACGCAGCTGAGTGTCCTGCGATATAATGAGTATGTGACATAAAGGCTACAACGAAGGTGGATGTGAAGGCAACTATATACACCTGCTGCTAGATCAGATTCCGGGACCACAGCGTTGTTTTTGGTAGCCATTTCCCTTGTTGCCTCGGGTTTCAAAACTGGCAGTTTTTATTTTCGTGGACAAAAAATAAATAAATTTTTGCGTTCTTTTTAAAATTCTATCTTTAAGAATTTTATTACCAAGAGCCTGTGAAAAAAAATAAAAAACATAAATTGTTCCAGAAATTTCTTTAGATGAATCTATGAAAAACTCCAAAAGGTCTAGCATTTTTATCAGTGCATAGTTTTGTGCCATCAAGGTGATTCACAAAGTGGTATTAACTGAAAAGTTAATAAGCCTTGGCATACTAACTTGAGTGTAGTGAGTTCCTATAAAGGAAACTGGACAGGCAGAGGACAAAATAAGAAAAAAAATATCAGGGTTTTTTAAAAAAAAAAAAAAAAGACTCGACAGCAGACAATCATTATCTGAAAGTCATGCCCCCATGAAATAGGGGAGGAAAATCCAGCAAAGACCTTACATGGGACCTAAGAAATACATCTGGACCATGAGCTGTCTGAAAATCAGTGGCAACAGGTTTCATGGAATGATGAATCTAAATTTGGGATTTCAACACCCCAGACTTCAAAAACTATTGTACACATTTTATTTATTTTTTTCAAAATATAAAGAAATGGGTAGTGGTAGGTCTTTCTAATAACCTCTGGGAATGCTGTGATGGACTGAATATTTATTTCGCCTACACTGATCATCATTACTCACTGTGGCGGCAACTGCTAACATTGAGGAGTCCAGACTGTCTACAGGGGCAGAAGCCTTCATTGGGAGCATAATCCGTCCCATTGGCAAAAAGGGTCTTGGGTGCAACATATCGATATAGAGGGATCCCGTTCATCTCTCCAGGACGCTGATAAACCAGCTCCATAGACCTGGAAAAACAATGGGTAAATATATGAAGGAATAATGGGAGAGGCAGAACTGAGGAAAAAAAAAAAAAAAAAAAAAAAGTACAATTCTGCAAAGCATTTTACCTGCACGCGTCAGGGCTGTAGAAAGGCAAAGTGCTCTCTTTCGTCATGAAAGGAGGCCACATCTGCCCAGCTGTTCCATTGATCATGTTAGACTGAGCAGTCCTCCAGTATGGCAGCTATCACCAAAGAGAAAGAGGCCAGTTACAGTGTGAAAAATAAAATGGTGTGAGGGGAAGGAAAACAAAAACAAAAACAAAAAACAACAGCAACAGCAACAAAACACAATCTGCTGGCATCATACCTCAGTCAGACCATTCCAAGAGTCGACTCTGTGGACTTTTCTAATGTCATCTTTTCCAGTAAAGACTGTGAACAGGCCAGTGTTGGAGTTGTTGAACTAAAGAAAGCATAAAAGGCAGACACCTTTCTTTACCTGCTCAAAGAAATTTCATGCAAGAGACAAATCTGTTCCTTAAACTGAACCTATTATGCTCATAGTAATCAGATAGAGAGGATAACGAAGCATTTCTAATACTTACTTCTGAAAAGAGGCCAAATTTTCCTGATGTGGGAATCATTCCTGGCAGGTATTGATTTAGAAAATCCACTAGTCCACTGTCATAACCCCACATAAGCTCCCCTACAGGCTTGGTCAGGAAGGGACCTTCTTTAAAAGTTTTAAAGGTTGCACTCATCATGAGGCGCAGTACATAGGGCAAGTTTTCCATCATCACTGATGCACCCTAAAATTACAGAAGCCACAGGCTGTGAAAAAGCAGAAAACTGAGGAAATTATTGAACCAATCAAGAAGTGAGGAGGTGGCAACAATGTCTTACCAACACCAACATGTTTGGAATTGTGACAACATCAGACTCGTTCCCAGCAGACATGGAGGGCTCGAAGTGGTACTGTCTGTATTCCCTGTAGGACACTGTACCGTTGGGATGGAATGTAATGTTTTCCTTCTGACACTGCTTTCTGGAAGAAAGGTAATATGTCCACTCAAAACCTGTGCTTCAAGTCCACCTCTGTACACACATCTTAAGGGTTTAATGCAGGGGTCCCCAATCTCAGTCCACGAGGGCCGGTGTCCCTGCAGGTTTTAGATGTCTCCTTGATCCATCACAGCTGATTTAAATGGATAAATTACCTTCTCAACATGTCTTGAAGTTCTCCAGAGGCCTGGTAATGAACTAGTCATGTGATTCAGGTGTGTTGACCCAGGGTGAAATCTAAAACCTGCAGGGACACCGGCCCTCGTGGACTGAGATTGGGGACCCCTGGTTTAATGGATTCAGTTATCCTTACGAGAAAGTCAAAAATTGACAGACCTTAAAACATCAGACACAAAAAAGAAAACAAACCATAAAAAATAAAAAGCTCTTCTGGTGTCTCAGGTTGTTGCAGCCAAATCATTTTAATTTATTTCTGGAATGTCCTGATAGTTGTTTTCAATAGAAAAGTCTGAAGTGGTCTACCATTTGCAACCTCTCTCCTTTAAATAAGAATCACATCCTTCCAGAATGCTTCCTCTCCCCCCCCTCCCTTTCAAATCCCAAAAGGTGAACACATGCTCTTGTGGACATGACCAAAACTTATGACAGTGAGCATGTTTCAGTCCAATTACAATATGTAAAAAAAACAAGTTTAGCCATATATTTAAAAAAAAATTAATTCTTAAACACCTTTTGGACGGATATAAATTGTAGCTCACGCTTATAACACTTGTTTAAAATTGTTTACACTTCTACTTCTAAAATTAGTTTTCACTTCTACGTTTAGAAGAAAAAAAAATTAAGTTTTGGTTAAATTGGGTTAGGCTTAAGTTTAATGTTATCTGTTATACTGATAAATGGCATTCAACGAGATCTGTAGGTGGCAATAGTTGCAATTAATATCGAACCACCGATTCCTCAACCAGTTTCTTAAAGGGCAAAAAGGAGCAAAAATTGATTATTTAAGATGAAGTTGTAAAAGAGATCCTGTTGCAATCTAAAACAAAAAAATTTTTTTTTTTTTTTTTTTTTAAATTGTAGCAAAGGATGTAAACTCCTAGAACAGTAATAAGTCTGTAGAAAGCAGTTAAGCAGTCACTATTAATGACATTAATAATACATTTCTTTTGCTGGTGTCTTTAAAAACACTCAAGGTCTACTTAATGCATAAAATTAACAATATCATGAATTAGTAAAATAGCTAGAAAGATTTAAAATCCAGAAACAATGCACAAAACATGAACAGCTGGAGCACTGACTGAGTCTAGTTTCATAATAACCTGTACAACAACCTTCGACCCAGCGTCATCTAGCCACCGTACACTATGCTATCATGATCATAGTCAAGGGCGATCGTGGCTCAAGAGTTGGAAGTTCGCCTTGTAATTGGAAGGTTGCCGGTTCGAGCCCCGGCTTGGACAGCCTCGGTCGTTATGTCCTTGGGCAAGACACTTCACCCATTGCCTACTGGTGGTGGTCAGAGGGCCCGGTGGTGCCAGTGTTCGGCAGCCTCGCCTCTGTCAGTGCGCCCCAGGGTGGCTGTGGCTACAATGTAGCTTGCCATCACCAGTGTGTGAATGTGTGTGTGAATGGGTGGATGACTGGATGTGTAAAGCGCTTTGGGGTCCTTACGGACTAGAAAAGCGCTATATAAATACAGACCATTTACTTAGCTCCAGTTTACCAATGAAGTTCCTTCCAGTAAAATGGATCTTTAATTCTTTTACATTTTTTATAAACAGGAGCTTTCTGGGACATACAGAGTATTATACCATTAATAAAATTTCTAATTTATTAATAAAATTATTAATTTTATGAATCTAACTTTATTACAAAAAAATAAGTCCATTTGGAGTTTTACTGGAGCAAACTTTATTGAAGTTTAAGTATCCAACAATTTAAAGTTTTTAACTGATAGTTAAGGTTGAGCACAAGTCCTCAGGAGTTAAATTGTGTACCTGTAAACATAAGGTCCTCTCTGTTCCACCATCGGCTTTTCTCCTTTCAGTATCTCAGCAGGATTGAGGACATTGAAGAAGTAGACTGACATAAAGAACGGCACAGGGATGTCTTTCCACATGGTGTATGTGAGATCATTCTTTGGATCAATTACTGTGTGCTGATGTGAAAGAGAGGAAAAAAACAAAAGCAAAAGAATGAGCATTTTCGTCATTAAGGTTTTTATACATTTTCACAAACTAATAGAGAAAAAAAAAAAAAAAAAAAACTAAATTCAAGGGGACACCTTCAAATTGCTTTTTTCTTATTTTATTTACCTAAAAGGTCCCAAATCCTGAGATTGTGGTTCATCATCTTAAAAGTTACACAACATTATATTTCATTCTAATTTTAATCTATTATTTACATTTAGGTTTTTGTTATAGTCACAAATGTTCCTACAAATATGATATGAATCTATTCCTTTTAAGAATACTTCTTTGTGGTGCTCCTTATGCAATTACTAAATTGAGCACATTGAGTGATTAGTTAGAAAGTAAAAACACTATGTAACTATGCTTTCTGGATTTTTCTATGTGAAAAATGAAAATAAAATTATTAAATACATCCAGTCTTTGATAGTGCAGTACAGTTCAAACACCTGGTATGTAGAAATGCTATATTTCTCACCATGTTTATGTTTTGTAGCCTCATATTTAGCTCAAACAGGGTAGGATGACAGCGTGTCTGCATGTGCCCTAAC
This sequence comes from Aulonocara stuartgranti, assembly GCF_965226115.1. Lineage (NCBI taxonomy): Eukaryota > Metazoa > Chordata > Actinopteri > Cichliformes > Cichlidae > Aulonocara > Aulonocara stuartgranti. The sequence goes on along the minus strand of NC_138945.1, from coordinate 7,129,426 downwards.
TACAAAGTTCAACTCAAAAGGGAACCAACTACAACTTAAAGAGTTCGCTGCTAACGGGAAAAAGCAGCACTGTGAACTGACAACAGAAATAAAGCAAACTAAGGAAGTAGGCAATACTTTTGCACGTATTTTTTCCTGTTCTGCATATTATTTAAATAATAATATTACTTGTATCGTTTTACTGGGATATATTGAGTGAAAGGAAAGTTGAAAAACCTCCGCCTGTTGTGATTTTTAATATGGAAATAAATGACATTACCAATAACAGTTTAGTTAGTTAATCAAATCATTTTACTAACATTGGACATGCTTGACTCTTTAAAAGCCTCAAAGTTTTTCCGGAGCTATTAGCATTGTTACTTAATCTGACTACATGCATTTACTGATTAGCTTATCTGCACGCGCCTGTTATCATTTACTGGTTAACTCTGGAGGCTCTTTGAAGTACTTAAGTCCTCGGGTACGATTAAAGGTGAATCTTGCTTGACTCAGCACATACAAGCACATGTGTAAAACATGCTAACTATCCGTGTCAGGACGTTTCTTACCTTTACTATTTGGTCGTCGATGACTAATGGCACCACAAAACACATAATTGTGCCGAAAAGCACCATCAGCACACCTGCCACTATGAATCCAATAGCAACTTTAGGTCGTTTAATTGCCATATTGACAGGCTGTCAGTGAGTCTTCGTAGCTTTGTTTTGTCCGTGTCCGCACTTTTTGTCGGTAAAGATAAACGGAGTCAGCTTAATGACTCCACCAGAGTCTCGGCATGAAACAAAACTTATAATTAAACGTACATTCCTCTGAGATCTCTGCGGGTCGCTCATCTCTCTAATCGATGATGTTCTGACCTGCTTTTATTGTCGCTGTATTTGCGCTGTTTGACACGCCTACCGAGGATTCTGGGAAATGGAGTTCCCGCTCTCTATATCGGGCCATAAGTAAAAGCTTAAGTAATTGCCCGATCTTTCAAGATATCTCCCAAGTGGCAAGAGCTTTTGGTATGCTGTAGGCATAGTGTATTCTTAAATTTACTTTAGTATTAAAGGAGGAAAATAGGAAAGGGCTCAGAAATGAGCAGAGCTCCTGTAACAGGCTACCACACAAGAGGGGCGCCGGAAGTAACCATATTATTGTACCATTCAAGTCCAATTTCAAAGACAGTCTGTGGTTACATACTTTTATTCTGATTTATTTGATATTCTTCAAGGAAAAATATTTTTGCCACCTTTCATCTATAATTCTACTTTAATTTTAAAAGTTTAATATTCAGATCAAGTATTGCATTTGGGGATTTTTTTTATTAACCAAACTCAGGACCTTCCTGCTGTGAGGCAACAGGGTGCTATGGCTTATGGCTTATCCTGAATATTAAGCAGCGTCGGGCCTGGACAGCACATGGATGGGATACCGCACGGGAATACCAGATGCTGTTTTTATGTGTTAGGCTGGCAACCTGTGCAGAGTGTACCCTGCTTCTCGCCCTATGGAAGCTGGGACAGGCCCGACCCTGACCTGAGTTGGATAAGCGGAAGAGAATGGATGAATGGATGGTCTATAAAAGCTCACATGAGGTTCAATCTCCTGCCAAAAAGATTTCTGCCTCATTTAGATAAAGCAGTGCATGGGTCCAGATATAAGAACGTGTTTGAAGCAGTTTTTAAGAACACTTAAGAGCCTCCTTTGTTTCGTTTTCAGAGGTTTTACTGGAAATATCATTGCATCTAGATAAGATAAGATAAGATAGGATAAGATAAGATAAGATAAGATAAGATAAGATAAGATAGGATAGGATAGGATAGGATAGGATAAGATAAGATAAGATAAGATAAGATAAGATAAGATAAGATAAGATAAGATAAGATAAGATAGGATAGGATAGGATAGGATAGGATAGGATAGGATAGGATAGGATAAGATAAGATAAGATAAGATAAGATAAGATAAGATAAGATAAGATAAGATAAGATAAGATAAGATAAGATAAGATAGGATAAGATAAGATAAGATAAGATAAGATAAGATAAGACTTTATTGATCCCACGGCGGGGAAATTTGTGCGCTACCTCAGCTCAGGTACAAATAGCAGGAGAAAAATACAAAAATACAAATAAAATACAAACAAATACAAAATAAGGAGGATGATACACTATATACAACGGTAGCATACACAGTATGTGATTATGGATAGAGGGTTCTGGAAATATGCAAGAAATTTAACTCTTCTACTGCTATGTAAGTAATAGATATCTATAAGTATCTATAAGTATAGACATGTATACGCACACAGACACACACACATGTACACACTAAATATACATATGTATACATATACATACACATATACCTGCACATATGTGTATCTAAAATAGATAACTGTAGTCTGGACATGTGAACATTCAGCTAACAGATCAGAAGTCAGTGCCATGATGTCTGCAACCTTCATGCTTGGAATCATTGGTTCATCATTGGTGAAACATTGGTATTTTATTTTTTTGTTAAATAAAATGTTAATAGGAGTAAACAGACTACATATGCAAATACCTGACACAATAAATATGTAGTCAAAGACAAGTGCTCTTTGTAGATAATAGATAAGCTATTTAAACACTCCATATACAATAAGATGGTTGCTATACCTGCAAATGTCAACCTGAATGAGTCTAACTAACTTTTGTGATGAAGCTTTGCCTTTATGCAAAATAAAGAAAAACAAGAATTTATATTCGCTTAAGCAAAAGAAAAAAGACAAAGAAATTAAAATGGAACAGGAAATAAACAGAGCACCCTGATTATAAAACTCTGAAGTATTCACATAACGATAATACTTACCTTCACAACTTGGTTGCTTATTACTGTTGGTCCCACAATTACAGAAATTGCCCCAAAAATCAAAGTCAGACCGCCTGCCACTATAAATCCAACAGCTACTTTGGATTTATTGATGGCCATGGTTGCTTCTTAGCAATGATCAGTGGTGTCTGATAATAAAAGAAGACACTGTTTTGCTCCTCTTGCCTCTGAGTCTGCAAGCCAACAGGCTGAATGAGTGTGTCGTGTTTTAAAGCCGAGCCACTGGTAGTGATGTATTCAAAGGAAATAGCAGTTGAGTGAACAGCTTGAGTTTATTCTCCGCAGACCCCACCCCTCCTTGTATATGCACATCTTCACTACTTTAAGAGAACTACAAAAAATATATGGAAAAAAATGCAAAAAATACCGTGCATCCCAAAAGTATTGACAGCACTTCACATTCCACATTTTTCCATGTTGCAGCCTTGTTCCAAAATAGTTTAAATCCATTTCACCTCACAATTCTGCAAAAAATACTCTACCCTAGTGACAAATGAAAAAAGTTGAAGTTTGTAATTCTTGCAATTTTATTAAAAAGAAAAGAATATATAACATGTTAAATGGACTGGTTCCCATATACTACTTTACTATGACATCTGAGCACTCAAAGTGCAACTTGCCTCATACATACTTACACATACAATACTCTTTTTTCTGTGTGTTTTCTACATAAGTTCTTTCTATCTAACATTCACACACACATTCATACGCTGATGAACACATAGCAGAGCAATTTGGGGTTAGTATGTTGCCCAAGGATATTAGACTGGAGCAACCAGGGATTGACCAGCTACAGCCACCCCTAACATGTACATAAGTATTCAAAGCCTAGGCTCATTGCTAGCACCTTTGGCAGCAATTACAGCAACAAGTATTTTTTGAGTATGATGCTTCAAGTTTGGCACACCTATTTTTGGGCAGTTTCTCACATTCTTTTTTGTAGCACTTGTCAAGCAAGCTCCATCAAGTTGGATGGAGGGCACTGGTTTTCAGATTTCTCCTGATATGTTAAATCAGGTTCAAGTCTAGCATCTGGCTTGGCCACTCAAGGACATTCACAGAGTGGTCCCAAAGCCACTCCTTTGTTATCTTGGCTATGTGGGATCATTGTCCTGTTGGAATATAACCCTTTGCCTTAGTCCAAGCGCTCTGGAGCAAGTTGTATCAAGCATAATGCTATGCATTGCTGCATTCATCTTTCCCCTCATCGTTCCTGCTGCTGAAAAACATTCCCAAGGCATAATGCTGCTGTGCTTGGTTTCCTTCAGGCATGACGTTTGGTATTCAGGTCAAAGAGTTCAATGTTTGGTTCATCAGACCAGAGAATTTTGTTTCTTATGTCTAAGAGCCTTTCAGGTTCCTTTAGGCAAACTCCAGGCAGGCTGTCGTGTACCTTGTATTTCAGTTCAATTAAATTTTACTTACATAGCACCAAATCACAATAACACTCACCTCAAAGTGCTTTTACTGAGGAGCTACATCATCCATTGATGGATAACGTAAAACGATGTGCTCATTGGGACCCTCAATGCTGCAGAATTTTTTCTGTACCCTTCCCCAGATCTGTGCCTTGATACAAACCTGTCCTGGACATCTACAGGCAATTCTTTGGGCTTCATGGCTTGGTTAGTCCTTTGACATGCACTGTCATCTGATGGACCAGTTTATGCCTTTCCAAATGATGTCAAGTCAACTGAAATTACCAGAGATGGACTCCAATCAAGTTGTAGAAACATCGGACAGATGATTCAACACGTTCTCACTCCCAAAGCGTAACATTTTACGCTAGGTGATTAGTGGAATCAGGATGCACCTGAGCTTAATTCTTAGTATCATGGAAAAGGCTGTGAATACTTATGTACTTTTTAGAATACTTTTTTGGTTTGTTTATTAAATAAACATATTTATTAAATGAGTTTTTAAGCAAACATTTTCACGTTGTCCCTATGGCGTACTGTGTCTAATATTTTAAGGTTACAATTAATTTAATCCATTTTGGAATAACGCTGTAATATGACAAAATGTGGAACAAATGAAGCGCTGTGAATACTTTCTGGATGCACTGTATGTAAAAGATACATGGTCATCGGTTTTTGGTTCCTGAAGTCCATTTGTCAAGCTCAAGTTGACTTTTATTGCTCTTGCCATGCTGGTGCTTTGAGAATGGACATGAAGAGCAGTCAGACTGTGAAACTGATACTGCTTATGTTATCACAGGCTTGTCAGTCTCATTATTAGGTATAATCTGTTTTATCTTCCTTTCTGACTCTGATGGGGGACACTAATTTACGTGTCAACCAGCTAGCAAATGTAAGTGTTAACGTTTAACTTTATTATGGAAGTGTTGTAGTTTTATTACAATAAAATAGCCAGAATGATAATTTTATATTGGAAGTAAAAGAATTTTATAGCAGCAAACTACAACAAAGGTGTAACTCTTCAAGGTGTAACTCTTAGTGTGCTTCTGGAAAAATTAAGAATTTGGACGAGGAAATGACTAAAGACCTCACACTTAACAAATTGATAGTTCAGGGTTGTTTCACCAGATATCTTGTGGAAAACATCGGGAACTTCCACCGTTCCATTTTCTTTATCCAACTCAGGGTCGCAGGGTGGCTGGAACCTATCCCAGCCACCATAGGGCGATAGGCAGGATACACCCTGGACAGGTTGTCAGTCTGTCACAGGGCTATCAGGAACTTATAAATAAATAAATAAATAAAACAATTGGTATGGGAAAGGGAAATGGAAGTAATTAAAGATTGAGGAAGACATTTGAACAGGATGCAAAACCCATTGAAGAGGTATTACAAAAGATGGTGCTCAAATACTGAAATGAAACGTCACAGATACACATGAAAAACAGGATAGAAGTTATTGTCTTATTGTTATTGTTTAAGGGCTTTTTATATTAAGAAGTCACTTAAACAATTAATTCTTATATTATTGAGGATGTGTCTTTTAAGGTCACTTCTGAATAGGCAGTACGTGTATGTGGAAATGTTCTTTAAGAGGAGGAAACAGGATTGGGCAGTGTTTCTGAGATTACAGCTATTGTTCAAAACCAACTATCCGGTTATTTTTCTGCTGACATACAGTTTAAAAGATACAAGGCCACTTCTGAGAGTACATTTCCAGTTTGGAAGACCTAGTTAAAATAAAAAGGATAAGAAAAAGCTCTTTTAGTTTTTGCTTGCCATTATAATTAAAGTTGCCTCACTTTAGAATCAGATATTCTTTTTCCAAAATATATTTCATTTCAACAAAATAATTTCGACAACTTCTTGATACAGACAGAAAGACAGGTTACATGCAGGCATCAACACAAGGCTCTTTGAACAAGACCAGTAATGTCATGTGGCTGCAACAATTATAACAATATTATAATATACTACTACTACTACTACTACTACTACTACTACTACTACTACTAATAATAATAATAATAATAATAATAATAATAATAATAATAATATACACCTCAAGTGTAAATAAATTTGTTTACATTCATGAAACATTGTCAGTTAATGAAGCACCTGTACTTGAATTTATGTATTTCTTTTAATTGAGTCTCTTTAACATTGTATTTGTTGTCTGATGTGAAAGTGCTGTGTTATTTGTTGATGAACAGGCGCAACTCTCACTTCATTTTCTTAAAGACAAACAACTAGATTTAGTTGGAAACAATATATGTATGACCGCCGACACTCTGAGGCAGTCGTACAACTGTTGACTGCCTAAAAGGCCCTGAAGGATTAAAGTGTGTCTCCCTGACCCCATATTTGACATTTGACCGCACTAAAAAATAACTGAATCTCACCTTTATTTTATCTAAAACACAATAATATTTTTACCACTGCACCATCATTTACAACACGGAGTATGAATGGCTTGAGATGTACTATGAAAAACTGTGCCGTTTTAAAAATGTATTTCACTTTTTTTCACATTAATTGTACTGTAAATACATGTGTGTTCCACACAGCTCACACTAACTTTAAAAAGGCAGATCGCACTGCAATGTCAGGATATGAAACATTTTAGTTGTGACATTCAATGCTGGTCATCCATTTTTTTAATGGATTTGGTAAATTTGGATGATAAAGACGTTCTCTCTTCCTGAGGAGACACATGATGTCTTCATACATAATGAAGGGAAAAAAGGCCAGATAGCCACAGACCACGACAGCTCCTCATCTGACTACGCTGTGAAATCTGTTGTCCTCATTTAACATTTCACAGGCAGGAATTGTATTCTTGCCTCATTCCTCACTAAACTTACTAAACTAAGCGTTTCCTCACATGCCTTCCATCCCAAATGCTGATGGTGTCTTTTAATAGAAGGAAGTTTCGAAAAAGATGCTTTGAGCTTCCCTAAAACATCATGTGTTTGCAATGTGATTTGTGTGTATTGCTGACGTAACCATTATGGCTAATATCTGTCATTATAATGTTTTATTTTTCCTCATATTGCTCAGTTTTTGATACCCACAGTTTTTGATATTTCACAGATATTTCATCCCATTCATCTCTGTTGCAGTGGCATCTATTTGGACATAGAGTCATTTCTCTTTCTCTTTTTGTTTTTTCTTCTTCTTTTTGGCACACAAATAATGTGTTTCCAGTTAGTCATTATTTTCTCTTATTGTAACACAAAAATGAACAAATTAAAAGCTCATATTTTTATCCTGTGTGATACTTTAAGTAGATATACAGCAACAGTTTTCTGACAGCAGGTGTAATTTGCTCAGCACTGAACAGTCTGAGGAGTTACAGCAGGTTAAGCTCAGCACCGGGGATCTTTGCAGGAACACGTCAGTGCCATACAGCGCCATCTGTGTCGGTGAGCGGGAGCGTTCCCGCTTCTACACAGAGACCGTGTTGCACTGACACCGCCTCCACCCACGTCCATGCAGTCTTGTTCTTTCAGCCTCTGTGTCGTGCAAACTTCTATAGAGATATTTATTCTTCAGATGTGTCTGTCGATACAAAGTACTGTAACATAGGATGTCTGATTTTATGTTCTGGAGCCTAAAAATCAAGTATACTTCACAAGTATGTATCCACCTGCCACTCCAATGTTTTTGTCAGAGAAATTAAATATATTTTTGTTTCGCATTTTAAGCCAAAAGAGTCTTGGGAGTTCAGGGTGTTTTAAGTGGAAAATGCCAATTAATTATATGGAAATTTTTATCCTGTGTTTGGCTGCATTTGTTATTATAAAATATATTTGAATTAAGAGACAACTTAGTTATCTGCTCTGTTAAACAAGAAAGTTATAATACTCTATATGCTTACATTTTCATAGTATTAACGACAACACTGAAACAAACTAATCATTAGTATGGCTAATTTAACGTGTCACATTTGGCTGTTTGCCTGTAGGACTGACATATAACTTTATTTTTCATGTTCAGCAGAAGCTTCTGTCAAGCCGGACGGGAGCTCCAGTGCAGGCTGGAGGTTTCACCCCCTTGTAGAGATGACAAACCAGTTGGAAAAGGGACAACATTGCTTTGTCTTCATTCTCTTCTGTGTATTCCCCATTGAAGGTTATCCAGGGCACATGTGTGTGTGCAGGGTTCAGGGCTCTGGTCATAAGAGCGTTGGCACGCATCAGCTGGTATCCCAGATCTCCTTTGACACACGAGTCAACTCTGGACCAGGGCACAGAGGGAGCATAGAGCCGGAGACAAGACTGCGCAGCGCTCAGAACATCTGCAGATGACTCCATGCAGTAGATGATGTGAAATGCAAGAGAGTGTTCGGTTAAATTGAGGATGCAGGCCTCGATCATGTTTCCTCTGCATTCAGACTCTCCGTGCTGACAGGTGAAGGGAGAGTTTGCTGAGCGAAGCTCCTTAGCATTCCCATAGGGCACCAGTGTGACAGCCATGATGTCCTGCAGCATTGTCCAGGTGGGGAAAAGCTGCTGAGTGATAAATTCTCTGCAGTCTGGACACAGACTCTCATAGTACAGTGTGACAGATACTCCAGGGACAGCCTGGTTTGACCTGGTAGCATTAACCTCCATACACTGTTTCTCCACCCTGCATTCTATCGCTATTTCCAGGGACCTACACCACTGGGAGGGAGGGTAGCGACAGGCCGGTTTGGGATGACACATCCCGAAACCGCTCCGTTCAGTACAGACGAGCAAAAGCACAGCCAGGATTCCCGAGCGCTTCATGTTGGCATCTGCAAAGGAATCCACGTTTCTCTTTCTCACTTCTATCTCTAAATGGTATCTGCTTTCACTGTTAGGTCACCTGAATTTCACCATCCACCTAATTCCCCGAGGTTGCTCCTTCATCTCTCTAACCCCAACCTTGATGACATGCTGAAGAGGCAATTTAACCATTTGATCCAGCTGTGTTGGAGTAATGCTGCATCTAAAAGCTGCAGGAAATTAGCTCTTGAGGACTGGAGTTGGGAACCCTTGGTCTATGGTTTCCCCAGCAGATAAACTACCACACCATTACCCAGTACCTTTTTTAAGCCATATGCCCATAATCATTTGTTAGCATGTATTCAGTATTGTAGAGAGTTTATAGATTTTCAAATCTCTGCTTTTCCTTTGAAACTAAAAGTTCTGTTTTCGTATAGGTAACGCAAGTGGAAGCCCACATGCCCCAGCTTTACACTGACGCTTTAACGCATCCTCTATTTGTGGATCTGGATGATTTGGATGCTTTGACAGAGAGAGAAATTCACAAATATTTTTAGACATTTGCATGCACAGGAAGCTTTTTTGAAAGTGGCAAAGATCATGGTAGAACAACAATCTCAAAACACACAGCCAAAGAAAGTCTCAATTGGTTTCAGAGAAAGGAATTAAAAGTACTAGAACTGCTAAAAGCACTATGCAAAACCAACCACTTCTGTTGCTGAGTTGGCCCCTTTTGTGCTCTCTACAGCTCAGAGTTTATAGAAGGGGCCAACTGAACCTTCAGGATTTGAATACTGGTTGTCTGGAAGAATGGACCAAAATTACACCTGAGCAATGCACGCCATCAGTTTCTCCACACAGCAAGGGTTGCTTGAAACTGTGATCACCAAAAAAGGTAAATGAACTTCAGTAATTGTCCTGAGACACACTCTCTGGGTTGGTAAGTTCAACATATGGACATAAAATCCTTAATACTACCACAGAAAACCCTGCAAACAGGACTCTGGATCTTTTTTGATTATATTTTGGAGGAGACTCCTTTCCTAATCCAAGGACAGAGCAGTGACATGCAAATCCAAATTGTAGTAAAAGGTAAGGGATCATTTTGATAACCCACTTATTGCTGTGTGCAGTTGCCTGCATCTCTGTGGAAATGGAGTCCTAAAGAAGTTGACACCATTCTGATTTTTAAGTAAATTTTCTGTATGCATTACTGCATAGATACTTCCAAACCCCTGGACACATTTTTTTCTAATGTTATGGAAGACTTTTGACATTATATATATCTATAGCTGATAACTCTCAGATTGTATAAGTAAAATCTCATATGCTATGTAAGCTGCTTGAGCCTTTATATGCTACTCTGCCAGATACTTTGCACACCAACCTTCTTCATTTGCCTTTTTTTTTATGCCTCATTGTGAGTTTTTTAGAATCATAAATAGAGCGGAGGTATTCTACCAGAGCACTCAAAGCGCTCTTACATCTTGCCTCATTCACCCATTCATACAAGCACTTTTTTCTGCTTTCTTCAGACCGGAGCAGCAAGTGATCAAACAACCTTCCGATTGGTAGATAACCTCCGAACCTACAGCCACCCACCAAGGCAATGGCATTCCATCAAGACAAACCTAAAGATATACATAAATTGAAATGTACCAAAGTAAATTGATCTCTCCTTTCAGCTCCTCATCTGTTCACCTCCATCCTTTATATTGCCTCCATCTTGTGGCCACAGTTGGCAATTGTTGCTGAAAGCTGTGCTCATTTCATACTCATTGAAGGCTGTGGTTCTCTATGTTATATGGGTGTGTCAGCAGCTTTTCTACTGATGATTTAGGTTGAGCTTTCACTCCTTTGAGATCAGTTACAACCTGGGCTTTGTATGGAAACACAGCTAGCATCTACCAATTATAAGGCTGAGGGTTCGACTCTAGTCTGCATTACACATACAGGGAGTGCAGAATTATTAGGCAAGTTGTATTTTTGAGGAATAATTTTATTATTGAACAACAACCATGTTCTCAATGAACCCAAAAAACTCATTAATATCAAAGCTGAATGTTTTTGGAAGTAGTTTTTAGTTTGTTTTTAGTTTTAGCTATTTTAGGGGGATATCTGTGTGTGCAGGTGACTATTACTGTGCATAATTATTAGGCAACTTAACAAAAAACAAATATATACCCATTTCAATTATTTATTTTTACCAGTGAAACCAATATAACATCTCCACATTCACAAATATACATTTCTGACATTCAAAAACAAAACAAAAACAAATCAGCGACCAATATAGCCACCTTTCTTTGCAAGGACACTCAAAAGCCTGCCATCCATGGATTCTGTCAGTGTTTTGATCTGTTCACCATCAACATTGCGTGCAGCAGCAACCACAGCCTCCCAGACACTGTTCAGAGAGGTGTACTGTTTTCCCTCCTTGTAAATCTCACATTTGATGATGGACCACAGGTTCTCAATGGGGTTCAGATCAGGTGAACAAGGAGGCCATGTCATTAGTTTTTCTTCTTTTATACCCTTTCTTGCCAGCCACGCTGTGGAGTACTTGGACGCGTGTGATGGAGCATTGTCCTGCATGAAAATCATGTTTTTCTTGAAGGATGCAGACTTCTTCCTGTACCACTGCTTGAAGAAGGTGTCTTCCAGAAACTGGCAGTAGGACTGGGAGTTGAGCTTGACTCCATCCTCAACCCAAAAAGGCCCCACAAGCTCATCTTTGATGATACCAGCCCAAACCAGTACTCCACCTCCACCTTGCTGGCGTCTGAGTCGGACTGGAGCTCTCTGCCCTTTACCAATCCAGCCACGGGCCCATCCATCTGGCCCATCAAGACTCACTCTCATTTCATCAGTCCATAAAACCTTAGAAAAATCAGTCTTGAGATATTTCTTGGCCCAGTCTTGACGTTTCAGCTTGTGTGTCTTGTTCAGTGGTGGTCGTCTTTCAGCCTTTCTTACCTTGGCCATGCACGCTTGACTTTTCTCAGTTCATGGGCAGTTATTTTGCGCCTTGGTTTTTCCACACGCTTCTTGCGACCCTGTTGACTATTTTGAATGAAACGCTTGATTGTTCGATGATCACGCTTCAGAAGCTTTGCAATTTTGAGACTGCTGCATCCCTCTGCAAGATATCTCACTATTTTTGACTTTTCTGAGCCTGTCAAGTCCTTCTTTTGACCCATTTTGCCAAAGGAAAGGACGTTGCCTAATAATTATGCACACCTGATACAGGGTGTTGATGTCATTAGACCACACCCCTTCTCATTACAGAGATGCACATCACCTAATATGCTTAATTGGTAGTAGGCTTTCGAGCCTATACAGCTTGGAGTAAGGCAACATGCATGAAGAGGATGATGTGGACAAAATACTCATATGCCTAATAATTCTGCACTCCCTGTATCCTTGGGCAAGATATTAACCCCAAGCTGCTCTTTGATGAATCCATGGAAATATGAATTTCTGTGAATGTTAGAAAAAAAGTGCTTGTGTGAATGAGGCAAGTTATGTAGAGCACTCGGAGTAGAAAAGCACATTTGAGCCAGCCTGTTTACCATTCCATTTTGATATTTTGTGCAAATTTTTCAGTAATACAGTTTTGTTTGTACTGAAGTGTTTGATTGCTTCTTTTCCTAAAGAAATGATTAGGAAAAAAAATCCTCCATCACTTGTCATTGTCAGCAAATAGCAAATAATTTTTGATAATAATAGATATTTATTTAGCTATAGAATGAATAATACTTTTAAATTCTTCAGCAAAGAAGGACCACAGAAAGGTGATGACATGCATGTCCTGATGTAGAGTACAAATTTAATGTTTAAAATTGATCCAGTTTATCTTGAATTGCTAAAATGTGGAGAATGTTTTTGTTTGTCTGAATCTGCCACTTTTGAGGATTTCTATGAAGTCATTTGTTGTAATTACACTGCCAGTCTTCCTCTTTGTTTTTTTCTGCCTTCCATACTGTCAGAAATTAAACTGATTTCAGCTTTGAAAGCAAAGTTACACACAAGAGCATTAAACTGCTGCAGTGCTTGCCACGCAGACACCCACGTGTGATGCCTGTTTTGTGTCCTTAAATTTTAAGCATGCACGGTGTTAATTTTACATGCACGAAATTTAACTGTTTCAGTGAGATGTGCCTTTGAAATTGAATTATTTTCTGGTGATTGCTTCCCACTATGCCATATTGCTGATTCCATCTGACAAATACTTTTCAAATAAAAAAGTATTTTGCATTTCTTTTTACATATAAAATTACGAAATGTTTTTGTGCAAAGTTCAACTGTAATTTGATTAGCAATATTTAAATCATGTACACAGCTGTGAGATTATGGATGATCCCTGTGGTTAAAGGTTAAGAGCACGCACCACATAATTTTGGAAAATAATTTTGGATAGTAATAATATTTGTTTGCTGCATCCAGCCTCATTTCTTTCATGGGCCGATTGGGACAAAATGGTCAAAAATGACTGTGGGTAATTTTCTGTTATCTTGGTTTACTTGCACACAGACAGAAAAGGGAGATGGACAACACAGAAAGTCCTCTCAAAGTGACCACAAGTTTCCACAAAATCAGAAAGCCATGTTGCCTCTGAAAGAGAGAGCATATTTTTCCCATCCTGGAGAAGGTCTGTCAGTGCAACATGAAGAAAGATTTAATTCTTTAAGTAAGTAGCTAACAATCAGCTTTCTGCTTGTAAACTACAGGAGATATGGTTTATGCCTCCATCGTACATATCTATAGGTAGGACGTTCAGATGGCCAAATCACACTTAAAAACATGCCTCCCGCACACATTCATCTAATGTTGACACAGAATACAAGGAGAAATGGAGGGGGAAAGACAGCTGTTTTTATTAGAAGTTGTTACATGTTTTCCTCACATTTTTTGCATTTATATTCTCGGTTGCTCTCCTTATATTTTTTACATTCAAAATGTGCCCATCTTTGGGAAGAATCACACTGCACCTGGAAAGGAAAAATAAATAGCTCATGTTCATCAATATTTCTGCCTGATTAGAAGCTCATAGGCAGTTCCTGTCACTCTACAATAAAACAATTTAAAGGCTGCCCTCTCTGCCCTCCCACTAGCTGACATAAGTAAACTGTGCTAAGATACCCTACATGGACTAAGGTTCTTGGCCACATACATATAGATTTGCTTGGCTGTAGAAATCCATGCCATGACGCTCCCAGCGCACATTTTTGATGCTTCTGTCTGTGGCAGGGGAATATGTGAATATCAAATAAAGTCTTATGAATCAAATTATGTCAATCCTTCATCACATGTATCACCTGTTTTTTTGGAGTGTTTTTTTTTCTTTGTTTTTTCATTTTGTCATCCCACATGAAAAATTCCAAAACTGCAGATTTTAGACACTTTAGACCTAAAATGTATATTCATTAGGGGAAAAAACATTCATTTGTGATAGTAAACGTAAAACAACCTGAAAGACTCCATGTAACAGTCAGAACATTGAGCTTAACAACTAAGGTCCAGTTATTTGTTTTAACAAACATTTCAGGCACATCCTCTAGTCTATTTGTAGGATTGTTGGCTGTCCACTCAAGAAGTTCAGAATACAAAAAGCAGAATAAGAGATTTTTGACTACCTGACTTCTGTCTGTATTAAGAGTGGCCTTTGGTGTCATATTTCAGCTGCTGCATTGGTTAATTGATTTAATAGACTTTAATATTTGAGACTGCTATTAAGCAGGTCAAAAATGAAGTTTCATGCTCATCTGAGGCTACATATATACAAACCCGATTTACTTCACACCAGATCATTTCTCATATGTAGGAAAAGGTTCATTAGATGAAACTTAAAGGATCTTTGGCTCACGACTTCATCTGGATGGTACAGCTTAACCAGGTTAAGACATCTCTAAAAAAAGATATTTTTGAGTGTTATTAATTTATTTATTTAAATTTTATTTTCCATTGTTCACTGTGGCCTGTTAAGCATTTTATCAATATATATTTCGTTAAATATTTACAAGAAATCAGGCATTATACAGTGTAAACTTCAGTCCAGTGTGATTTGGATGCTCACCAGAAAATTTAGCCAGATATCAGCTGGGTTTAGATACAGTTCAGATAAGTTGGGAAATTCAAATTGTTACTGCAGCAGAGTACACAAGGCAGGAACAAATGAACACATGCAGCATACCTAACAGCAATAATGCTTTGCAAAAATAGAAGAAATATAGACTATGCAGGTACAATAAATAGATATGTACTTATATATGTAAATCACTCTATCTATCTACACATACACACACACGTACACACACACACACACACACACACACAGAGTCCGGAAGAAAAACAATCCAACATGAGGCAGCTGCAAAAACAAGGACAGCAGGTCTGACAGCTCAGCACCAATCTTGACCACATGATGTGAAGAAAGACCATAAATCCTGGTCAAAGTCACATTTCCTGCACCCTGACAATCAATCTCATTTTAGGTGTACAGTAAATAAACAGCCACCTCTTTAGTATCCTTGGATTTACTCTGTTCCTGGTCTCCAAACCTCATCTTTGTCAGGTAGCCAATGATCTCCACCATGCGGCGCTGGTCTGGTTAACATGCAAAAAAAGTGGTTAATGCAAGACTGAAAGAACGTAGTCTGACTCAGTGGCTTAAAATAGAAAAGCATCAATGAGTCCTCCTTTACCTTCCTCTCGCTGAGCATCCTGGTTGTAGCGCATAGAGCGAGAGCTGTCCCACTTACTCTTCTGGACGCTTACTCTACAACACACACAAACACCAACAGAGCGAGCACCAGTTAACTTCAAACAGCAAACACGAGAAATAGATTATACGTTTTTTTAAAATCAATGCTATTGATCCAGATTTACAGCAGAGAAATTCATTCAGAGTATGAATATGTTGTTATATCAGGTTCGTGCCGTACACTTTCAGCCCCACCTGGAACAAACAGGCACTGAAAAGGAGCAGCTTCCCCTTAACCACAGAGTATTTCCCAGGGTGAGTACCCAGCTTAAGGGGACTATCTCCAGTTACAGTGGGGCAAAAAAGTATTTAGTCAGCCACCGATTGTGCAAGTTCCCCCACTTAAAATGATGACAGAGGTCAGTAATTTGCACCAGAGGTACACTTCAACTGTGAGAGACAGAATGTGAAAAAAAAATCCATGAATTCACATGGTAGGATTTGTAAAGAATTTATTTGTAAATTAGGGTGGAAAATAAGTATTTGGTCACCTCAAACAAGGAAAATCTCTGGCCCTCACAGACCTGTAACGTCTTCTGTAAGAAGCTTTTCTGTCCCCCACTCGTTACCTGTATGAATGGCACCTGTTTGAACTCATCATCTGTATAAAAGACACCTGTCCACAGCCTCAAACATTCAGACTCCAAACTCCGCCATGGCCAAGACCAAAGAGCTTTCGAAGGACACCAGGAAAAGTATTGTAGACCTGCACCAGACTGAGAAGAGTGAATCTACAATAGGCAAGCAGCTTGGTGTGAAAAAAATCAACTGTGGGAGCAATCATCAGAAAATGGAAGACATACAAGACCACTGATAATCTCCCTCGATCTGGGGCTTCACACAAGATCTCATCCCGTGGGGTCAAAATGATCATGAGAACGGTGAGCAAAGATCCCAGAACCACACGGGGGGACCTGGTGAATGACCTGCAGAGAGCTGGGACCAAAGTAACAAAGGTCACCATCAGTAACACACTACAACGGCAGGGAATCAAATCCCGCAGTGCCAGACGTGTTCCGCTGCTGAAGCCAGTGCATGTCCAGGCCCGTCTGAAGTTTGCCAGAGAGCACATGGATGATACAGCAGAGGATTGGGAGAATGTCATGTGGTCAGATGAAACCAAAGTAGAACTTTTTGGTATAAACTCAACTCGTCGTGTTTGGAGGAAGAAGAATACTGAGTTGCATCCCAAGAACACCATACCTACTGTGAAGCATGGGGGTGGAAACATCATGCTATGGGGCTGTTTTTCTGCCGAGGGGACAGGACGACTGATCCGTGTTAAGGACAGAATGAATGGGGCCATGTATCGTGGGATTTTGAGCCAAAACCTCCTTCCATCAGTGAGAACTTTGAAGATGAAACGAGGCTGGGTCTTCCAACATGACAATGATCCAAAACACACCGCCCGGGCAACAAAGGAGTGGCTCCGTAAGAAGCATTTGAAAGTCCTGGAGTGGCCTAGCCAGTCTCCAGACCTCAACCCCATAGAAAATCTGTGGCGGGAGTTGAAAGTCCGTGTTGCTCGGCGACAGCCCCAAAACATCACTGCTCTCGAGAAGATCTGCATGGAGGAATGGGCCAAAATACCAGCTACTGTGTGTGCAAACCTGGTAAAGACCTATAGTAAACGTTTGACCTCTGTTATTGCCAACAAAGGTTATGTTACAAAGTATTTAGTTGTATTTTTGTTATTGACCAAATACTTATTTTCCACCCTGATTTACGAATAAATTCTTTACAAATCCTACCATGTGGATTCATGGATTTTTTTTTCACATTCTGTCTCTCACAGTTGAAGTGTACCTCTGGTGCAAATTACTGACCTCTGTCATCATTTTAGGTGGGGGAACTTGCACAATCGGTGGCTGACTAAATACTTTTTTGCCCCACTGTAAGTGTGAGAAAAGGCAGCCAAGGACAATGTCCTGACCTGATTCTCCACACCTTACCTGGAACTCCTAAGTCAAAATAACTTGTGCCTGTGACGAAAACCAATCAGGACACAGAGCGCCTTCCCACATGCAGTGAACATGGCGCAAACGCAGACTGAAGGAGAAACATTTCAAAACAAAACACCGCAACACACCTCTGACTAGTTGCTGTTGACATTCTTGCTACCAAAAGTCAGATCCTGCTAACTTCCACATAAAGATGGCAAAATGATTACTGACTGGGACTGTGTCTCAGAACAGTCACTATATCAACTTAAAATTAAACTTTATTTATATAGTACCAGGTCCCAACAACAGTGGCCTCAGGACACTTTATATTGTAAGGCATAGTTCCTACAATAATACAGAGAAAACTCCAACAATCAAATGACCCCCTTCAAGTAAGCACCTGGTGACAGTGGGAAGAAAAAAATTCCCTTTTAACAGGAAGAAACCTCCGGCAGAACCAGGCTCAGGGAGGGGCGGCCATCTGCCACCACCGGCTGGGCATGAGGCAGGAGAAAAGAAACTGTGGAGGACAGCTTAGATTGATAATAACTAAGAATTAAATGCAGAGGGGTGTATAAACACAGAGAGTGCAAAGAGGTGAGTAAAGTAGAAACAGTGCATCGTGGGAAACCCCAAGAGCCTAAGCCTATTGCATGGTAACTAAGGTAGGATTCTGGGTCACTTGATCCAGCCCTGACCATAAGCCTTATCAAAAAAGAAAGTTCTAATGTTAAAACCAGACTGGTTGGGCTGAAGGTCGGAGGTGGGTTTTGTGTCGCTATTTCCCTCACTGCCGGATTTCAAAAATGTCAGTTTTGATTTTTGTGAAGGAGTCTGAAGCCACTGACTCGCCAATCGGTGGCATGCAATCTGTTGATGTCTGTATTCAAATTGATTTGGATCACTTGGAAACTCAGCTAAGAAACTACAAAAACATTACCTGGTACCAAGTACTACCACTAGAGCAGGGCGATATGACCAAAAATATTTATCACGATATACATTTGAAAATTTGCGATAACAATATAACTGACGATATAACTGACACTAGGCAAAATACTTTACAACTCAACAACTTTATTAGATTTTTGAGCTCCGTGTACTAGATAAAATCGTTTCGAGGTCAGTAAACACAACCAAAATTTATACATAAGGCATACAGGATTATAATGGGGCACTGTGGATTTTCAGAAAAATGTGTGCCGTAAGTGTGCCGTATTTTCCAAAAAACACAATAATAACGACGGCCCGCTAGCATGCGCTACCAAAAATAGTGCTTTGTTGTGTATCTGACGGACGAAAGCTAAACCAGTTCCACACTGAAGTTGCAGAATTTTTACAAACTAATTCTGGTTCATTCGTTTCATTCAATGATCCGCTTTCGCCCTTCTCATTCTCCGTCACCGCCAAGCTTTTTCCGCCATGTGCGTATGAAAACAAAGGCACTGCGCATGCGCGTTTTACCCATATTCTATCGCGATATTTCATTTTCTTATCGTTGCCCAACATTATACCAGTATTACTGTGAACGGTATGATATGGCCCTAACTACCACCTAATGACAAACCCTAAAAGCTGAGCTCAGCGGATCCACTGGTTTCTACCCAGGACTGGTTTACCTGTTATAACTGTTTACCGTCACCAGAGGGCACCAGCTGGTCTATGGGCTACTATCGTTCTCTGTGGCTCTTCTGCCACAGACAAGATCCGAGTAATGCTAGACAAAGAAATTTTTAATTGAAGTGAAGTCTGGATAGCTTGAATACCCATAATGCTTCATTCCTTCTAGCCAAATATGCAAACAAACACAGATGTGGCAACATGAATTCTGTTTCAGTCGGAGCCACGGCCAGTTTTAAAACACCAAGACTGTAAAGGCAATGACACACCCCTCACAACAGGACTTCAACAACAAGTTACTGAGAACATGGTGGCTTCATCCATCTTTTCTATACAGTCTATGAATTCAATTCAATTCAATTTTATTCAATTTTATTTATATAGCGCCAAATCACAACAAAAGTCGTCTCAAGGCGCTTCATAGATACAGAGAAAAACCCAACAATCATATGACCCCCTATGAGCAAGCACTTTGGCAACAGTGGGAAGGAAAAACTCCCTTTTAACAGGAAGAAACCTCTGGCAGAACCAGGCTCAGGGAGGGGCGGGGCCATCTGCTGCGACCGGTTGGGGTGAGAGAAGGAAGACAGGATAAAAGACATGCTGTGGAAGAGAGACAGAGGTTAATAACATATATGATTCAATGCAGAGAGGTCTGTTAATACATAGTGAGTGAGAAAGGTGACTGGAAAGGAAAAAGTCAATGCATCATGGGAATCCTCCGGCAGCCTATGTCTATTGCAGCATAACTAAGGGAGGATTCAGGGTCACCTGGTCCAGCCCTAACTATATGCTTTAGCAAAAAGGAAAGTTTTAAGCCTAATCTTGAAAGTAGAGATAGTGTCTGTCTCCCGAATCCAAACTGGAAGCTGGTTCCACAGAAGAGGGGCCTGAAAACTGAAGGCTCTGCCTCCCATTCTACTTTTAAATACTCTAGGAATAACAAGTAGGCCTGCAGTGCGAGAGCGAAGTGCTCTAATAGGGTGATATGGTACTACAAGGTCATTAAGATAAGATGGGGCCTGATTATTTAAGACCTTGTGTATGAGGAGCAGGATTTTGAATTCAATTCTGGATTTAACAGGAAGCCAATGAAGGGAAGCCAAAACAGGAGAAATATGCTCTCTCTTTCTAGTCCCTGTCAGGACTCTTGCTGCAGCATTTTGGATTAGCTGAAGGCTTTTCAGTGAGTTTTTTGGACATCCTGATAATAATGAATTACAGTAGTCCAGCCTGGAAGTAATAAAGGTATGAACTAGTTTTTCAGCGTCACTCTGAGACAGGATATTTCTAATTTTAGAGATGTTGCGCAAATGGAAGAAAGCAGTCTTACATATTTGTTTAATATGTGCGTTGAAGGACATGTCCTGGTCAAAAATGACTCCAAGGTTCCTCACAGCATTACTGGAGGCCAAGGTAATGCCATCCAGAGTACGAATCTGGTTAGATACCATATTTCTAAGATGTTCAGGGCCGAGTACAATAACCTCAGTTTTATATGAATTAAGAAGCAGAAAGTTAGCGGCCATCCAGGTCTTTATGTCTTTAAGACATTCATGCAGTTTAACTAATTGGTGTGTGTTATCTGGCTTCATAGATAGATAGAACTGGGTGTCATCAGCATAGCAGTGAAAATGTATGCTATGTCTTCTAATGATACTGCCTAAGGGAAGCATGTATAATGTAAACAGAATTGGTCCTAGCACTGAACCCTGTGGAACTCCATAATTAACCTCAGTGTGTGAAGAGGACTCTCCATTTACATGAACAAATTGTAGTCTATTAGATAGATATGATACAAACCACTGCAGTGCAGTACCTGTAATACCTACAGCATGTTCTAATCGCTCTAATAGGATATTATGGTCGACAGTATCGAATGCTGCACTAAGGTCTAGCAGGACAAGCACAGAGATGAGTCCACTGTCAGAGGCCATAAGAAGATCATTTGTAACCTTCACTAAAGCTGTTTCTGTGCTGTGATGAGCTCTGAAACCTGACTGAAACTCTTCAAATAAACCATTCCTCTGCAGATGATCTGTTAGCTGTTTGACAACTACTCTTTCAAGGATTTTTGATATGAAAAGAAGGTTGGAGATTGGCCTATAATTAGCTAAGACTGCTGGGTCTAGAGATGGCTTTTTGAGTAAAGGTTTAACTACAGCCAGCTTGAAGGCCTGTGGTACATAGCCGATTATTAGAGATAGGTTGATCATATTTAAGATCGAAGAATTAATTAATGGCAGGACTTCTTTGAGCAGTTTTGTAGGAATGGGGTCTAAAAGACACGTTGATGGTTTGGAGGAAGTAATTATTGAAGTTAACTCAGAAAGATACAGAAAAATACAAAGTGCTGAACCCTTATATTAGCTCCAGCTACATTTTAAAGAATTAAACTTCAATGCACAGCTACTGCTTAGCAAATTTGTAAGTAGGATAAACATGTAGATCTACTCACGTGAAAGGCGTGTTGTCCCTGGTCTGTGACGGAGGGAGGAAAAAAACACATTCTGAAGACAAAATAATGAATCTTGTAAAATTGAAGTAAAAAAGATAAGCAACAATTATGACAGAATATCTAAAAGGAAGTGTAAGTCAGTGTGTGAGATCTTTTTATGGACACACAATAAGATATTGTGGAGTATCAATAATAAATCCAGCTTTTTCCTGTAGGATGTCTACTAATATCAGATATGCACCAAAATGCTACAACGTCAGTTCTGTATCCATATTTAGGGCATTTCAGTTGTTTATAAGACCCAGCTAAAAACAATTCATCCTGTTGTAGGTTACAGATAAGATGTGTCAGATATTTGGGTTGAACTCTGCCGTGTTTGACTCCACTAAGGAGCCGCAGTGAAATATTCATGAAACTGCTGACTCACTTTCTCAGATTTTTCTTTGCGTTGAAAGTTTGGCGAGGACAGCTGTTTTTTCAAAGGTCTGTGAGCCTTTGTAGCCTTCTTAGCAGCTGGAAAACAGAAAAACAGGATGAGATGTAGTGAAGGACTGCAGCGCCATCTGCAGGCTGAAAAGAGAAATGCCTTCAGTTTTCATTCTTAAGCTGTGAGGACTGACAATGAAATGTTAAAAATAGATGAGGTGGTGGAGATGAGGGTGGAATAGCGGTGATGTGCTATGACTAGATCGTGTTTCGTCAAGTATCCTCATTTTGCTTTAATCACTTAAAGAGGCGCTCGGTGACAAGAGGATTGCAGGACTGTCGGGTTAAAGGAAATGAGTAAGCATAACATTATGCGATCATTAGTCAGAGCACATGGTAACATGAAGCCATCACGTGATTAAAACCAGTCAGTGATGAAAACAGGATGACTTTGGGATTTTCAGCTCTCACACTGCCAACATCAAAAGCTACTCATCCCAGTATGTAACAGCCATGTATGTAAAGTTTCAGGATCTTGTGTTCAAAGTTTTTAACCTGTCAGTCAAACCTGTTTTGAAGACAAATAGGTTTGTCACTTTTTTCTCTCCAGCGATACGTATTAAAAACTTAACGTCTGAATTGCTCCTCCTATTTCTAAGTTCTAACAATATCTCTTCTTAAGCTCTTTATTAAGACCAGAGTAAACTAAATGAATGAATGGACACTAGAAACAATGCTCAGAGAGTAAAGTATCTCTTATTTTATGATGAGCCTCATCTATTTGAACGACACAGTGCCTGTTTTGTAAATCATCAGCCTTTTACATCTGAGAGGAAACAGTCAGCTTGAGGCTTCAGAAAGAGTCACCCCTACAGCTGCAACCAACAATACCAGTATACCTGGGACTTCTGATCCTCTCAGAAGTACTACCTGATGCAGCTAGTTTTGGGTACTATGATCACCAAGCATTTAAAAAATCTATTAGGGATAATAAAGTGTTTTCACCAACTTGGCCAAAAAGAAAAACATAATTAGCATATAAATTAGCACTCCCTTCTAAACAAGTCCTTCAGCATGCTGATGTTAAAAAATATAATAAAAGGCATCTATCAAATTGCTAAAAGTACTAATTACACTGTATTTTAATTGTTTCTACAGGGAGTGCAGAATTATTAGGCAAGTTGTATTTTTGAGGAATAATTTTATTATTGAACAACAACCATGTTCTCAATGAACCCAAAAAACTCATTAATATCAAAGCTGAATGTTTTTGGAAGTAGTTTTTAGTTTGTTTTTAGTTTTAGCTATTTTAGGGGGATATCTGTGTGTGCAGGTGACTATTACTGTGCATAATTATTAGGCAACTTAATAAAAAACAAATATATACCCATTTCAATTATTTATTTTTACCAGTGAAACCAATATAACATCTCCACATTCACAAATATACATTTCTGACATTCAAAAACAAAACAAAAACAAATCAGCGACCAATATAGCCACCTTTCTTTGCAAGGACACTCAAAAGCCTGCCATCCATGGATTCTGTCAGTGTTTTGATCTGTTCACCATCAACATTGTGTGCAGCAGCAACCACAGCCTCCCAGACACTGTTCAGAGAGGTGTACTGTTTTCCCTCCTTGTAAATCTCACATTTGATGATGGACCACAGGCTCTCAATGGGGTTCAGATCAGGTGAACAAGGAGGCCATGTCATTAGTTTTTCTTCTTTTATACCCTTTCTTGCCAGCCACGCTGTGGAGTACTTGGACGCATGTGATGGAGCATTGTCCTGCATGAAAATCATGTTTTTCTTGAAGGATGCAGACTTCTTCCTGTACCACTGCTTGAAGAAGGTGTCTTCCAGAAACTGGCAGTAGGACTGGGAGTTGAGCTTGACTCCATCCTCAACCCGAAAAGGCCCCACAAGCTCATCTTTGATGATACCAGCCCAAACCAGTACTGCACCTCCACCTTGCTGGCGTCTGAGTCGGACTGGAGCTCTCTGCCCTTTACCAATCCAGCCACGGGCCCATCCATCTGGCCCATCAAGACTCACTCTCATTTCGTCAGTCCATAAAACCTTAGAAAAACCAGTCTTGAGATATTTCTTGGCCCAGTCTTGACGTTTCAGCTTGTGTGTCTTGTTCAGTGGTGGTCGTCTTTCAGCCTTTCTTACCTTGGCCATGTCTCTGAGTATTGCACACCTTGTGCTTTTGGGCACTCCAGTGATGTTGCAACTCTGAAATATGGCCAAACTGGTGGCAAGTGGCATCTTGGCAGCTGCACGCTTGACTTTTCTCAGTTCATGGGCAGTTATTTGGCGCCTTGGTTTTTCCACACGCTTCTTGCGACCCTGTTGACTATTTTGAATGAAACGCTTGATTGTTTGATGATCACGCTTAAGAAGCTTTGCAATTTTGAGACTGCTGCATCCCTCTGCAAGATATCTCACTATTTTTGACTTTTCTGAGCCTGTCAAGTCCTTCTTTTGACCCATTTTGCCAAAGGAAAGGACGTTGCCTAATAATTATGCACACCTGATATAGGGTGTTGATGTCATTAGACCACACCCCTTCTCATTACAGAGATGCACATCACCTAATATGCTTAATTGGTAGTAGGCTTTCGAGCCTATACTTGGGGTAAGACAACATGCATGAAGAGGATGATGTGGACAAAATACTCATTTGCCTAATAATTCTGCACTCCCTGTATAGTGGAACTCTTATAATGTGTCCGCTTTACCAAAATAGTAGGACTGGGAGCATACAGTATAATGTGGAAGAGGGGATGTAGAAAGTCTGCAGTGTTTGACTTTACAGTTTGGAAATGAATCCCTGACTTGTGACAGACCAACAGAAACAGGGAACAGCATCATAAAGGGGTTGGCTCTTTCAGTCTGCAGTCAGAGGGCAACTGGTCTCCTGTGTCATCAATATGTGGTGCAGTGTTTAAGACTAGAAGAGGTACACACACTGAGTTTGCAACAGATAACCTCACAACAGAAAGGTTTTTCTCTGCCCTGAAACACTACTCTATACCACCAACCCACAATGCCCTCTAGCATCTGAATATGGAAAAGCGCTTTAATAATAGACTCACAAGACTTCTTAAATGAAAGATAAATTTGAAAAAAACAAAACAACTTAAGGGGTGCCTGTTCTAAAGTGAGCTGATTTAAACTCTCCACAAAGGTATGTTTGCAGTGATTATCAAATGTAGTATAAATACTGGCCAAATGAATGAAGAGAGACACATAACATGATGTAATGGCCCAGACTGCACACAACTAAAATCTTAAACAGACTGATATCAGTCTGCAATTGAATAGGTTTGAGATTTAATATTGATGTACCAAATTCATTTTGAAGATGTGATCACTGACCTGATTCCCATTTTCAAAGAAGCCACTTCAAAGGCAACAAACTTCCAAGTTCATTATACACTGTGACAATAATTTTGGTCATGCTGTATCCTTCAAACACTGTTTTCCCTGGTGTGACTGTAGCATTACATGCCATTACAGTGTGATTAAGCAAGAATAACTGAATCCAAGATTAGGTAACTTCTTGTTTGTCAGATCTGGTAACACTTATATGACATTTACATTTTTTAATACTTATGTGCTGAGGCACTAAGAGCCATTTTGTTCAAATTGACCATCTAACTATCTCTGTTGCTGAGACACAAGGATTACCAAAGAGAAGAAGGCAATTTGTCTAGTAACAATCCCTGCTTGCACATAGCTCAGCATGTTTCAGCAGGAGAACCTTGTGTGTACCACATGTGAGCAGAGCTCATCACAATCAAACTATTGTATGCCTCCATCCCCAGACACTGAAATCCTAATAGCACAGCTGACTCCTAGACCTGGAATGCCAACTCTGTAAAGGCCTCCAACATTAAAATAGCCAGCATGCCCTGTCAGCATACCCTCTCTGCATGCGCATAGGCGGCTAACAGCTGCCAAATTTTCTCATTGAAGAAACAGCAAACGACAACAGGAGAACAGATCCCTGAAGAGGAGGAGGTGATGGAGTCAGATTACTTGTAAGTCTCTCCTTTTCTTATCTTCACACCAGGAAACAAATTCAGCTGTATACGCCCACACATTGTATTAATCAATTTTTAAAAAAGGAAAACTAAGGGATGCTGCTGCGGATTGAACATGACCAAAAAGCACATCTTGACTTTGTTTAGTTGTGCATTTAAACACAAGTTCTGCTACCTTTGAACACTCTTTAGAGCCATATGTGTGGAGGAGGAGAGCAACTGTAAAACACATGCGGCCCATTCCCCAACTGCCAATCATTTTGCAGGTTTCAGTTAAGAACTCCATAGGCATTTTAGTGCCAAAGGCTAGTCCAAAAACTAAATTATGTACCATCGGCGTAACTTTGTGCTGTCAAGATCTCTGTCTAAATAAAGAAAGAAATCTGGGTAAATTCCCAGATGCTTAACCTCCTAGGACCTGGCGTCCAACTGGGGTTCTATCAAACTGCAACTGTTCTATCGAAATTTCAAATGAATATCCTTATATGTGGCTCTCATTTTTCTCAGAAACAAAAATTGGGGGGGGGGGGTGCTGTTATATACACACATATCAATAAAATATTTACATCTGACAACAAATTCAGCTGTATACTTCTACACAACACAATAATCTTATGATTTACACAGTGATTAATAAAGACACGCACTTGGCAACATCGAAGTGGAAAAACTCTACAGGAAGAACCTCCAGCAGAACCAGGCTTAGGGAAGGGCAGCCATCTGCCATGAGGAGTTAGGAGTGAGGTAAAACAGACAGGATAAAAGATACACTGTGGAAGAGAGCCATAGATTTATAATAGTTAATAGTTAAATGCAAAGTAATATATAAATACATGGACAGTGAAGAAAAGTGATTGGAGGAGAAATGCTAAGTGCATTATGGGAAGCCCCCAGCAGACTTAGAATAGAATAGAATAGAATAGAATAGAATAGAATAGAATAGAATAGAATAGAATAGAATAATCCTTTAATTGTCCCACAAGGGGAAATTTGGTTGTAACAGCAGCCAAAAAGACACATATACAAACAAACAGTACACAGGACACAGAACAGAAACATACACAATTTTTCTTACATATTTACATTATTGGACTTGGAAGTGTTGCTTCAATTAAATTAATATAATGATCTTGCTCAACCCAGATCTCTGTAAGGCAGAATATATCAATATGTTGATCAATTATTATATAATTTACTAACAAAGAAGAGAGATACTTAATGTTTTACAATCCAATCTTTACTGCTGTTGAAGATGTATTGTTCTTTATGCTTAAATCATTTATGCTGATTTTTTTTATTGGTCTGTATGGACACTGGGTTTTAGGGGGACAATAGGAGTAGAGAAGCTGCAGAGAGGCTTGTAGGACTGCACCTCTGCTTCCAACTCTCATTTCTGGGTGCTCCCATTTTTGGGAGGAGGTAATACATTTGATAATTGTCCTGCTACATAACCCAGGTCCAGGTCCATGCCCTGAATCCAACCTTCAAAAAAGTTCAGACACAGAGTATTTTTCCAAAAGTCTTCAGGATCATAAAGATGTTTTTGTGAAATGTAAGATGTTCTTTTCTGTCAGTTGCACCTTTTGTCTTTGAACTCTTCTATGGATGCCATTTTTGCCCAGTCTCTTTCTTATTATTGAATCACAAATACTGACCTTAAATTGAATGAGTTCAGCAGTATTATGGATGTTGTTCTGGTTTTGTTTTTAACCTCCTGGATGAACTAATGTGTTTTTGGAGTACTTTTATAGGCCTGGAAGGTTGTGGATAATGGCTCTCACCAATGTTCCCTCTAAGCTGCGCACGTGCGCAATTGCGCACTGCTGGCGCGGTCTCTGCGCACAGAAAATCTGCGTTGTGCACAAAAAAAAATCTAACCTGAATTGAAATTAAAATTAATACTTTAACAATTTCTGTTTAGGCTGCTCCCGTATGGGATTAGAACGATGCCACCTTATCCCATAGTCCAGCCAATGATGCGATTCACATTCATATATACGCAGCTAATCAACGTGGTTGACAGGCTATGACAGCGTCCTTATGTGCCGACACCGGTGTTTTAGCGAGCAAAGCGGCGTGGCTGATGTGGAGTGAAGCCACTTAATGACAACGTGTACAACCACTGGAGATGTGAGCAGGACAGACGGAACAATTGACGGGAAAAGTGTGGACTTTATACCAGTTTTTAAATTGTGTTGATAGGCCACGTAAAACCAGAGTTGTCAAATCTTGTGTAGTTAGTGTGTAGCGTAGTCAATAGTTTTGTTGTGTGTGTCAGAACAATGAGGCGACTGCTGAATGTTACAGGTGTTACAGCAGTGATACATCTCCTGTTGTCAGGCCTGCAGGTATCAGGCTGTTGTTCTCCTTCATCTCATTTTTTTTGGAGTGGCACAAATAATTTGTGTGGCATCAGATTTGATGGAGAACAGCTGATTGTTCTGTAAATAGTTTGAAATGTTTATTTAAAAATGCATTGGCTGCATTTAAAAAAAATAGCTGCAAAAAACGTTGTTGTTTGCTAAACTCAGTAACTTTTTTGAAGAAGTAACTATATAATTAATTGCCCAACATTGGTCATTATATACTGTATTTTGCAGACAGAGTTACAGGACTCTCTCCCAGACCACAGACTCAGACTCATACAAGTCAGAGAGAAAGAAAAAAGAAAGAAAGTTGTGTTTTCGAAATTGGAGTTCAAGTTATTTTTACTTCCAATAGTCTTAACATGTCAATGACTAGATTTTTTTTTTACATTTTCATTGTACGTGGGCTAAAGTAGTTAAATAAAGGTAGTCTAACATAAATGTAACTGCTGTGATTTGATTTGATTTTAATAAACCATGTAACTTGGATGGATTCGATGCTGGCATCACCACAGTGCACACGTCTGATGTCGCTCACAGTGGTCCAAGGGATCGCTCAGGGAGTTTGTGTGTTCGCTCAGACACATGAAAAATTAGAGGGAACATTGGCTCTCTCCCTGGATTTGTTGGATTCCCAAGGCTGTAGAAAGCTTTTCTCATCTGTTCTTGAGGGGTTTTTTTTTTTATATCACAGCATGATGTGTTACTTTTTAAGATCTTTTAGCTGACAGGTTGTATTTAAGTGATTTTGTCTGTCTGGAAGGGCATCTGGCATATTACTGTCAAATGAAACAGTAGCAACCTACTGTGGATACCCTTAGTGATAGTAGTTTCAAAATAGTGCATTTGTGATTTAACAAGGGTGCAATTACTTAATCACATAGTGCAAGTACAATCAGTATTGAAAATGTCACCAATTTTTAAAGTAAATCATTTTCTAAAGGTGCTATTGGCACCTATCTACACATCCTAAACTCAAAACCCTTCAAGGGGCTGAAATTGAAATAGTCACATTTTACAGGTGTCTAGCTATCATTTTGGGGTTAAACTAAGTTTCTTTTTTAGATTTAGATTTTTAGATTTTTTTTCTCTCTCCAACCTTGGGAACACTTGATTTATGCAATTTTTTAAATCCCTTTTAAAAGAGCAAGAGAATATCTCTTTTGGTCAGTGTGACTGTTTTTAATGTCATGCTTGTAATGATCTATATTGCATCTTATTCACATGTTTGTGTTCACTTGTCTTTACAGAATTATGTGCTTGTTTTCTACTTGTTATATGTTGTAACTTCTGCTGCCCTCTTTTGCCTGAATAAATAAAGGATCACGACATTTTCACCTGTGTCATTTCTCATTAATACACATTTCCAATATGTGGACATACTAATTACATTAACCTATCATACATGTTTTTGCCACAGTCAAAAGAAATATGTTAGATTAACTGATGACTTTGAATTAGCCATGGATGTGAGTTAGATAAAGTGCTGTATAGTCAAAAATGTGACTTGAAGTCTAAAGAGCTTTGAATGGTCAGTAAGACTAGAAATGCTATATAAGTGCAAATACGGTACCTTAAATTTAATTTAAATTAAATGATGAAATATGTTTATTTTTTCATTTCTGTTTGTCTTAAACTCTTTTCTTTCTTGTCTGAAAGGCAGCAAAGTTTAAGTTTTGAACATCCAAGAACAAAATAGTTGATATGGTTTGTTTAAAAAAGAAAGCTTCAGTGACTGTGTTTTAACCAGTCAGAAGTGCTAAATGTTTTAACCCTTTGCATTTATGACAAAGGAAACCAAAGTGTCACATCAGCAGCTTGAACCAGAAGATATTTTTGATGAATTATTCATCAGTGATCAAACCTAAATGCCAATGAGTAGTAGGTCATCCAACTCCTACAAAGGTTTATGTCTGTAAAATAGCAAATGGGAACTAGTTGTATAATTACATTGTTCATGTTGTATGTTAGTTTGTAACTTAAGGGACTGAAGTAAAGGTTTTAAGTTCGCCAAAGTAAATATGGATTTCAAAAGTACTCTTAAATGTCAAATGTGGTTTTAACCAAATGAAACCAAATGTATGAAATGAAGCTCAAAGTGGTGCCAAGTAGTACAGTTTAAAAGTGAAACTCATCGACAGAACATTAATCAGATATTTACAGAGCTGTTTCTTTTTTAAAATAGATACTTCTGTTTAATAATAATATAATAAATGCCAGTAAATAATGAGAGTAAACATTACCTGCACATGTGAACTAAGTCCTAATAAGTAAAGAACTAATAGGTGTCATCACTTTAATAGTCACATGAACCTCTTAAATGAATGCAAACTGTATCTTGCTGGACTGATAAATCACTAGCAATATCACATCTGCATTAGGTCATATTGCTGGAATGAATTATACTCTTTAAGGTCAATATATCAGCCAAAAGGTTTTATTTTGGCATTTTTCTGTTTTAAATCACGTTTTCATTATTTTGAATATTGACAGTATTGACCAGAAATTGCATTCTAAATAATAAAGCAAAATCTTATTTGATTTAGAATTACTTAAAATTATAAATAACTAAATAAAAAGACAGGGAAATTTAATGTTTTACTAGTATTAAAATGATTCATTTTGGGGGGATAATCAGACCTGGATTTGTGGAAAGATTCTTCACCATTGTGACATCAGGCAAAAGTGGGCATTTTTTGCCATATACAAAAAATATCCAGCAGAACTAGCTGAGTGGGTAGACCGGTGTGGCACTGGAAGAGAAACTGCATAGTGTAGTCATAGCCTGGTGGCCTGGTCTCTAGATGGACATCTGCTGCGCATGGACTCTTACGCTGGTCTGGGACATCTTTATATAATTATATAATAATATAACACTTACATAACTTGAAAAGGTAAAATGTTGCAGGAAGATGTATGCAGTCTCAGACTGTTCTTGTACATATTTAACCAAGAAAATAAACAATTCACCCAATTAGTCTGCAAAATGAATAACCTGATTTCAAGTACACAGTCACAACATCGAGTCTTTCATTTCAAATTGTTTAATAAATGCTGAAGTGTTATACTTTCACTCTAAGAACATGAAAAAATTACCTTGAGATCGAGTCACAATTCTCTTTTAAGAAATTAACTTTTTATTTTTAGGATTGAAATATGTTTTCCTTAATAAGTATCTGAAAATATCTTTTGCTGGTTTGTTTGGTAATATCTTTCCTACAAGTAGAATCTCATTTCAATATAGCTCTTTTTGGTGGGGGGGGGGAAGAAACAAAAAAAGGAAAAACAAAAGAAAACATCCATCAATGTGTTTCTGTCCAGGGTCTTCATAATGTGTTGGAAGGTGCTGTCAGAGAATGGCCTGTGGCTGAATAGGCCAGCTGTCCAGTTCTGAACACGAGGCTGATGAGAAAACTTGTCGCTACATGTAATGCAGCACTCCTCCTCCAACTGCAAGACATTTGGACCCCTGTTAGCAAATGATCGTCTGAAAAGTCCCATAAAACAATATCTGTGTTTCCTCCGGTGGCATCTGCTCCCCAGTTCCAAGCGGTTGTTCTCAAACACCAAGGATGCTCTGGTGTGAGAAGAGTCACCACCCTTCCTCACAGAGTGAATCTTCTTCAAAACAATAAGAAGTACGCTTTGCTAAGATTATATGTATAACATAAAACCCAGCTGTTCTGCACTGTAACTGACTACTGGAGTCAAAGCATTTAATTTAGTCCACCAGGCCGGCCCTTTTTGTTTGGGCTTACAGATAATCCTCTTAGTAACCCCCCCCCGGTCATTTTGGGTAATCTTTTCGATTAACAGCCTGCAGATGCTGCAGCAGCAGTTGTGCGGTTGTTTGACAGCTCTCCAGCTGCTGACATATCTAACAAATAAAATCCATAGAGTGACAGCAGTTCTGTCTCTGCATTGCTCTCAGCTTTTCCTGTCTGACTTGCAAAAATCCCGCAAACTTCCCACAGAGGAGAGTCCTGGACTGGAACAGGATGGATGCTAGCTCTCTCCTTTAACCAAGAAGGGAAAACATCTTGAACAGGTCTTCACTCTTTAAATAGAAACTATGTTGCACATAGGAAAGCATTCAATGGCTTCACCTCTAGTTATGAAAAACCAACTTGCTCCTCTTATTTTTTCCAACAATAAAGCATAACTCACTTTTTTTTTCAGCCAATGAGATACATCTCATCCATACATTTTCACTTTCAGAAATTCAAACCACCACTTCAACCTCAAGCCCAACAAACTTTAGGATAATACACCAAAAATTCCCTGCACATGTACTTCTTTTTTTAAAACTCCACAATACTTTAGTAGGCTATTACAGCACGATTTGTCATGCACTTTATCTGTCATTTCTGCTTCTTTTTTGTTTTGTTTTTGTTTTTTCGCAAAATAACCCTATAGTGTAGATCTGCCATCATGTAACTTGGCTGATAGCTTTTTCTTTTCTCAGTCGTCATCCACATCGTCCCCCTCGGACTCGTCTCTCTTCTCGTACATTTTATCCCTCTGCCTCTCCTGGATCTCCTTCATCTCCTCTGCATATCTGCAGAAAGCTCCTCCAAATTTGCTCCAGGCTTTGAACGGGATGGTGATAGAGTTCCTGTAGCTCGGCTTAACCTCGCTCACGCGCAGGAACACGCCGTATTTGTTGGACCCAACGTCGAAAAAGAACCGTTTAGAGTCCACCATGATGGAGGTGCCCTCGGGAAGCTCGCCGTAGCCCCCGGCGGCCATGCCCCCGGTCATCTCCTCGTTGTCTCCCCCGTAATCATCTATGAGCTTAGCAAGGGCGTCTCTAAACTCTATTAACCCCTGTGCCGGAAGGGCTATGGTCTGGCCGGCCAGCATGCCGCCCACTGGGCCCCCCACTCCAAAGCTAGGTCCGCGGTTTACGGTTTGCCGTATCCGGAGGAACCTCCCCCGCTGGTTCTCTTTCAAGTCCAGGTAGTACTTGCGATTTTCCCGGACAAGAAACTCGCTCTTAAGAGCTCGCCTCGGCCCACCGTCTTCACCCGCGGTAGCTTGTGCTATTTGCTCCGGACTGCTAGGGCCCAGCTGGGCGTAGTGCTCGATGAAATCCCCGAGATAGTCACGGAACTCCGCCGCAACTGACAGCGAGAGGGTCAGGCGACTTTTAGAGCCCCCAGCCCCGACCTCGGCGATTTTAATGAACCTGCCCTTGTTGTTCTGCTTGACGTCCAGATAGAAGCGCTTGTTCTGGATGTCCAGACGCTTTGACGCCAGTTCTTGGGTTTCCTGGTCCCTCTGGAAGTGTTGGAAGCCACCTCCACCTCCTCCCCCGCTACTACCTCCGCGCTCACTCCCGCTGTCGCCATCCGCCATCTTCAGCTCCACCATTCGGCTTCTGCCCCTCTCTCCTGCGTAGCTGCTTTCTGCGTGCACTCAGCCAGCGCGGGCCTCCTTCCCGTGCATCATGGGTGCCCTTCGGGGGACGTTGTGATTGGTCCAACTAACTGCCTGTTTCACTAGTTCACACGATTACGGCATTCCTATTGGTCCGCCGGTATTGTAAGCCGTGCCCACCTGTAATATTTTTCTCTAGCTATTGGTTCAGACTGAAGTTCCGTTTACGTCTTGTAAAACTTTTTTAATCCCGATTGTGAAATCGTCTTGGTTAGAACATGATGAAATCTGGGTGGTTTTTTTTCACAATTATACTTTTGCATTTTAGTTAAATTTCGAAATGGACATTTCCAACCTATTTATATATGTGAAAAATAGCTAGATAAACTAGTACAGTACACCACATAATAATAATCGTTCTTTGTTGAGATGGATCTCATGTTGTTTAACAAGTCTGTGAAAATACACTACCCTTGATAAATAGATTACATGTTTTGTGTGCACAATTTTACATAAAATGAACAATACCTCATTACAACTGTTCAACATCCACATTCTTACTTATGTACACCAACAAAATAAAATAGCAAAGAATGACTTTGGAAAACAAGGGGGGAAGAAAGAAGAAACAAGGGGTGAAGAGGAATAAACGGAAGGCTGGGGAACAAGAGAAAAGAATATGAAGGGGAGAATTAAGAGGAGGGAGGTGAGAGTGAAAAGAAAAGAAAACAGAGAGAAGATGGAGAATAAGAAGAAAATAATAATGGTGAATTCTACTCTACAGCAGCTTGTCACGTCTGAATGTTTCATTTACTCCATTGTTATTGCATTTCCCGGACCTGCCAGAAGATGTCAGTATAAATCCTAAATAAAGACTCTAATCCACCCCACTGGAAAGCTTTAGAAAATGGTAACGGATGCAAAGATTTTGAAACTTTTAACTGTATTTTCGTAAGTTTTACGGCGTTTTCTATAGATAAAAACTGTTCACCGCATTGCCATTCATACTTTGCCAAAGTTATTGATTAAGAGATGTTTGTTGTTGTAAATAACAGTTTGTTTTTTGGTGAATTCTCAATAAATGAACTTCATATTTTATAATCACGGGACGGCCTGTGCAAGCACTATCATAACTTTTTCTGCAATCTTACATATTTGTCATATCATTTCACGACACGATCAAAGTTGGCTGTATGTGGCCCATTATGTAAAATGTGTTTGACATCCCTGTTGTAACTGGGTCTCAGTCATCCAAGTCGTGGCAGTCTTAAGCATTTGAAATAAGTAAACCATAGTTTGTTTGTTTGTTTTTATGTCACCTCAATCTTTACTTATAAAATCACAATTGTGCCAGTGGAGCCTGTCAGAAAAGGATTATAGCAAGATAGCAATCAAGATGTCAAGGACGATAGGTTTCTGCCGGTTTGTTTTTAAAAACGCGGCCACCAGGGAGCATCATTAGAATGTTAAACCCTTTGCGAAAATAAATGCATCTGATCTTGTTTCTGTATAGGTGTCTGAGGTTCTTTAACAAGAAATAAATGACATATAATGTGCTGTTGTCTGCTGTATAAACATGCAGCGTAGCACATCTATTAACTTATCTTTCTGTCAGCTAATTGCTTAAACACAATGCTCAGAAATCAATACTTTTGGCAAAAAAATCCAAAAGCATAAGGTATCCAAGGGAATATCGTGCTGTCAGGCACGCGAAAAGAATGTTTTTCTTATGAATGACTCAAAACAGTCCACTTCTGTGGAAAAGAAGGAGGGCTTCAGTAATCTCAGTCGGGTGGGAGGTCTGCCATTTTGGGTACAGTAGGAGTGGCCCTACTCTGACAGTCTGGGTAGGAATTCTGGTGGTGTCTTTAAATTTTGCCAAAGCATATAGTTAAGGCTGCATCAAGTGACCCTGAATCCTCTCTTAAAATATCTATAGGCTATAAAATAGTTATAGGCTATAGGCTAGGACTATTTTAGCCATGGTCTGCTCAGAAATCAATACTTAAAAAGAGCAAAAAATCCAAAGGGCTCAGTATTTTACAACTCTTAACATATTGCTCTTGCCTGCTATACATTTTGTATACAATTCAAAACAAACTCACAAAAGACATGTACATATTCTTTAACTCCCACTACACAATGAAACACAAACCTGGAGTTATCAGGAACTTAACCCACAGAGCAGAGAATGTTCCCTCTAAGGCAGAGGGTAAAAATAGGGGGAACACGCACACAAATAGATACCACTTAATAATCAGCTGAGATCCATAGGAAAGAACCTCAAAGATTAACCAGGGAGAAACAGCCAGGATGTCTTTCCTATTGTCCCCAAGTCACTGTTGGTCATCAAATAGTTCTAATATTATAGAACAATATAAAGTGCCTCGAAGGTCACTGTTGGTGCTTATAATGAAAGTCCTCCTCGTTACTTAGGTCTGCTTTGAGTCTTTTATTTTAATCTAGCCACTGCATGCCATCCTATTTAAATAAAACTGAATGAAAATGAAATGGTTGGTGTGAAGTGGCTTTGTATACACAAAATTAAACTGAATTAAATGTTTGACTGTTAGATGAGAAAAAAAGATCAGATAATCTGATAAGAATCTAATCATTATTATTTATTTGAATAATATTTACACTGACATAAATCCAACAGTGACATAACAACAGAAATTTAAAAAATGACATTTAATTACATTCAAACTATACATGAATTACAAACAGACGTTATTGCACACTGCCCTGTTTGATTCTTGATTCAAGCTTCAAAGCAGTATTTTTGCCATGTTTCTAATAACGCATTTTATTTTATTCAAAAATCAAATCAAAAACTTCTCCCTTTGTCTAAAATATCACAGCTGAGATTACATTACAGAAGAATGTCTGCATGTGATTTTCAGTAATATGGAGGATAAGTTGGGTAGGACTCTCTGAGGTGAGATGTGGCAGAGGGCACCATGACTCCTGAGAGGCTGCTGTACTGGTAGAAAGAGTCCATGGGCAGAGTGGTGACGCTGGGCAGAGGGGAACTGAACTGCACATGACTGCGTGGATAGATGTAGGAGGTGGCAGCCGGGCCCTCAGGTGCTACTGCTGCTGCTGAGTGGTATCTTGGGTATGGCCCTGGCCTGTATGCCTGTAGCTCAGGGTAATGAATGAACTGTGGGGCAACACTGGCCTGGCAGACATTAGCCTGGCATGCCTGAGCCAGAGCATCCTGCATGGTTCTCTTTACCTTCATCCGTCTGTTCTGGAACCAGTTTCTGATCTGTGATGAAAACAGAAAATTTAAGATATAAGAAACATTTTTAAAATACAAGACATAATGAAATAAAACATAAGTAATGTTAATTTTCTGTTAGTGAACAGTAGAGCATGATTATTTTAGAGTACTAATTATTTTTTTAACTGCTAAAAGTAGTACATGGTTTTGAAGGTCAGTAGCTGCTATCAAATAGGTGCTCATGAGAACTGATCTCTTGGCAGTTTCTTTTTGAAATTTGCTGCTGTTTCTGATTATTATAGATTTATCATAAATTGAATATCCAGCAGGACCAGGTTCATGAATTCATGATGTCAAGTATTGATACTGGGGGTGGTTACCTGTTTATCAGACAGGTGGAGTTTTTTGCGGAGTTCTGCCTTAGATTGCGTCCCCAGATAAGCACTTATGCTGAAAGCCTTCTCCAGGCTACTGATCTGCTCTGCTGTGAAAGCTGTCCGGGGCCTGCGACCCACTAGAGGAGATGGAGGTGATTTTGAGACGGCTTGAGCTGAAGGGGAGAGAGACTGTCCACCTTCGCTCTCATATCCTGAGGTCTCCTCCTCTGTCCCACTGCTGAAACCAACCTCAGTCACTGGAAACAGAAAGTGAGAAAGAAAGAAACTTAAAATCTGTTCTTCACATTACGTCGATTTAGACATATTCTGGTATTTTACTTGAGTAGTTTACAAAGCACTTTATTAATTTCAGAGTATTTAACCACATACTGTTAACTGGATGGAAATTCAGCTATAAAAATGTCCAAGTTTTTATTGCAGTTTATTTATAGGTTACGAAACACATCTGCATTGCATCACTGATCAACTTATATTCTTCTAATTAATACACGAATATTAGTTAGGTAAAAAGTACTCTAATAACAATAAAGCTGCATAAATGTTTTTTTTCTACTAAACTAAATAAGATTTAAAAAAAAAAAAAAAGATCAAATAATTAAGACAACTAAAGTAACTGTGTACCCAGGAGCGCTAATATGCAATGAAAACATAAAAAATTAAAATTTAAAAAAAAATTTAAAAAATGATAGATGTTCTCTGAGATGTTCATATTTGCATTCAGCTGAAATGTAGTTAAATGTGAAGTTATGTTTAGGAAAAAAATTCAAAATGCACATTTACACAGAACTAATAGCTGTTTTAATGTAAATGCACTTTTTTCTGTAATTCACTTTTAAATAGACTTTACATTGAAATTGGAGTCTGGGATTTTGGCTCATTATGAACTCTTACCTTGGCTATTGGGAGCGGTTTGTTGCTGGAGAATACTCTGGCTGTATGCTTCAAGGGCCTGACTCCTGTTTTCTTGCTTTTTCTGCTTAGGGATATTCTCTGACTTCTGCCTGCAATAAAAACCAGGCAGACTCTCAGAAAGCGTCCCACAGGCTGTAGGTCCGGAGACAGTTATGGTGCTGGTCTCTGATCCTTCTTGCTGGCTGCTCTGGGCCATCCACTCAATAGAAAAATGTCCATTCATGGCTGCTGAGGAGGAATCCGTTTGTCCTGAAGCTTGGAGAATTATGACTACCTCATCTACAACCTGCTTGTATTTATAGAAGACATCCCACCTCATATCAACCTCCCTCAACCCGAAGATCAAAGCACACATCCTCCCCTCCCTGCAGTCCAGCCCTCCTTTAGTTTTCACAACTTGAGTAATTAAGACGTCCCATTCAGTCTCAATGAGGCTGTTACAACAAGGCTCCAGTGAGTCTGGAAAGGACCCCCTACCCACCCTCTTTCCCACTCTTCACATAGATAATACAGTCACTTCGCCCCAAACTGTCTCCATCTCTTCCACAACCATATCCACCCTATTAAAAAATTAACCTTCTGCAGTTTTTTAGGGAGTCGTTTTTTTCCACTTGGGGTGAGTGAAGAACTTTAAAATACTAGTGTCAGTCCTCATTTCTTTATATTTTTCCCCAAGAAGCAAGATATTGTTGTAAATCTTTACAGTGGTCTTGATCAAAGATTACCTAGGCTTTCTGAAGGCTTTCAAACATTAAAAAGACACCTACTTCAAGGGATGAACCAGTGTTCTGTCTACATATAAAAGACAACTTTGCAATAGACAACTTTGTCTTTAGGCACTTTGTTACTGGCAGCTTCTCACAAAAATACACCATTTGTTCCCATTTCTTTAGCTGAATTCCCAAAACAGCATAATTTGACAGACATAAAACAATATTTTTGCAACAAGGCAAATCCAAAGACTTAGCAGCTGTAAATTTGACACATTTGGCAATGGTGTGCAGTGTAACAATTGAAGGATTTTCTGCTTTCTGAATATCTTGATTTATTGTGTAAAACAGTCTGTCTCAGCCAATCTCAGTCTAAAAATAAAGGATGTAGGCTGGATTAAAATTCAAACAATTGTATACATATGCTTGTATCTCCAAATATTACCCATTCCTGCATTTACCATTTGCAGAGCACCTTCCTTACACATATAAACGTAGTGAAAGAAATGACTGCCTAACAACTTATCAAAAGATAAAAGAACAAAAAAACAAGAAAATTGGATCAAAGCTGAATAAAAACAAGAAGAATACAATTGCCAAATGTAACAAAATATTTGAGCATTATTAATATCCCGTTTTTGCTAATAATTTTGTAATCTTTGCTTCTTTCTTTCTTTCTTTCTTTCTTTCTTTCTTTCTTTCTTTCTTTCTTTCTTTCTTTCTTTCTTTCTTTTCGAAGAAACGTTCATGGCCTTTAATCTCCTCAAAGGTTGTATGCTAAACTGCTCATCGTGTCCAGTAATTTCAGATGAAGCACCAACAATTTAACTTCTTTGTTTAAAAAGCAGCTTTTCAGGTTTCAGGTTAATAATCATGACAATGAGCTGTGAGTGACTGAAAACGGGGACAATGGCTTTTTCTGGGATGATCCCAAGATAAAAGAGTGTTCACACAGCGCACTAACAGTGATCCTTATAGCTTATTTCATCATGACTTATCTGTAGTTGATAAAGAACTGATGTTGTAATGTTTTTAGACCATTTTAAAAGTTTAATTTAAAAATATTCGCTCTTTCAACTGTCAAATGATGAGTGAAAAATAAGCTCTCATATAAAAAGAGAGTAGCTAAAAGTTGGGGATATATCCCACTGAAATGTCTTGTAAAGTCACCAAACAAGAAAATACTTGCAAATATTTGAGGAAATGCACGTATTTGACAAAGCATAATATGCAGATACGCAGAGTGTAACTTTCCACCCCTGCTGATAGAAACTGGTTGGTCATCTCTTTTGTACCTCCTTAAATCACATCAAACTATGTGGGGATCAGTTAAGGTGGCTGATAATGAGTTGAAAATTATGATCCCAGCTGTGAAGTGGCTGTTAACATCAGCCCCGCCGCCCTGATAGACCCCGAGACTGACTGAGAGGAAGAGGTGTGTGTCGGGGGCGGGGGGATGTTTTATGTGTAAATGTTAAGTATTTTGTGTTGTTTAGAGGTTTTAGTCGATAACGTAGCACTCCCATTGATAAGATAATGACAGTGAGCTCTGGTGGTGATCACAGAATGGATTCGAGGCTGTGCGCTCAAGCTGACCCTCCGTCTGTGCGCGCAGTGGAGGGGAGAGCCGGTGCTAATAGTTCATTACCTACTGAAACTGGAACACTTCAAAGGCTCTCAGTGCTTTGATACCAACACACCCAACATGAAACAAAAGAGAACTAACACCTTAAAGCCTGTTAATATCTTCTGGAGGCTTTTCAAACCCAATAAAGTCATACTCGGGTAATGGTGCTGTCAGTGGCGCTAACAAGCACGAATATGCCTTCACTTTAACTCTTTAACTTCTCTGTAATGACTGTGGTCGTGTAAAGGTATTCGAATGGAGGACTTTTATTAGTAGTAAAACGATTTCCATGTGCACTTTTACTTATCTGAATAATGTGAGTAATTCTTCCGACACTACTGCAACAGTATAATGTACTGTTGTATTTTGCAGTGCTGTAAAGTAATGCCGGTGTTCCATGTACTCAAATACTTCTACATTACTTTTTTTTTAAGTGATACTGTGTTTTTTAATCCTTTATATGTATCGTAGTTTTCATATTCGGATTAATAATAATGGTTATAATTAAAAATGTCGTCTTAAATTTGCACACGCGATAATGTAAATACCTGTTAAAGCTGTCATGGTCGCACTCTGCCATAACCTCCCTTACATTCTTTAAGTTTTACTCATTTAAAAAAAAGAACCAAAACCCATATTATACAAAGGTTAACAAACAATTGGTTCTAGTGTCAAACAATAGTAAAATTGGTCAGTCTGATTAATTCACATTGATTATTTAATTTG
The DNA here is from genome assembly GCF_965226115.1 of Aulonocara stuartgranti. Taxonomy (NCBI): domain Eukaryota; kingdom Metazoa; phylum Chordata; class Actinopteri; order Cichliformes; family Cichlidae; genus Aulonocara; species Aulonocara stuartgranti. The sequence continues at coordinate 7,087,788 of NC_138945.1, read as the reverse complement.
CAGTAATATAGAGATCAATTGGAACTACCTCCCTGCATTAAGCACTTTTACTTTCATATCCCAAGTGCTTCTTGCTTATAGAGGTCTGAGTAAGTCTGATTATTGTTTAATGGTTGATTATATAGTCAGGTTTTTTTTTTTTTTAAAGGACTTTAAATGTGCATGTTATTTTACATTAAAAGCACAGGATCAACTCTTTATGAGCCTGATCACATCATTTAAAAACTAATCACTGTTAAAGCTCCATCTATGGCCTTCAACTTCAAAGAGTATCATTGTCCAAAGAGTAATTTACTATATTATAAAGATTTACTTTTTGTTCCTTAATCATCAGACATTAAATTTTTGAAGCTGAAAAATATGTGGCCAAGAGAGAGCTGGAGTCTATCTAGGCTGCCACAGGGCAAGAGGGAGGAGACACCCTGTGAAGGTGCAGTGTAAAAATTAAAAAATCATTAATGGGAAAAAAATGTTATAGTACTCACAAAAAATGGGACTATGCACATGGTTCTGAGAACATGAAGCTCATTACATCATTTCAAACTTAGTTCAAAGAACAATCCAGTCATATATCAGAACAGAAAAGCCAGATTGAGGTGCATTTATTTATTGCCAGTTCAGCTAAACACTGTTTTACAGTTACATATATTTCTTTTGTTACATGTATCTGTGCGCTGATTTTCTCTGCAGTGTAAATTTGTTTAGTTTTGCTACATATGAAGCAAAATAAATAATATTTGTTATTGTGTACACATGTAGAACTATAAATGTTTAAGGACAGAACAGTTGTATGCATTTAAATATGTAACATGACCCCATAAAGTCAAAACATACGGTGTTTTGTATTTATCACATTAATATTTCTCCGACGCACCATCAATCCTGAGATTAAAACTGTGTGTGTTGTTTTTGTGAAGAGGTTTTGAGAAAAAATCTTTTGGGGAAATTACAACAACAACAACAACAACAGCAACAACAGAAAAACTGTAGCTGGCTGATTGGTATTGTTAGGAGTTCAAAGGGGAGCTGGTCATTTGTTTTCTCCACTGCTGCCCGTCTGTCTGTCTGAATGCTATATGACCGGGTATCAGTGTCAGCTTGCTCCACCTCGTCACCTCCCTCCTGATCTGTCACAGGACGCAGTGCTTGACTTCTTTGATGTGAGGCCTGCTGAGGCAGACAGACCAGAAGCAGATGAGAGGCTAGGAGACGGGATGAAAACACAGCTGCAAGCAGAGACAGCGAGACATGTCAACAGTCTGTGTTTCTGTGACTCCAGCACTTAGAAACTCATTACATGATTCATAGGACTGTCAGAACAATGACAGACACACCTGTCTGACTACATAGTTACTTATGAGATATTAACTATGCAGTCAATGGGAGAGAACTGTGAGCACTTTAAGGTCAGTAAAGTAGCAGGAACACATCAGACTGTGTCCTGTTTACAGCCGTCTTTAGTTTTGGCTTAATGTTTGTATGTTTTATGTTTTGGTTTGTTGTTGTTGTTTTTGGTCAGATTAGAAATTAGAAAAAGATTAGAGGGACAGCTCCGGTTGTGTGGTTTGGAGTCACAAGGCTGAGATGTTTGGCAGATGTGCAGGGGACGGGTAGGGTATATACTGAACAAAAGATAAATGTGGAGCTGCCAGGAAGGAGGGGGGGGGGGGAGGAAGACATCAGTGAAGGTTCATGGATGTAGTGGAGGAGGCCATGCAGAGGGCTGATGTGACAGTGGGATAGGGTGGGATGGAGGCAGATGATCCACTGTTGGCGACCCCTCCGAATGGATGGTCACATTATTGCTGTTATGTTTTTCTAATTTTCCGGTATGTCACAGGGCTAATGCAGACAACCAATTTAAAATCACCAGTTAGACTAACCCCACAAAGTACAAGTCTTTGGACTGTGGGAGGAAGCTGGAGTGTTCACAAAGATGGGGAGAACATGCACACTCCACACAGAGGTCATGACCACGTCGCAGATTTGAACAAAGGACTTTCTTGCTGTGAGCTGACAGAATTGTCCACACCACCACTGTGTTGCCCTTTTTTAGGCAATGATGATCATAATGTGAAAATCTGACATGATACCAAGCTAAATCTATAAATGCCAAAATTTTGATTAAACCCATTCAATTTTTTAGCAACAATCTGCAGACCAGATGCAACTTTGCAATATGCATTTCTAAGGGCCACAAGGGTGTTCTAATATTTCAGTGAAGTCACTCATCTTTATTATCTGTTCAAACTTCAGCTGGGCCTGTTTTTTCCCTACTTGTTTCTTTAACAGGTAACATTAGTTTATTCAATGAAAGCATCTTCCTGCTCTCTGAACTTTAAGACCACTGGTCTCTGTTTGCTCACTTTAATCAAAACTTCACTGGTGTTGAGTCAGGTCCCAGCTTATTTTAACAAGATTATTATCTACCCAATTAAAAAATGACACAACAATACAAAATCAACTCTCTTCTTTCCTACTCTTTCCCGACTAATCAAAAGAAAAAAGGAACAACATATATATCTGCATATATGATTTGGAAAACTTTTACAGTAAATAACCTTTGGATTCTTGATCATTTTCGCTCTGACCTTCACAGATCTCGTTCTATGAAACAGCCCTTCTTGGAGTCTCCAGTCCATCTTAATATGAAGTGATGCAGGAAAATATTCTGTTCTGCTGATGTTGGACAACATCTGCCTTTGACGATGCTGACCAATCACTGGGTGTGATTGGTCAGAGACTGGGTGTTTGAAATGTTTCTTGTCATATCTGAGCAAACAATTCTTTTCTCTGGCAGGATTTTACAAGGTTTCTGACTGAGTATTCATATTTCACACTAAGAGTCTGAAACCTAAAGGAGAAAGTACCTTAGCAAACAGTGGCCCCGAGTCTCTGGAAGCCTCTGCTTGAGCTTGAGATCCATAGACTCAGAGGGAAAAAAAGGAAAGAACTCATTTTGTTTCAGTCTTTTAGCATTTTTGTTTTAAATGTAACTTTTTGATATTTATGGCAAAGTATTTGTCATAAATATGGTAAATAGAGTTTTACTTATTTCTTCTTTTACTTTGGCTCCATGGGGTTTTACATGATCTCATCAGTCTCTGTTTACCTGTTCATGCTTTTTGTCCTGAAACACAGGTGGCAGCATGTTTGTAAGGAGCATCACTACCTGAATAAAATGTTAAACAAACTGAAACAGATAGTAAGTTTTATTGTCTGTCAGTGTTCCTTATCCACGATGAAGGACTTGGTTATCCTTGCTGGCCCCAGTCTCAGACCACTGATGTCTGCTGGGGAACAGTCTCCTGCTGGCCCTGTCTTTGATTGACTCCATTCAGACCCTTTCATCTCTAATGGGCCTGTTTGCTGCTCTGTTATGGAAACAAACACACCTCGACCCACCTTCCCACTCCCATCCTCTCCTCCCCCGCAGTACCAGAGGGAGACTCATGTCCCAACAGAGCTGTTGTTCAGATCTCTATAATAAATATATGAGTCTTCATCATCCCCGGCCAAATCTCCAGTAAACTCATCTTCAGGACCAAGGCTTTGAAGATTCAAACTTCAAATCAAAAACTACAACACAGGTGTAAAGATCATAGGCATCACAACAGAGAATAAAGAGCTTTATGCACACACAGCATACTTACTGAATAATAATTTTGATAGTTTCTTGGAAATTACTGATAAGCCATAACTGATTGTTCTTTATAACAGATAGAGTGCAGCAGAAAATGGCTCATTATATTTCTGCCTCTTGTAGTAAATGGATTCTTCAAGGCTGTGATGACACCTAATAATCACTGAACTCTATTTCTGCCAGTCTCCAGTTGTTCCCCGCCCTGTCTGTAGCACAGTCAACTAAAGTGTCCTTCCCTGTTCCATTGATCCCTATCAACCCCATCAAAGGCTCTGGGAGCTTTGAAGGGACCAGCAGGACTGGTCCTGGTGGATGAGCAGGCACTGCAACTTTTCTTATCAAACGGGGGATGCAGGGCAGCGTGGCTGACAAGTTTTCATTTCTCCCAAAAATCTATGAGCTGGAGCCAGTGTTCCGATGAAGCACACTTGAGACTTTTATGCAATGCTAGTGGGGAACATCCCTGCAACCATGAAATGTAAAAGAGAACAATGTGAGCCCTTTGAAATAAACTCCGTACTGAGTGGTGAAACAAACAACAAAAGTGACTGTCATAGGTTTAAGCCAAAAATACACAAAATAATATTTTTCAAGTCTGTGATAAGGTCTCATTATAGACCAGCAGCACAGGTGGAAATGTTTTAGAAGTGCCTCCCATAACTGCAGATCAGAGGAGTGCAGTGTTCCGCGGGAACTTTAATAAACACTGTCTGAGACAGTATTGTTTCAGATCAGCCACATTCTCATGAGGTCCACTGTTAATTCACTGGGCATTTCTGCTACATGTGAAATACTTGTGTGACAAAGTGAAGAAACGTGAGTAACTAAATAAATGCATTTTTTTCTTTAAAAGAGAACTTTCACCCCTCATTCCCAATTTTTCCCTGTACATGTTATTATCTAAATCCCAACTAGGATGAGGATTCCATGTGTGTACAACAATTTAATCCAGACACAGCTGCTGTTACAAATTCTTTGTCATAATGCCTAAAATCATAAAGCCTATCATTAGGTGGCTTATGCTGCTGTGATATCACCGTCACTCATAGAAAAGTTAGAAAAAAGATAAATATATAGATAGAACAAACTACAACTAACAGTGGTTTACATAGTTCTAACATTGTCTTGCTGATCGCCCAAAATTAAGCTTATAGTACAAAAGCATAACTAATAATATGAACAGCTGACCATTTCTTTATCTTGATTAAATAAGTAATTTTACTAGTGGAAACAATGTTTACATAATGAGAAATGATCACTTTTAATGAGTCACTATTAAAAAGATCATTTAAATCTGCAACTAATAATTGATGTGTTGGAATACTTTCATGGTTTTAGTAATTTGTTGTAGTAACAGTAACAATTAATACGTTTTAGTAATTGTTTCAGTGACTTTATCACAAATTGTGTTAAATTGGATATTTAAAGGATGCTTTTTAAAAAAATTCACAGACAAATAGATTCGTAACTGAGAAAGAGTCTGAAACAGAACTGTTGTTCTAGCTTTTTCCTAGTCACAACTCCTGCTGTTCCTACATCCACAGTTTCATTCATTTACATTCACAAATGCATGAACTCATCTGTTCTCACAGCAGCCCAGACTTGTAGTCTCCTCAGTGCAGGACAAAGTCATATCTCCTTTTGGTTCACACATACGGTGTCAGCAGTCACATGTTAACGAGGATTTATGGGAACATAAACTAAACCTGCTCCTCCCCATCTCTCTTTCTGCCTTTTCTTGCTTGCAGTAGCAAAGCTGTAAAGAACTGTGTTTGTATATCATACTTCTCATGGGTCCCTTGTTTTAAAATTTATTTTTTTTGCATAAAATATCCGTTCCTGGAGAAGTGTGCACATGTGGAGAGAGTGGACTTGAGAGAGATAGAGGTGTGAGCAATGACACGGCCTTTGATGTTAAAATGGTATTTAGAGGTTAATGAGGCTGTGAAGGAAATGCCACATATTCGCTTTTTTTGTTGCTGCCTCTTTCACTCACTCACACACACACACACACACACACACACACACACACACACACACACACACACACACACACACACACACACACACCTCTGTAGCTCATAAAAGGGTTGGATTAAAAAAAATCTCTATGTAACAATTAGAAAGTAGCAACAAATTTAAGTATACAGGTATGTGGGCACATATATGAATACTTCTCTGTTCCACGAAAGGAAGAAAGGAACGTTGAGGCAATAAATGATGAACGGACTGGTTTTTATATAACGCTTCTCTGCTCAAGCAGTCAAAGAACTTTACACAACATCTCTTATATACAAACATTTTTTACCTTTTTTTTCTGTGTCCCAGCGCTTTCTAACATTCATACCCTTATGCTAGAACATCGAATACTAGTTGGCCTTCTCTACCTCCTGAATTACAGCCACCCAGGAAATACATTTTAAAAGACCAAAAAAAAAAAAGAAAAGTAAACTAGGGCCCATCAGATCATATGTATTGCAGTGTTGCAGAGAGGTGCAGAGACTGAAGTTGTAGTAGAACGGGCAATATCCTTATAATTCTGTTTAGAACCACAAGATGGTGTAGTGAGTCAGTGTGGCTTCCAATCTGCCACAAGTCCAACATAAGTACTACTACTACTACTACTGATACTACCACTACTACTACTACTACTAATAATAATAATAATAATAATGCATTTTATTTAATGGCACCTTTTAAGGCACTCAAGGCACTCATCTTGTAAGCACCCCTTACAACAAATTAAATGCCCAAATCAGACCATGCATAAAATAACAGTTGAAAAAAATGTCAATACTGAGGAGGCTGAGGCCCGTGGTTCATGGTGTCATGGTCACAAACACCTACTTAAAGTAGGTTTAGGTCTTGCCACAGCGGCCATTGTTGTTCCTGCAGCTTGCTGGGCCATCTCAAAGCTTTTCGGCTGAAGTGAATGTCCTGCTGTTCTCTGTGGGATCATGCTTATTATCTACTTCAGCCCTACTGTAATTGTGGATGTGGACCAGTTACCTTTTAAAAGCAGTAATAATGTTTCCAGTTTTCCACCTGTCTTAAATATGCTGTGCTTTCCTTTATGTTCAATTTTATTTTGCCCCTCACCCCCCAACCAGTCATGGCAGAAGACTGCCCCTTCCTGAGCCTGGTTCTGTCGTAGGTTTCTTCCTGTTAAAAGGGAATTTTTCCTTTCCATTGTTGCCTGGTGCTTGCTCTTAGGAGATCACTTGATTTTTTTTCGGATTTAATTTAATTGACTTGAAATTAAAAACCTAAAAATTCAGGTCATGGGTTCACATAGTAGAGAGCACTACATTTGTTAACTGCACTTTAAAAAAAAAGAAAATTGCAGTTTTTTTTTAGTTCTCCCTACTACAAAAACCACAAATAAAAGCAAGGCAGTTAGCGGCAAATCAAAATAAAGATAAAATATACAAATGTGTGTTTATTTTATATATAAATATAAAATAAACACATTTTTAAAAAATCCACTACTACGCTGTGTATTTACTTCAGTGAACACTTGTATGTTTTTGTGGTAGAAGAATATAAATTGTCCAAATATGTGAGGTTTTTTTTTTTTTTGGCAGCACGGTGGCACGGTGGTTAGCACTGTTGCCGCACAGCAAGAAGGTCCTGAGTTCAATTCCACCATCAGGCCGGGGTCTTTCTGTGTGGAGTTTGCATGTTCTCCCCGTGTTTGCGTGGGTTCCCTCCGGGTACTCCGGCTTCCTCCCACCGTCCAAAGTCATGCAGCTTGTGGGGATAGGTTAATTGGATAAACCAAATTGCCACTAGGTGTGAATGTGTGAGTGAGTGTGAATGGTTGTCTGTCCCTGCCTGTTGGCCCTGCGACAGACTGGCGACCTGTCCAGGGTGTAATCCGCCTCTTGCCCTATGACAGCTGGGATAGGCTCCAGCGCCCCCCGCGACCCTGAAAAAGGATAAGCGGAAGCGAATGGATGGATGGATGTGAGTTTTTAAATTAGCACTGAAATAATAATACTGTGTACTGTGAAAAAAAAAAGAGACTCAAGTTGTTCAAATGCAAAAACGACTGACGGGGATGATGTAAGGTGAGAGTGAATTTGTAAATTTGTACTGCAACTGTTTGTTTTTCTAGAAAGACAAAGCCAGAGATTAGAGAAGACTGTATAATGTTAATTATTAAAGGAGCGAGAGAGAATAAGCAGAACTTAACCACATGAAAGTGGGTCAGGGTTACATGCAGCAGAAGGTTTAGATTTCTTAATAAATCCAGATCGTTCATCACACAGTGAATATTATTAAAACCCTAAAATTGTTACACTGCTCAGGGCAGTAAAACAGAGGTGGAAAAAATGTCAGGTAGTTGAAGGATGCTGTTTAGAGAAAAGGGTGATTTCCTTTTCTTTATGTTGGTGCAATTCTGAAGTAAAACAGTGAGAAGTTTTCAAAGGTGCAAAAGCATCCAGCAGACTGTTTATTCCATTCTAGTAGTAAAACCCTGTGATGGAGAATCATTTATCTATTCCTGTCTATCATCAGGAAGACTGTCAACTTCACTGAAGAAGCCAGTTATATCAGTGTTCTTAATGTTGAGGAATAACGCTAGAACAACAGATAAGATCGAGAACATTAGAGTTTCTCATTAGAGTTATCAAGACATGATGCAAGGACCCTTGTATAGTATTATAGTATTAGTATTAGTGATAGTGTCCATATGTATATTAATCACCCATCAAAATAACATTTAGGGACAAAGGATAAACTGAGTTCGCAAACTCAGGAGGTTCAGTCAAAGTCCTTATTTAGCTACCCACTGTAGCAAGTACAGTGGGTGGTGCTATTATTATAAATGAGTAATTTCACTGAAGTATTGATCATTTTTATTCCACCCCGGTCTACATAAAAGTCACATTATTTGGATTTTTGCAGAAAGTCTTCACATAAATTGCTCCATAGTGTTGCAGTGGGTTTTGTCTCATTTTAGTTAATATAATGAATGTTGAATTTTTCTTTCCAAAGTATATTGTTTAGATTTTGTGTTAACATACATTTTACATTCAGCTGGTTCTTTCTTTTGCTTTTGAATCTTTGTTTTTTGTATATTTTAAAGCATAGTTTTATTTGTGTGACCTCTCGTGGTTCATTTTCTGTTTTGAATTTGAATGAACCTCACCTGTATCCTTGTGTATCATCGTTTCTTGTGAATTCTTATGCGTCAATTACCTTGTGGTTACATCCAGATGTTTTATACGTTTTTATAGAAACAAATATTGGGACCGTTTCCCCCCCTTGGCCACATCCTTTGTTGGCTTTTTTATAACACACATTCACATTCATTCCAATAGTTTCAGCAGTCTCTCTCCAGGAATTTGCTGATATCTGTGAGTCCTTATTTTGAGACAAATCTTTATATTGAGATGGTGATTATTGTATACTCTCGCTAATCCGTTCCAAAGGTTTTGTGAAAAACTAGCAGGAAATGATGAAAAGTGCAGTTACAATACAAGGGAGGTCCATATCAGGTTAAGGCAGGGGTGGGGAACTCCAGGCCTCGAGGGCCGGTGTTATCCAAAATAACAGATGATTCAAATGGCTAAATTACCTCCACAGCATTTCTTGTAGTTCTGCAGAGGCCTGGTAATGAACTAATCATTTGATTCAGTTGTGTTGACCCACGGTGATATCTAAAACCCGCAGGACACTGGCCCTCGAGGCCTGGAGTTGCCCACCCCTGGGTTAGGGTGTAGGTTACAGAGTACCTGTGTAAAGAGGTTCCACAACACACTTACTGTGGGTGACATTACCTTGGTTTGCAAGAACACTGAGAAAGTTTGGAGTAACTTTTGACCGGGATATGACTTTCAGCATGCTCATTAAACAAATACCCAGGATTTCCTTCTTTAAGTGGAATTTTTTTTTTTTAATGAGAAACATCCTGCCTCAGTGTGATGCTGAAAATCTGGTTCTTAGATTTAAAACAACGTATTTTTTTTATTGCAGGCCTCTAAAAAATACAGGCTTAATTGTCGTTCCGGGAGTTTCAAAAAGTAGAAATAGAAACAAAGCCTGCTGTCAAACCCTTCTCCACTCCCATCTCATCCACTATCCAGAAAGAGCTCTGTTAGCTCCTCTTTAAGCCAACCTTCTTATGATTCCTCACAAACATGTGGTTTCAAACAGCAGGTGGGTGGGACTTTCCTGCTCACAGTTAGAGATATGTTTCTGAGATTACAATACTGGAGATAACCGTTGTCAGTGACATCTGGAACAGCTTCCCATAGTGTGAGAGGCAGGGTACAACCTGGACAGACCACAAGTATGTCGCACAGAGAAACAGGCAACCTTTCGCGCCTATGGGTGATTTAGAATCACCAATTAACCAAACCCCACTAAGCGCACGTCAGGACCTTTTTGCTGTGAGGCAACAGTGCTAATCAAACGTTTCGAACAGAGTTGGAATTTCTTTACCTGAATGATTGAAAATGCATCAAGACATATTTATCATGAGAAGCATTACTGTAACAGTATATATTGTATATCAGAAAATAAAAACAAGCAGGTCTTCCTGAACCTTTTATATCTATCAGTAGTGCACAATGTATTGCACTAAAAACTGCAGTCTATCTTTAGTGTGGTTGAACAGAAGAAGAACTGATATGGAAACACTCCAACGCAAATGTTTAATTCACATGCGAGATCTCACACTGTATATTCTCAGAACAGCTGAGTAGGTTTCTTTTCAGCTATATGTACAGATAAGGTGATAAGGATGCTGCTGAATGTAGGTCATCGTGACACAGGTGTGGATGTGGTGAAATAAACCTAACAGCCATTTTGTCTTTACATAAAACATAACAGTTTTCAATCCTCTGAGTAAGGTTTATGTGAGCGGCACAAAAATACAAGATGTGTGATAAAATGCAGCATTATTGCATATCGTTATTATTATTATTGTTATTGCCCCCCCCAAAAAAGTCCAGGGAGGTAGCCAATAAGATCAGCTGTTAGCATTGATTAGGCCCCTATTGCCCTGTTGTAAAAGCTTCTTCACCCTGCTGCCATGTGGCAAGAGGTACCGGAGCATTTGGGCCCTCACTGCCAGACTGCAAAAAAGTTTCCTCCCCCAAGCCGTCAGACTCCTAAAAAAATCAGTGACTGGACTGACACACACACACACACACACACACACACACACACATATACGTTTATACATGTCACTACCTCAAGCATTTATCTGTACAGTGTCATGTACACACAGACTTTCATACATCAAGGTTTTTTTGCACAACCTACTGTCATTGTTGCACCTTTCTATTGCACTGTTGTGTCTGCAATGTGTTGTATCTGGTGTTGCACGTTATGTAGTCCTGTGTTGATTGTGCCTTATAAGTTATATGTAGCAGCATAGTGTTGGAGGCGCACTGTCTCGTTTCACTGTGTACTGTACCACTGCACATGGTTGAAATAACTATAAAGCCACTTGATGGCTCCTGCACTCATAAAATCTATAAAATTCTATAATCATATGTTCCTTATCGCATATCAGTTGTTTGTGTGCGTTTTGTGGCCCAAAAATTCATAAATTATATGTAAATAGGAAGTCTGTAAAATTTCTGAAATCACACTGTGACTGGAAGCAAGGTTTGTTTTCACTCTTTCAGTTATAAATTTCACATTTATTAAAAAAACTAAACAGGCTCAGTTCTGGTCAGTGGATTTCATTAATAAATAAAATTCTGTATTCATGTAATAAGAAGATTTCAGTCAGCTGAGTGGGTGTCATCGTTGAGTTCAATCATATAATATTTCTTTAGTAGTTACACAGCAACTCCATGCCATGAGGCCGCCCTTCCAACAGACGCATTTATTCTGCCCTCCAGCTCTTGCTTGCATGCAGTGTAGCAGCTGATCAGGCCACTTCAAGCATTTCTCTCTGATGGAGGGATGTACTCCAGACCAAGATAAGCAAATATCTCCTCCTCTGATGTAGCTCTCAGATATTTATTCTGTACAAAAGGAAAACAAGTATGATTCCATCACGCCATCTTCATTTAATTAAGCTGAAATATGGCAGGTATAATATGCACTTAAAGGAAGAAGTAGAAGTAGTTGGCATGGGGAAAAAAAGGGGGGGGGGGGGCGCTATTCTTTTCTCAAGGGTTCACATGAGAAACTGGAAGTGTAGTGAAGGGTTAATGCGTTTAAGAGAAAAGAGAAAATTAATACTGAACAGAACTGAGTCCCACTTATTGTTGTGGCCCTCCACAACAGACCCAATCACTCACGCAGCCACTTTTAACTTAAAAGACTTTCCTGTTAGAAGCAAAATATCTGTTGCTTCTAACAGTTTGTGGAGTGATTTCTGTGTAAAGAGCATGGGACAAACTTCCTGCTGAAATCCAAATGTGTTTCTTAGTGCTCAGAGTACTGCCTTGCCTCAACAGTACCTCAAGAGCACTTCTGCTCCCGGCTTCAACAGTGAGCAAAACTAATAAAGTATATCTTAAAAATAGACTCTCTAATCGCTAACACTACAAAAAAAAGGCTTTATTTTTCTTTTTTCGATTTACCTGTGTATTATCAAATAGGGCGTGACTGCTCAGAGACATGTTCTTCTCGTGCCCAGCCCAACGTCGCAGCTCCCTCTCAAACAACTGCACAGACAGAAGGAACATTAAACAATATAACATAGAAAAGCAGGGAAAAAGAAGGAGGCAATAGATTTTTGAAAGAGGACAAAGGTCAGGCGTGAGCGATCACCTTGGATCCGGTCCAGCCCAGCACAGCAAAAGCAAATTGACTGATCGGAGAGACCACCAGGTCCACCCTCACAGCTCTCCATATTTTGTGTGATGCAGCTTCCATCTGGTAATTCTTACTGAGCTCACATAATTGTTGATCTGTGTCCGCCTGCATGTGAGGTCTGAGAACATCCTTGGTTTTCAGATCATTTTGCTCCTCTGGCTGCGTGCTTTCTTGTTCCTTCCCTTTGGTCAGTTTAAAGATGGAGAAACACCTTTCAAAGCGGTCCATGTTGGAGGCAGGCCGAGCAGGGCCATCCTTCGACTCCAGGTATGAGTTTCTGGTAGTTTTCTGGTACAACAAAAATCCCTGAATAGACAACAACCAGTTCAGATCAGAAACATATGTCATATAGAGTTGTGAGGAAAGTTTATATGAACTCATCATGGACCTGAATTCACTGCAATTTAGAGCTTTCAATTACTGCTTTGAAATATTCTTTTTCCAGGGTGAATGATTGCATAGCATGCATTGGATGCACAAGTTTAAATGCATTTTGAATTTTCTAAAATCCAGAGGGACAAAAATTACATATACAGACTCAATATATACACACATACAGTCACTTAAAGCTTTAAATAAGTGGCGCTGAAGGTTATACAATTTCTTTTCATGACTTAACTACAACTGATACTTTCTCTTTGGAAGCATAAAAAAGTTCTTGTTTAACAGTATTCATTGGACTGAAAACAGTGAGAACAACCTGAAAGTAATATAAACTCTGAATGGAGAGTGTAGATTTCCACAGATTGTGAAGGTCTTTTAGAGCCATTTCTGAATAATGGCAGATTCCAAGGTCATCAGTTCAAACAACTGTATGCAAGTACAAATTTTCAGGCGTGTCACCACTTTTCCAAGATCTGGAAAAGAGCCAAACTGTCACCCTGAGATGGGAGGAAACTGTTTAGGATGATTAGGAACAATCCAGAAACCACTAAGGCTCAAGCCTGTCATTCACTGGAAACAGCTGACCTCTGACCTTGGGTTCAAGGTCACCAGGATTCAAACATGTCCCAGATATTTAGCAGATGCACCTTTAACATCAATTTGATACTCATATGTCACCTCATTATCAAGTTATCACATTCAGACTTGGGTGTGTACGCCGCCTGCACACCAGGGTGACAACAATATCCCAACAGCCCTTTACCACTGAGAAGTAAAAATCTGAATCAGAATAGTTTAACCCCAGAGGAAACTGTGTTGATTTGTTTCAAAGGATTTAATAAATATCAATTGTCTCAAAAGTTACCTGTGATTCCAACCAGGCGACCACTTTAGGCATCAGTCCCACCTCTTTGCCTTCCTCTGGGTGCGTTATCAGAAAGTCAACATCGTGGCCCGTCAGCTTCCCTCTGTGAAAATACCACAGTTCATATTTCTATTAAATTGCAGAGGGCAAGTTTAAAATTTGATTTGGTTCAAGAAGTGTTTACTTGTTGCTCATGTAAAATTTTCTTTAAACCGCATGTATAAACAATAATTTTGACAATATAGAGCTCATTGAGATATTTTAGGCTGTGAAGATTTTGAATGTGCTATCAGATGTACTGTGTGCGAATATTTGTGCTTTCACCTCCTGAATCCTCCGGTCAGAGCAACTTGTGATCCTGTTAGCACAGAATCGACAGCTTTCTGCACAATCTCCCCGATGGCATCTGCTTCTGCTTTAGTGACCGGCTCGTTGAGGTCATCGTAGTGCTCAAGACCTTGATGATGAGAGTGTATTTATTATTTTTTAACAATTTTATTTTATATAGGACACGAGGAAAGGCGAATTACCAAGCAACCAAGTGAACACATTATTTTTTTTAATGCTACACAATGTCATTAAAAAGTATTTCCCAACTTCCACACTTTCTCAGATATCTTTTTTTCATATTTATCATTAACAGGTGATTGCGACTGTCAAAAATCTTTAATATTAGACCCATCTCATTTTGTCAATTTTGATGATCCCCAAGACTTTTAAGGCAATATTATGTGGACTGATGAGCTGAACTGTTTGGGGGTTTTCATAAAAAGATCAGTCAAACATGGAGGTGATAGTGTGACGGTATGGGGCTGCTTTGCTTCTCCAGGACCTGGACTGACCAAAATTGATGGAACATGAATTCTGCTCTCTACCAGAAAACCCTTAAAGATAATTATGACAGCAAGTCTGTGAACTCTAAGCATGCTGCAGTGCCTTCAATCCAACTATTGTGTAAATTGCTACCAGATTTTTTTTTTTTTTAAATCATGCAAAGAATTGCTTTTTGTTTTAAGATTAATGTTTAATTTGTTTCTCACCTCTCCTCCAGATTGCACCAAGCCTCCAGCTGGCCAGACAGGAACTTCCAAACAAGTCTGGCTCTTTTTGGCCTCCTTTTATGGTAAAGTTCCTGGGAGGGAATGTGCCAGGTGTAGTGTGAAGTGGGGGTGGGGTTTCATGAGGTTAAAGAATCTGTTGATGTTGAACGTTTACAGAGTTGGGGAATTTTCTAAATATATTTGTGTTAATGTTCTCACTGTTAACTTATCATCATTATATTTGAATGACAGATTGAGCATCGTTATTAATTTGTTTAATTCTTAATTGCTATTTAATTCAAGGAGTGGGAGGAGCCACTGGTTATTTAGTCGTGTGCCGAGTCACGATGGAGAGTGGACCATAGTGGCTTACATCAGGGGCCGTCGTTACAGTAGTTTAGCCCACTGCAGAGTTGTTTCTATTTAGATTAGGATCATATTTCAGGTGTTATTTGTTTCTCAGTAAAGTCTTTCTAGTTTGAGTTTTTATTTAGTTGGCTGTACTGTATTTGTGACACATTAGATCACAGATGTGAAAGAAAGAATAAAAAGACTGGACTGTCAGCTTTCAGAACAACATATTGCTGCCTCCACCACTCGGTCAACCCTCGGAAGAATGCCTAGCCACAAATAGTGTCATGCCCTGCAGCTCAAGGTCAGTTGGGTTATGCAGCTGGATAAAAAAATTAAAAAAAAGGAGTGTCCTAGTCAAAGTCTGGACTCAAGTCAGATTGAGAAATTCTGGCTTGACCTTAAGACAGGCCGCACATGCTTGCAAACCCTCCAATGAGGCTAAATAGTTTTTTATTTTGAAAAGACATGTGATGACTTTTTTAAGGCCCATTCAAAAGAGAGACAGACACACAAAGACACAAGAACTCACCTGACATGCTTTAACTTGGACACCAGTTAAAGAGGAGACAGCATACATACGCCTGCTCTGATCATTATAGTAAGAAAATCATCCTCATTCAAGAATGCCAAGAAAAACGAAGCTAACAAACCTGATTTTTGTGCTCGATTAAGTGTTTGTCCTGAATGTCGTAACTGCTCAAGGTTGTATATTCCCTCTCTAATCCATCGGTCAGCAGTTTTGGCTCCAACTCCAAAGATACCAGTCAAAATCTGAAATACATTTATTTAAAAACATTAAGGACAACAGTACATTTGTACCACTTTGGCGCAGGGCCTAAATCGCCCTCCACCTATGTGTTTGCACATGACCCATAGCACACTGATGAGCTAAACACAGTTTTATAGTAAACGTTATTCTTATTTACAGCCCCTCCAAAGAACAACAGAAGGCTCTGTCACCATCTTGCACGTAAGAGATTCAAAGTTTACATGGTTTCAGGACATACTTATGGTGTGTGTCATGTCATTGCTAACTCCTGATCATAGAACAGTGATAAGAGCAGGAAAGTTTAGAGCAAATCAGTATTTCCTAGATTTGAGTTGCTTGATACAAAATCTTTAAATAGTGGATAACATGTTGTGTTACAGGTTGCATAAATAAAACTAAGAATGTTAGTCATTAGATAGATTTTTGCTTGCGATTACAAGCCAAATTCATGATCTGTGTACATTAAGCAAAACTGTACAGTGAAAGCAGTAAAACAGTTGATATCATTTCATTAGAAAATGAAATAACTATATTTTCCTTCAAAGTGGGGTCTATTAAGCTTTTCCTTTTCTGTCATAAAAGCATACAATTACAGTAACAAATTCCATAATATTGTCATCTCAAGCACACAGCTCTGGCTATGAGCACTGCTGAAGCCCCATCCTCCTGCTGTTCAAACCTTCTTTGTGAGGGACAGCCAATAAGAAGAAAGTTGGTCTACAGGAGATAAAACTGGGGTTTTTTTGGCAGAGAATCAAGTATAAAACATTCAATGATAAGTGAGAAATCTGAATTATTCAAAGCTACTCCGGTAAAGCAAGAAAAAAAACCCCCCCAAACAAACAGGTTTGCAGCAAAGCAACTGCCGATGCCTGTCTCAGCAAGAAAAGCCCCCAGCATCCAACATCAGCATGGCAGGGATGAAGGCACTTATATTGCTTAGTTATGACAACAGCATTATCATCCTTCCAGTAGAAAAGGGTGCATGCATGGTTTTGCTGAACCAGAAAGACTATCATAAGAAACTTATGAGCCTCTGAAACAAGACCCAGGAAGTGGTTACAGGAAGAGGGTGATAGACTGTCTGAAGCGGTTAGAACAAGAGAATGCTTTTGACCAGACATCATACCACAGGTTGCCAAGGGCAAGCTATGCAGTCTGTATGGTTTACTGAAGATACTAAACAGGATATACATTTAAGATCAATTGTCTGTATGATCAACTCGGTCACTTGTAACATCTCAAATTTTCTGGTCTCAATCCTCAACCCATTGGTAGGCAGATCATCGGGTAGGATATGAAAAATGACAGGTTAGCCTTCTTAGACTGTAAGATTTCCATCAGTAATGGGGGACATTTAAAAGTTGATGTGTATCATAAACCAACGCAAACAGATCAGTATTTAAGCTTTGACTCTCATCATCAACTGGAGCACCTCGTTGGTGCTCCAGTTGATGATGTTATTATTAGTAGTATTATTAGTATTAGTATTATTATTACAGGACGCTAAAACACAGAGCGAACGCCATCACCACAGACAAGCGGCCAGGGAAGCAGAAGAACATCCTACCAAGAAAGCCCTGATTAAATGTGGTTAGCCCAGCTGGACATTTGTCAAAGCTGGAATGTTGTCTAAAGAAAGCTCCTGCCTGCGCCAGAAACTGGTCCACCCCAAGGATTGGGTCCCCCGACACAAACAGAGTAAAATAGTCTACACTGTTAAGTGCCAGAAAGGTTTGCCATGATTCTGAGAAACCAAACAACTTCTGGCTAAGCAGATGACACAAACAGAAGAGCTAACTCGTCAGGCCAGGACTCTGCAGTCTATTCACACCTACAGACCAGTGGACATTGTTTCAATGATGAGGATGTACACATCTTGGACAGGGAGGAATGCTGGTTTGAGCGGGGAGTCAAGGAGGCCATTTACGTGAAAAGGGAAGAACCATCTCTGAATCGAGGAGGGGGGCTAAGGGTTATTCAAACTGTCATGACCTGTCATGGTCATGACAGTTTGAATAATAATTATCAAGAGAGCCCATTGTTTGCCAGTGGTGCTAGTTTCAGGTACTGTGCAAATGTATTGTTTGTAAGGTTGACTTTTTGAGTCAATTGGATGAGTCCGAATGAACAGAAACAACCTTTTGGGAGCTTGAGTTAAAAAGTATTAAGTTAGAAAGGAGAAGAATAATTTTATTTCCTAGTGATAGCTAAGTTGGACCTATTCCCTTTAGATTTTTAACAGCTGCTTTTGAACAAGGGGACACACCTGCAGCAGATTTTAAAATGCCTGAGATACCTTTAGTGCTTTGTACCGCTTTGACTGCTTGGTGGATTCAACCTCACTTGACACTCCATTCTCCAAAACATCCTGCAAGACCAGAGAATTTAAATGAATTTAAACTACATCTTGTTAGGGGGTGAACATGGAATGCTAAAAATTTTCACTTACTTTTATAACTCTAAGCGAGTGTTCTCCAAGACAAGGCAGACCCCTGAGCTGTGACATGCTTATCACCTGTGTGGGGAGCGCCTTCATCAAGGCAGCAGCTCGTCGAAAGGCAACGCCTCGTCCGTCCTCATTATTGAGCTCAGCGTTTTCAGCTAAAACCGACAAGGCATCCTGAGGCAGAAAATGCAGTTCTGACATATGTGTTAGCTAACATGGCACCTAAAATCAGACTTCTGTGTTTGCTTGGGGTGGGGGGTAGAGGGCTTACAGTCAAGTTGCTGTTATGGTTGTCCAGAGTGGTTCGTCTCTGACAGGCATAGCTGGATACTGAGAACAAAGCAACCTCTGCTTCACTGATCTGCTGCTCCTGGAAGACAAACATAAGGACTTAAAGTCTTCAGTATAACCTGAAACCAATGCCTATTTGGTTTAAAATACATGTTGGTTAACTTAAAGCTAGCTTTGGAATGGATAGAGCAGGAATGATTACAGCAGGGTGATGTTAAACTTTTGCAAAAGCCGAACCTCAAATCTGTGGTATGTGCTAGGCTTCATGTCAGGAAAAGCCAGCTTCATGTTTAAACCAAGCCTAAAATGTCAAACTCTTACCAAAAATACATTTTAGGATTATACCAAAAACTCATTGGCTAATAAACCAAATTATCAAACCAAATTGGTGAGGGACATTTAACCAAGTATAGGGTTTTCTGACAGACCATTTTCTTGCTCCATTATTCACTGTGGTCTGAGAGTAAAAATTCTTTGTGGTTCCGAGCTATTGTTCCCATTGCGCTCCCAGAACACTCACAACTTTGGAAATTCTCACCTTGACCTGAGCCTCCCCTGGCTGAGGCCTAGAGTTTCTCAAACATGCACACTTGCCCAATTTCTTCTTACCATCATACGTGGAAGAAACAAAAATGAGTGAGTGCATCAGAGACATACAAAGTTAAGAGGCTTGTACTCTGTTGGGAAACGCAATTACCTGCCTGCACTGCTAAACCAGAAAGCATTGCAATTTCTGACTGAGGAAACTTACAACAGTTTCTGAGGAGGAAACCAGGGAAGTCCCCAGGAGTGACAAAGAAAGCAAGAAAAGCAAGAAACAGTTGATTCAATTTTCCTTCAATTCAATTCAGTTTTATTTAGCATCACAACAGTAGTTGCCTCGAGTTAGTGAATGAGTAAAAGAGAATGCCAGATGATAGGCATAAGTGGAGGACAAGAAAAAACATCTGTCAGTCTGAGACGGGAAACTCGCTACAGTTATTTTTTAACAAATAAGTGTAATAGTAAACTTCAATGCAGATGGAAGCCTTTTTAATGAATGCGGTTTATTAAAAGTAGCTTTGTCAGGAGTGGTCACTAGATGTACCAGTTTCTGCTCATTTTGAATTTGATGGCAGCAACATATGTCAAAAAAATTTGGACAGGGCTGTGTTAACCTCTTCCAGCAAAAGACCAGCCGATGGACTTTTGTAAGAGGAGTGTTGTTGTATTGTTGTGTGACATAGGATTCTACCGACTCAACAGTCTCAGGTTTTAGATTCGTTTCATGTGAAAATGTTTTCAACCGGTGAAAGGTCTTGACTGCAGGCAGATCAGTTCATAGCCATGCTGCTGTAACTGATGCAGTATGTTGTTTAGCAGTCGAATGTGAACTATGCAAGGCCTTCACTGAAAGTAATTTTACCATCTCACTGCTTTTTGTCCTGACATAAAAAATAGATGTGAGCATTTCTAAATTCTAATTATAACTTACCATCTTCTAGGAGTTCACTCAGCTAATGATGAAAAACTTAATAGACCTCATAGTTACTGATCACAGATCAATGAAACAAAAAGTCATTTTTGGCAATTTAGTGTCAATAGACAAATAAAGCTGTATAAAGACTGATGGTGTCAGTGTGCAATTACTCCCTAATGGCAAGTAAAAGCATTTTACGCATGATATGTGATTTGTCACTTTATCATCAGAGAGTTGCTCTATAGGTTACTATTACTATAAACTGCTTGTATTTATTTAGTACATATTTACATTCAGTGAAAACACCTATTACTACAAAACAAAGCCTCAGATTTTCGGTTTTGATATCATGGATGTGTAAAATGAAAATGTACCTGTAGTTTATGTCTATGTGTTATCTCCACAGGATGACCAGCACGCATGCTCTCTGTGTACCAGCTGACGTCCAGGAGGTGAACTCTAAGGCTCTGACCCCTTCCCTGAGACTCTAGCCACGTCCTGACCTCAGTGCCACAGTTATTCTCAGAAATAACATGTGTGACGCTTTCACTGTGGAGAAACAGCAGATTAAAAGTAGAATGACTCATACACTTTGGATTCTGTGAAGGAGGGTTTGAAGACAGATTTACCTTAATACATTTCATTTTAGGCTTCCGCGAAACCTACATTTTCCAAGTTATACTTGCTTTCCCGTGACATTTGTATCAGTGGATTTGTGACACTTCTCACCTGAACACGTCCGCCACCTGAAAGCCTTTATTTCGTCCGAGTTGAGAGAGGAAAAATCTTCGGCTGGCTCCCATTTTTCTTTCCAACAGGAACAAAACAACTTGAGAGAACTTGTTTGGTACCTTATGTCCACTGCTGTCACTCACAGTATTCCCAGCATCCGAGGGGAGAGTTTTTCTTCGTTTTAGTGGCACCATGGTACACAACAAAACTATTTAATAGAACTCACTGGGTAGTTTGACACCAGGTCCGGTTCACTTTAGTCACAAGTTCATGACGTTTGTTCTCCTAGCTTGTCTTTTTCTTTAACTATTTTTGATAAAATTACAATTTCTAAACATACGACACTGTAACCTACATGAATGAACCTGACTCACTGGGTGAGGTTTAAGCTGTGAGGTAGGTTTGTGGGGAAAGATCCCCAATTTCAGTAACAAACGTGAATGACTGCGACCGGATGCAGCTGTGTAGCTGCTGCACCGGTGTCTCGTCACTCCTCCTGTGCACTACCAAAATAATTCCGACTGGAAATGATCGGAAGGTTTTATTTTATTTATAAGACCTCCACGTCAATTATTATTATTATTATTATTATTATTATTATTATTATTATTATTATTATTATTATTATTACTTGGTTACGCAGTGTGTATCCATCTCACCCTATCTGTTCTATATAGAACAGATAGGGTGAGATGGATATTAGAAGAATATTAGAAGAATATTCTTCTATTACACCAGCTCTTTCCATATCCTCCTTTACTACATCCATAAACCTTAGTGGTGTACGATACTAAAAAATTTGGTATTAGTCCAGTATCAAGTAAGTACAGGTACAGCATTGTTGATACTTACCGGCGCTTTTAACGCATAAAGGCTGTTTATATAGGAGACATCAGTTTGATATGATTTATGAAGTGAGTCTTCAACAATTTGCAACTTCTGAATCCATTTTAATGACTGCTAAATAAACTAAACTGTTTTGTTTTGTTGTGCCTCCATAGTCCTAAGAAATCTAGGGTAAAAGTCTGAAGATAAAAGTCTGAAAATTTCACTGGTCTTTATTACTATCAGAATGAATCTGAATCTGTAATTTTGGACATATACTGGCTAGTCAGAATATGAAAATAAATAAATAAATCAAGCAGTCCTGTCCCATAATTGAGCACACACTAATAAAAAAAAATTGCAGTAACAAAATAGTGGGTTGAATTTCTCTATTAAATGAATTTTCACAGTTCATTTAAATTTCACAATACTTCAAAATAACGTACATTTATATAGTTCGTATGAAATTAGAGAAGGTTTAACTGAAAATGCTCTAAAAGACTTATTTGATTATTTGAGATAGAGTGGCCTAAGTCTCGAAAATGAAAAATATGCATCAATTTATCAATATTATTTTCTGCCTTCCCTCTAGTACCTTCTACAAACTTCAGAATTGTGTTTTATTTGGATTAAACTATATCTACTGATATTTTTTTTATTATTTTGTGATACTATTGTTGTATTTGCTCAATCCAGTGTGAAAACAAAAAAGTAAAACCAACCAAAAGAAATAAAAACTACAATTAGCTGCTGAATCATTTCGTTTATCAGTTGTAGCTCAGGCTACAGCAAAAGGAAGCGCAAAGATTTGATTGATTAGATACATAGAGCAATCAGTAGAGAAATCTCTTTTCATAAGTAAAAAAACAAAAAACAAAAACAGAGGAACGTAGATTGAGTTACTATATGAGTTTATTTGATCATGTCACCATTTTATGGGATTTTAATGTGACAGCGTGATTTTGCACATAGATACGAATACCAGTGTTTAGGTTTAGGTTAGTTGTTACAACTGTTAGCTGTTAGTTCTGAAAGCATAGCACTCATTTTATTCATATTTCTGGACTGTCTTTGTTGTATGTTTTAGTTTCATAATCCACCTAAAAAAGTTCAGGAGGGAGGCCAGTTGCACACCTGGATCCTCATCCTGTTGTTATGTCTGCTAAACATGGATCACTCTGCTGTTTTGTTTAAGGGAGATGGCGTCCCTGCCATGGCAAAGATAATAAAAATAATTTAGATTTTTGAATAGAAATCCTTAATACTTAAATAGCTTAACGGTGCAAACATGTTAGCATCAAAATATTTTCAAGATGCGGGATTAGTAAAGGATATTTTATCTCGTAATATTTCAGGATTGGTTTTGTTATGCTTGGTGACTTAATGTCACTATTAAACTTAAATAAATGCAAACTAAAGTAATAAAAGCACTCTGAAGCCGTGCTGTACACGGTGTTCTCAGTCCTCTCTCCTCCCACTCAGTGTGATCATATGATCGCAGACTCTTAATCCACTTCCTCAAACTTTAAAACTACCAGTGTGTCCGGTCCAGCCGGATCACGCTCATTTTCCAGCAAGCCTCCCCTGTGCAGGAAAGCAAAGCTGCTGAACGGCAGCGGTGGCTTCGTGTAGCACCAGGCCCGGCGCTGTGGTGTCTCAATGGCAGACCTGAGGATCAGAGCTGGTGCGACCAGAAGCCCACAGAGAGGAGGCGGACACTCCGCTGCCTTGTCCCTGGTCACGCTGCTGTCTGCGCTGCTCACCTGCGGCGTCAGGTGTGCAGAAAGCGACAAACCGAGCAACATTATCCTCGTGCTTGTCGACGACCAGGATGTTCAGATAGGTGGGATGGTGAGTGAATTCACTCTAGAAATATACAGCCTGTCATTCGTGTCGGTTCCTCAGAGACTTGACAGTTTCTGTAGTGAGGTCATGCAGTGCTCATACTGTTTGAAACGTCCTGTTTATGGTCACCTGATACTGAGTTTAGACAAACACACGCTCTATTTTCTTTCTGTTTTGCGGGCTAGCTCTCAGATTTAACCTCCTCGGTGCTTTGAACCTGTTAATCAGTTAGTTGAATAGCTGAACTGTCAGATGATGAAAGAATTACAAGAATTGTGGGAAGTTTATGACTTTTGAGAAAGACAGGCTGGATATATAAAAAATAATAAAATTGAGCAAATAAAACTAACAATTAAAAATGCAATATATGCGAATTTATTAAAGATACAAATGTGCGGTCACGGTATTGATCTGAGACTGAACTTAAGGTCATTTTTGTGATTAGTTTGTACATATGTGTTAACTAAAAGTTTCATCAAAGGTGCTTGCTGGGCTGGTGTGAGGCGACAGTGCACGAGTGTGCCACCCACGCTCTTCATACTTTTTTTTTTTTTTCATTTGTCAGGCGTCATTGGAAAAAACAACGTGTTTTTATGAGTTGCAGCGTTAAATTATGGCTACAGTATCTTGTGGTACAAGTTTGTATTACACGAAACTACAGCCAGGCCCGAGGGCCTAGGACCTTCAGTTGATATCTATTCTACACAACATGCGGATGTTTTCTACATGAAATAATAGCATCTTTTTTATGAAATTTTGTTAGGACCTACTTGGTTTTGGAATTAATCTATTTGAAACTCTGGAAGTTACGACAAGTGTTTTTAACCTAAATGTTAAGTTCAGCTTCTAACATGCTTGGAAAGCAGATGGGTTCTGAAACAATTGCTCAGTTAACTCTATTCCTGTTTCAAGTCCTACATCTGTTCCTGTGTGTATTTTTGCTTATAAGTGACGTGCAACCTTAAAGGTCTCTCCAGTATAAGCACATTTATGTTTGCAATATTTTGCTCAGAATTGAAAGCATTTTTTTTTTTTTAAAAAAAAGGAGAAATCTGGAATGCACTTAATGTATTTTCAAAAGCTGGTACCTGTTCTTATTAGGTCCTGTGAAATTCTTTACCAGATGTTTGGAACCACCAGATATTTGAATAATCCACAAAGATCCATTCACAGAAAAATGGTCAGCTGATCAAGTGTTTAGCTAAAAGAGATTACTTTATGTGCCTTTCTAGTAGATGTTTCGACAATAGCTAATACTGTCATAATGTTTTGAGTTTGTGCTTGTAGCATCTATTACTTCTCCAGTACTGTCATTATGGTGTGAGTCACTTTGTCTGTTTCTATTGCACAGACACCAATGAAGAAGGCAAAAGCCTATATAGGAGACGAAGGAGCAACATTTGTGAATTCTGTGAGTATCTTATGCAGTACATATACTTTTACTAGACTACATTTCACAGGGAGACATTTATTTTATTACGTTATATTTTCCGACAGTTGTAATTACTTGTAGATTGAAGTGTCACACAATAAATCACATTACAAGTTTATGAAACAATATATGTTGGTGAAAATTAAACCACTGGTTCCCAAACGTACTTATTATGACTTCCTTTTACAAGTGTCTACTTGGGGAATCCTGTCATTTTTCAGATGTGAGCAGTTTGACTAAGAAAGAAAAATTCTTTTCTTGAAGTGTCAGAGCAATTGGTGGGAATCACAGACAAATACAATATATAATATTCTGATATGTTGCCCATGGTAACGAAGATATTATGATAATAATGAATCAGATACATCAAATCTGCAAAACCACATACATTGCAAGACAATAATCAAAGATATGGCACAAGATGTGTGTATGAAAGCAAAACTCAAATGTTCTTGAAGCACTGTTTGCACCAGTGATTACACAATAAATGAGTCTCATATCCTCCTTTCTGCTGTCACGCTTCTCTCCCTCCCCCTTTCTCCCTGTTCTCACTTCTTCCTCCTGCGAAGTTCACAGTCACGCCACTGTGCTGCCCCAGCAGGAGCAGTATTTTGACAGGTCGATACCCTCACAATCACGAGGTGAGAAACAACTCCCTCAACGGGAACTGCTCCAGCCTTCAGTGGCAGAAAGGCCCCGAGGCAGAGGCCTTCCCCACCTACCTCAACAAACTGAAATACCAGACATTCTTTTCTGGGAAATATCTTAACCAGGTTTGTACATGTATATACTTTTATAAGCATTATACACGTCCAAATGCTTCCAAACTTCAAAACACACAGGCAGTACAATGAATACACCGTGCTTATGACTGATTTTTTCTGTTCTAAATGTTGAAATATTGTTGGGAGCCCAACAGTGTTTGTGTTGTGTTTTCATTTTATTCACTCACGTATTTGGCAGAGACTGTGACATATCACAGTCAGCAGATACAGCTAATGGAGATACACACGTCCCACAAGGTGACTCAGCAGTGATCGCTGACTCATTACAAAACAGTATTCTGCAGGACTGTCAGTATGAAGCCCTGAAGATGCTTGTTACATCATTTCTCTTGAAGCCGACTGAGCTAACTGTACCTTCTACTTTCAGTATGGTAGCAAAGCAGCAGGAAGTGTTGGCCATATTCCACCTGGCTGGGACCAGTGGCATGCACTGGTGAGTCACAAGTAACATGTACATGCACAATTTCTCCTAAGTACTTCTGTCATGACACCTTTTGCTGCACTTACAGGTGGGAAACTCTCAGTACTACAACTACACTCTGTCAGTCAATGGGAAAGAAGAAAAGCACGGTGACAGTTACGAGGACGACTACCTCACAGACCTCATAGTGAGTAGTAATCAGACCCTCAGATTTGAAGTGGAGGGAGTTCATTACGTGGTTTATGTGGTTCATTTATCTTTGGTGGTTGATTTACCTGACTCTTATTTTGAGCATTCAATGCTTTCCAGCTAGGTGCTGTCCTTGACATCATGTGTGATATTACTTGATATCATTCAGCCGTCTTGAGTCTCTTGTCATTGGAGACCTTGTTTTGTCCAGAGATTATCTTTGAGCTGGAGGACATGGAGCAGACTGAGATCTGCCTTGATCTCGCCTTGAGGCGACTTTTGTTGTGATTTGGCGCTATATAAATAAAATTGAATTGAATTGAATCTGTTGCCTCATACTTCAGCTGGCTTTGCTGTGCTGAACATGAAGCTGATTGCATTTTAATTAGTGTCATAATGTACTTATGGAATAGTTTAAGGAAGTGTGGATAGCTCCCTACTTTACAACAATTATATGGTGGTGAATTTTGGTGGAACTTCTAAGTATTGGCAGTAGGGTCATGGTTGCTTTAACAACTTGTTGGCTATAGCTGCCAGCCATCAGCTCAGCTTCACATATACTGATTCATGTCACTAAACTGGACCTCATTTTTAATTAAATTATCTGAAAATAATATGAACTGCTGTCTGGTAAAGACTATCCAAGACGTTTTGGTGGCTGAAATTCTAATATTTTATTACTGATACTTTGCAAAAATGAGCAGGTATGCCTCTGTGCGGTTTGTTGAAGTCATTGGTGGCTGGTGCCTGTGTGGGTTTTTATTTTATTTTATTTTATTTATTATATGGTGAACACACATGCTTGTGCATGCACATGGATATGCTTTCTATTTATTACTGCCACACTGTGGAAATGTGGCAGTAACAGTATGTGGGAAATATTGTGTGTTTTGGGACATTTGAGGGTGAATTTACAAAAGAGGGTATGGTTGTTCACCTCTGCAGTCAGTCAGCTGCTGGCATAGAAACATAAAATGTGGTGTTTTTCTGCCAGTCAGCATTGTGACAGGTTAATCATCAGCTAATGCAGTAGCTGGCGATAAAAGGGTTGCAAGAAAGAAGCTAATATTAGAAAGGGCTATTTAGTTTCTGTGGGACGCATTACATTACATTCAAGTTTTGGTGAAAATGTTTGGTTTCTTTGTGTTTATATTTAAGGTTTAAATTTCACGCACTTGCTGCTTATCAGGTGACTCAAAGAATTTGTTTATCTTACTCTAGATTTAGTTTATGAGAGCTGAATGATCTTTGTCACATGTGCTGTTGTCATGATTGCTTGCAACAAAGAATAACGGTGGAGAGAAAGAATTGGTCCAAGGTGTGGCTTCATTTCATGAAGAAAGATGATAGTAGTCCTAGTTTTAATGTCTGTAAGCCATCAAGGCAGGTTCGAAATGTCAGTGATTTGCTGACACATTCATCCACACAACAGGGAAAAGCTGAGATTCAGCATGAGAACTTCTGTTTTCCAATCAAGTTTCATGTCTGTGACCGAACATAAATAGCTCTTATTATAAAAATACTCCCACATAGATAGGCTTGGTGTCTTTTTTTTCTTTATAAAATTCTATTCTGTAAAACAGGGAGGGAGCATTTTTTTAGCCTTGCTAACCACCGCTGCCCCACTGGCTAGTAAGCTGACATGTGAGTGATATTTGACATTCAGCTTTTGTTGATGTGTTACATCAGTTTTGTGCTTCTGTTTAAAGATGATGAGATGGAAGTCTTGAAAACAGTTTTCTTTTATGACACAAAAGGGAAAACGTAAATGAAACTTAATTAACAGGAAAAGATGTCATTGAAATTGACTGTTATCCTTGAATTTTACAGTTTGTCCATATTTTATATGGTTAACAAAATAAGTAATTTGCACCCTTAGAGTCATTTGAATTTTTGCAAACCCTTGCTGGTTAATATTTCACTTTCATTTTGACTCGAAGTTGGTTCTGTTGTGCAGCTGCTGTCCCACTGGCCAAAGAAAGCAGTAGTTTATGTGTATATATGGGCTCTCATACTAACTGATCTATAAATCTTAAACTTAGATGGCAAAAACCAAAAACTAAAATCAAAATTACATTTCAAATTGGGGAAAAAGAGAGTAACAGCCTAGAACGGTCCACTGTGGCTTTTGACCAACTGTATTTTTACATCCCTGGGTGATAATGACTTTCAGATGGCACTTTTGTAGCTTACATCATACATTTATACAGTTGGTGTTCATTTCTTTACAAGTCTGCTTGTTTTTGCCTAAGCTAAGCTTTTAAAGAAATGTAAGTTTTGCAGCAGTCATGTAATAAGTCTGTGCCTGTTTGTCAATCCAGCTGAACCGGTCTCTTCACTTCCTGGATGACAGGAGCCCTCAACATCCATTCTTCCTGATGCTGTCCCCTCCAGCTTGTCACTCCCCCTGGACTGCAGCGCCTCAGTACCAGAAAGAGTTCAAGGATGTCCAGGCCCCTCGAGATGGCAGCTTTAACAAGCCAGGGAAGGTATGCCTTTTCAATAATGTTATGCTATGTGTCTGGTGAAGTCCAGTTTTAATCATTTAAGGCGACTGGCAAGAGTAAAATCTTTTTTTTCAAGGCAGCACCTTGAAACAGTGATCCATGCTTTTATTTCTTCCCGCCTGGACTACTGTAACTCACTTTATGTGGGGGTCAGTCAGTCGTTGCTCTCACGTCTGCAGCTGGTTCAAAATGCGGCTGCACGACTCCTAACAGGAACTCGAAAAAGAGAGCATATAACCCCCGTGCTGGCCTCTCTGCACTGGCTGCCTGTGTCTTTTAGAGTTAATTTTAAAATTCTTATGTTTGTTTTTAAATGCTTTCACAGTCTTGCCCCGCCTTACCTCTCTGAGCTTCTTCATCCCCACATACCCTGTCGGTCTCTCAGGTCAGCTGACCAGCTGCTCCTGGAGGTACCGAGATCCAGGAGGAAGCTCAGAGGGGACGGGGCCTTCTCTATTGTGGCTCCAAAATTATGGAATAATTTGCCCATGCATGTTAGAGAGGCCCCTTCACTGTCCACTTTTAAATCACGTCTTAAAACCCACTTTTATTCCTTGGCTTTTAACCTCAGTGAGACTTAGTTTCTCTTTTAATTGAAGTAGTTATTTAATTAATGATTTCACTCTTCTTTTATTTGTGTTTTATTTATATCTCATGTAATTTTATTTTACAGTTCCAATGTACAGCACTTTGTGTCAGCTGTGGTTGTTTTAAAGTGCTTTATAAATAAAGTTGATGATGATGGTGGTTTTTAATTTTGTTTCTAATGAATCTTTTATTTTTGTGAATGCTTTAGGATAAACACTGGCTGCTGCGCCAACCTCCTAATCCGATGCCAAACAGCTCAATCACTTTCCTGGATAATGCATACAGGAAAAGGTACAATTGTTAAGCGTACGTCTCTTTTTGCATGAAAGCGCATAGTTCGTAGAAGACAAAGTCAGAATAGTGTCACCACTGTCAAACAAGAAAATGTAAAAAAAAAAATGGTAAAACTAGTTTTGTTTTTGTTTATTTTCTTCTGTCTTCCTCCTCCCCTCACCGCAGCCTTGTTCTGCCAGAGGTTTCTTCCTGTTAAAAGGGAGTTTTTCCTTTCCACTGTTGCCAAAGTGCTTGTTCATAGAGGATCATCTGATTGTTAGGGTTTTCTCTCTGTTTCCTTTGCATTATTGTAGAGTCTGTACCTTACAATATAAAGCACCTTGAGGCAAGCGTTGTTGTAATTTGACACAGAATTGAATCGAATTGTAGTTTTAACCTCATGAGCCAGCAGGGATAAAGCATTAATATATTTTAGCTGTTAGAATTCTGGAAATCACTCTTTGCTGCATCCTCTGATTTACAAAGTTTTTTTTTTTTAATCAATTATTTATTCAACTACCTCAGTTTTCTGCATGATGCTTTTGAATTTTATGGTATTGTATTTTTAAAAATATGGAAAGGATCCTGTGATCATCCTCCCTATTTGTCTTCATTGGGGTTGTTGAGGTCAACACCAGAGCTTTTTTTTTTTTTTTTTTTTTTTTTTTTCCCCCATAGATAAGAAATATTAGAAATTGACTTAGGAAGGACAAAGCCTTTCTTGAAACTGAAGTAAAATAGAAGAAATTAGAATGGGTACTCATTGTTTGGTCCTTTTTGGTCTGAAATTACATAACAAATAAACAATTAATTTTAATTGCTTGAAAAAAAATTGCAAATGACTAAAAGTTATGAATAAAATTTGTTCCAATGGGTTCAGGAAAGCAAAATTCCACACTTGCAAACAACTGGAGATATTAAACCAGTCTAAACAATTTAGAAAACAAAATCCCTGAATCATAGGAGTAATTGCAGTTATCTGCAGTTCCTCAGTGGTAAAATCAGTATTTGTGTTCAGTCTGACATATTAAAGCCTATGTCTGCACTTTAACTGCATCTTTATTGATTTCTTTAAAATCCATTTTGTTTGTGTATAGATCCAAAATTATGAAAATCATATCAACATCCAAATATTTCTCCACCTAGCATGTACATCCAAAAACTTCTGATGTCTCTGGCAGGTGGCAGACCCTGTTATCTGTGGATGACATGGTGGAGAAGCTAGTGAAGAAACTTGACAGTATAAAGGAGCTAAACAACACCTACATCTTCTACACTTCAGATAACGGCTACCACACAGGTCTGTTTTTGATAAACTCCTCCATTTAATCTTCGATTAGTTCATGCTCTGTACCTTCTGTCTGTGTCATCTTGAGCTGGATTTATACTGCTGGGTTACAGAAGACAGTTTAATTTTTAATTTTTAGCCCCCTGGCTGCATTGCATAAATGCAAGTCACCAAAACATTTTAAGTTACTTTTAGGTCCTTTTTTATGGTTTGTTTTCTTCAAGAAATACCATGGGTAATAGAAAATAATTCAATTTAATTCAATTCAGTCTATTGATATAGCCCCAAATTACAACAGCAGTCACTTCAAAGTGATTGCTGGGTGAAGGTCCTACAATAATACAGAGAAAACCAGAACAAAAGAACAACACCCTGTTGGCAATGTTGGCAAAGGAAGAACTCAGGAAAAAACTTCAGGCAGAACCAGGCTTAGGGAGGGGCATCCATCTACCACAACCAGTTGGGGGTAAGGGGAGTGAGACAGGGATAAAAGACACACTGTGGAAGTAAACCAGAGATTAATAGTAATTGATGACTAAGTGCAGAGTGATGTATTAAAATATAGTGAGTTAAGAAGAAATGAGGGAAAATTCAGGTCAACTGATCCATCCCTAACTAAATGCTTTATCAAAAGTCCCTCTCCCTCTTAAAGAGGGTGTGTGTTTCCTAAATCCAAGGTGGGAGCTGATTCCACTGGAGAGAGGCACGAAAACTGAGGCTCTGTCTCCGTTCTACTTTAAAAAAAAAATGATAGGAACCACGAAAACCAGCAGTCTGAGAGTGAAGTGCTCTATTGAGGTGATATGGTACTATGAGGTCTTTAAGATGGGCCCTGATTATTCAACATCTTGTATGTGAGGAGAAGGATTTTAAAATTGAGTGTGGATATAACGGGGAGTCAATAAAGAGAAGCCAGTACAGGAAAAATAAATCTCTTACTGTAAAGACACCATCCGACTCCAGATCATTGTCATGTACATGCGCTTCTAATAATGCTGAGAGATTTGTGTTAAAAAAACCAGAATCTGAGGCACTCTGCTGAACATATGTAATTGCAACATTTCTGTATCTTTTATGTTTAAAAAAGAAAAAATCTTCAGATTGGTTTGTCTTATATGAATGATAAATATAATAAACCCATATTGACCAATGACTGACCTGTCTGTATGGGATTAGTTCAGTAATAAAAATGTGCAAAAACTACAAAAACCTGTAAATAAACAGTAATGACAGCAACAAATAATCACCCAACTGAATGAAATAATTATTTTAAACCATCTGATGTTGTTTTAAAAGCAATAGCGGGTAAATTGTTTGTTACAGGTTACATTTGTGTTCCCCAGTCTGACCTGAGAGCTTATAGGTATTTGCACAGTCACCTGCCAGTTTACTGTGTACACCTTTCTTTGCATTGAAACCCCTTTTAACTGCAGTACTGCCCTAATTATTTATGGCCTAGATTCAACGAGATGCTGGAAACATTTCTCACAGTTTGCTCCATACTGACACGATTGTATCATACAATTGCTGCAAATCCTCTATTCCACCACATCCCAAAGGCACTCAATTATGTGGCGAATGGAGGGCATCTGAATACACTGAACCCATTGTCTGTAAACCAGTTTGAGATGATTGAGCTTCGTGTAGATCAGCAGTATCTCAAATACTCAGACCAGTCCATCTGTCACCAACAACCATGCCACGTTCAAAGTCACAGAAATCACCTTTCATCCTCATTCTGATGCCTTGAGTTGCTGCCTAGTGATTGATTAGATCTAGGTGTAATCAGCTGTACTTGCTGTTCCAGGTCAGTTCTCGCTGCCCATTGATAAGAGGCAGCTCTATGAATTTGACATCAGGATTCCGCTAATGGTCCGCGGTCCTGGCATAAAAGCCAAGCAGGTGCTGCAGGTCAGAACAATACTCCACTAAAACACACACTCCAGCTGCTTAAAAGCATATTAATGTCTCTGGAACTGTTTTTTGTTTTTTACCTTTTTTTTCCCCCTCATGTCTTTTTTTCTTCCAGGCTCCAGTACTGAATATAGACCTGGCTCCCACCATACTGGACATAGCTGGAGTCAATCTGTCGTCTGTGAATGTGGACGGGCAGTCTTTCCTCGCTCAGATGGTCAGCTGCTTCTTTACATTGACTCTCACTTATTTTTCCCTCATGCTAAATCTTAACCCAAATTTTATCTTAGGCTCCTTCATTGCGTAATGGCACTGCACGACCATACTTCCTTGTTGAGTACACTGGAGAAGGACAGCCAACGTCAGACCCTACTTGCCCTAAATTAGGTCCAGGAGTATCTGTGAGTACCTACAAAAGCAGGCTTCCTATTCTGGTCACCACTGAATGTAACATGCTTCCAGTTTCCAGTAATATTATAATCTCTGATTGAAAAAGGGGGAAAAAAAGTTATTTAAAATAATTCCTTTTTTCTCTTCAGTGTCAAAGTATTATGATACCAAAAAAGGGAGCTGAATACAGTAGAAGTATTTTCTCAGCCTTTCCACTGTTTTCCTCTTTGCTTTTTTGATAATGCACTGAGGGAAGACTGGATGCTACTCACTACTTGACTTATAATAGAAACTAAACTATAGCCTGGCTCTATTGAGCTTCATGATGTCAGTACACAGTAACTGAAGTCAGTTAATTGTTCAGATTCTATTAATGGCTTGAGTTAATGGTGCAAATTTGTAAGGAAATTTCCAATAAGTGCCTTTTAATAGCAAATTCAGAATAGATGGCAATTTTCCTAATTGGAAACAACTGTGGACTAAAGCCTAAAAATAGGGTTCATGTTGCCACAAAACATATTGCTCCTGCCGATTCTGAAAGTTTGTTGCTCTGTTCCCAAGAAACCTTCACTGTAACATTTTTCACTGTCTTTAGCAATGTTTCCCAGACTGTGTTTGTGAAGACGCCTACAACAACACGTACGCCTGTGTCAGAACTCTGGACAGCAAAATGAACATGCAGTACTGTGAATTTGCAGACAGTGAGGTACTCCCGGGACTTTTTTGTGTGGGGGTTTTGTTTTTTGGACACATTTTAGTGAAAGTAGATGTGAAGCTTCTCAGTGTTTTGTTTTGTTTTTTTTACCCCCCAAGTCGTATGTAGAAGTCTATAACCTGACGTCGGACCCGCATCAGCTGGAGAACATCGTGAAGAAGGTGGATCCCTCCATCCTGCAGATCATGAACCAGCGGCTCATAAAGCTCCAGTCCTGCGTGAGTGACAGCTGCCGGGATTACAAGCAAAAATAAGACCGCCAAAGAAGCTGCCAAACGATGACCACACCAAAGTCTGAAAGGAGGGTGGGATCAGTCTGTCCAAATTTTTACATATATGAGAGAGATTCTGACAGGAAAAAAACAAAACATGGTTGACAAATAAAGTGACTGGTGGCTGTATTCCACTTAACTGTGTCAGTTTCAGGGGCCCAGAGTCATTACTTTCTTTGGAAATTTGCTCTTTTGATGACAGGGACACAAATTATGCAACTTGTTTATATATACAGATATATATGAAGCCACCACTAGAAGTTTGGTTAGCTTAGCCTGTATTTGGGGGAAGACAGCTTGCCTGCGTGCAATGATAACGCAATCAACATTTCGTACTATCTACCAGTAAATAGAGATGGATTGACATATCTGGTAAACACTGATATCAGCCAGTATCGACCTTGTTGATTGTTATCAGCGTGTGCACGCATTTGCACTAAATGTTCAAACATTTAAAAATCTAAAAGACTTGTCAATTTTTTTTATATGATGTCGATAAAAGCAAGAAAAAAGACAACAAAGTAAACCTTACCCAATCGTTATCAGATATCGGTCAAAATGTTGGATTAAACATCAGTACTGGAAAAGGGTTCACAGTTGGTGTATTATCAGTGTACTTTTCCTTTTACGAGTCAAAATTTCTGCCGTCTTTCTGAGCCACACTCGTCTAGCTTCTCTTGTAAGTTTACTTTTGTTTTTCAAAGGTGCTACATGTAAGCTCAGTGTTATGGCATTCCTCTACCTCTCCATCAAGTCTCTGCAGTGAAATGGTAGACCTTATTCTGCACTCTTGGTGATCTGTTGGAAGTTGGAGGAACATCCTTACCAAAATTGGCAGCTGGTGGAGAACTGGCTCATCTACTGCTATGCCAGGCTCACCAAGACTGCAGAGTGCAAGGACTAAGTCCAGGTTTTGGAGGGACTCAGTGGCCAGTCTTCAATTTGAAAAACGTTAGATGGGAAAGAGTTAGCTGCTTAGCAGTGTCTGAAATTCCCATATAAAATACTTGCGTAAAGCACCTCTAAGATAACCTGCTTTCCCCATGCTGTCATGTGTTTGTGTATAAACTGCAATTTTCAGGCATAGTCAATGTCTTCTGAACATTTCACCATTCTCGGAAACACAAAATGTTTGATTCTTCTTCTTACTTTGATTGTGAGCAGTTAAGAGAAAGGTTTACTGCTACACTGAAACTGTGACTCATCATCATCGTCTTTGAAGAGTTGGTTTAACATTCTAGGGTTTCATTTAAATGCTTTCCATGAGTTGGATGAAGGGATTAATATGACTTTTTTTTTTTCATTCAGTATAAACATACCACCAATTATTAGTTAGCCAGCACAGAAAATTTAAGCAACTGCATGTAAGTAGGTTTACACATGGTTATGCTAATCTGACCAAACCAAAAGCTGCTTCTAACTGTATAATGTGGAGATGTATTGTGTCAATATTCTTTTTTGTTTTTGTTCATTTTGCTTTTTTTTTTTTTTTGTGGCAAAAGCTTAGTTTCCATAAAAGATCTTTGTACTCTCATAACTATCTCTGCAACCCTTTCAATGAAAGACAACAAAGTCTGAAATGTTCACCATGTCCTGTATCCAGTATAACAGTTTATTTTCAGTATTGTGCCTCAGATTTGAAGAAGGAACTCGGCTTTTAAAAAACTGAACTCTTTATTACTAAGAGCCTTTTTTTAATTGGTAGCAGGAACACATGCTGATATTTTTCATATGTTTTCTTATTGCAAGGAATATATTAAGGGAACTTTTGCACAGTGATGTTTAAGATGAACACTTTAATCCTGTCAGCCATATGTTCGCACTGATGTGGTGCATGTGCCTTTAAAATGTGAACAAATCTGCACTGTGATGAAACTGATTAAATTAAATGAAACATTTAAATGCACTTTTTTGTAGGTTTCCTTCTTAATGTGACGTTGTAGTGGGTTCAAGTCAATTTCCTTGGGGGGGGGAAGTGTACATTTTATAGTTGGCCTAGGTGGCCAGCTTTAATTCCCCTCCAAGATTATCAGGTAATTCCTAAAACCTGACAAAGTGTTTTGATCAGCTCGTCAAAGGTGTGTCAGGTAGAGTTACCTGTGCTTACACCAGGATTGACATTTGGCATAACTGAGCTCTGATTCTTTTCTTAGCCTGGCTACAGAGCTGAAAAGAAACCTGGGGCTATTCTCCCTTTACTTATGTTGGTTTCCTTTATCACTGATGAATAGTAAGATGTCTTAGTTTTGCAGAGGACTTTTTAAAAAGACTTTAACATTACACCTTAAATGCACATTTGAGTTATACAACTCAGTCAAGCATCTCTGATGCGTTGCCTTCTTTTGCACAGTGAAGATGGAACACCATTAGCAAGATAATTAACCTTTGAGATTTAAGTTCAGGTAGTGTTGTGTTAGCATGTGGCTTTGGAGATCATAATAGAAGAGGAATCAATTAAAGACTCTGGATTGAAAACTAATGAGACATGTTTCTAAAGACTGTAGTCTAAAACAAGACAACCACTAGAACCCTGCAGAGGACTGGACTATGAAGCTGCAGACCAAGAAAAACTTCACCACAGAGGAGACATCGTGAAGCCAGATGGAAGTATGCCAAATACAAACTGAGAAATATTATACATACTGGAAGCACATCCTTTGGTCAGATGAGAAAAAACTAGAGCTCTGACCTATTTTTTTTTGTTTTTTGTGAAATAATTTTGTTTCTGTATGCAAAGTAAAATAATTTAATCATCTGAAGAAAAAAAAAAAAAGGTCAGATCGTCTGCCAACATCACATTCCACAGAGGCTCCTGCCTGACCTCATCTGTCAACCTGTCATTCAGCATTGCAAACATGAAGGGACTCAGAGCCATCCCTGATATCTCTGTCATCTCACCCTGACTATGAACCCCTCTGTCACTCCTACTCCACACCTCATCTAACGAGCTTGAAAAGAAAGCAAAAAATGCAACATCATTCTTTAAAAAGATATGGATGGATGGGGGCTTTTCCATTGCTGAAAAAAACCCACTCAGGGTAGAAATGTTTCTTCATAGGATAAAGGTGATCAGATCCACACTCTCCTTTAAAAGGAGAGGTGAATCCAAATCACGACAACAAAATTGCCACACAGCATCCAGGAGCTCTGGATCTTCTTCCGGGAGGGGTTAGAGGTTCAAGTATTTCTTTTGTCACCTGTCTGTAAATCTGCTGATGACACAGTGTTTGATGTATTTTCACATTTTAAATACTCATATGTGCAGTTATGTCAATTTCCTTTGCAAACCAGCACTATAAAGTATCTCTTAGAATTCAAGGTTTTGATCATTTATTTAACTTCAGGAACAAAAGTTGATGAGCATTTTGTAGAAAATGCAACAGGTTTCACCAGCTAATTTTATAACAACAGTGATCTCCTCTCTCCTAACTTAAAATCCTTTTGAGGACATAAATAAAACAAATATTTGAAATCTGCTCATTCATTTTTCAAAAATCAAAAAGGTAGAAACTGGTAGCACATCTACTATCTACAGAGAAAATGGTAACGGACAGTTTAATCAGAGGTACTTGTACACAATCTTATCCTGCAGGGTCTGAATCTCTAACTTGACAGGGCATTTGTAAAAGTGTGACAGCAGTGACTCTGTATAGCCAATCAGGAAGTAAAACTTCTGTGGTGGTAACTTCTGTAGCATCACTGCGCACACATTCAGCAAATTGCCACGCCTTTTGATGACAATCTCATTGGCCAGGCACCCGTGGAACGTCCCAAACATGAACCTCCGAATGAAGACATCTTCTACAGTGCGTTCAGCTGCCCCATCCTCTCCTTTGAGGTTACCTATCAGCAAGAGAGAAAAAAAACTGGAGCTGTCGTGAAAGATTAAGAGGAATTTGGACTGAATTACACATTAGCTGCGGCTGATGGACAAAGATGTGCAAACGAAAAGATCACTGCCTCTTCAGCAAAATATTTATTAATAAGGCTCACAGTCACATTAGACAACATAAATCTTATTTTAAGTTTCTTTACCATGTTTAATATTATGTTTAGAGATATAGTTGAAAAGTTTAATATTTATCTTTAGGTCTTAATTTTGCTTAAATTATGCATTTTCTGTAATAAACTGCAAACACCATATGGAGACACTGAAAAGTATCAAAAGACAGAGCAGCGTTTGATGAAGTCTAAAAAGATTATAAAATGAAACCACTAGTTGCTGCTGTCTGGCTGTGGAGAGCACAATCATCATGACTCTATAAATTGTTCCCGACAGAAACAAGTGCACTGACGTGCAGCAGATAAAAGCTGTGTGCTCGGCCTCACTTCAATAATCTGAGACACTGAACTGGACCTGTCCTGTTCGTGCTGCAGTTTTGATGAGTGAAATTCTATTATTTTATTGCTCTGTTGTTTAGCATGTGTATGGTAATTAACAGACTAATACAATAAATTCTGGTTCCAAAAAGCCAACTGGGCTGCAAGCAAAATACTAACAGGGAGGCTTCAAAATGCACAGTGTAGAACCAACAGGTGATGTCACAGCGGCTACATCCATTGGTTTGCTTTATAGACCATCAAGTCAAAAAGAGTTTTGATAAGTCAAAAATCAGCTGTCTCTCCAGCAAGTCTCTCATCTCATGGTCAGACAGACCCAAACCTCATAGTTTGAGAACAGTTAGAGATGGTGGTTCTCGTTCTTCTACGCAGCCTAATCAGTTCTCCACTTGCTGCAAATTCTAGTTCAAGCTTCCAGCAAATCTCCACAGAAGAACAAGGACTGCTGATCTCCCCATTGTATCCAACTGCAGGATGAGAGACTAACTGGAGAGCCTCAGCAGTGGGTGAAGCACTGGGTCTTGCCAGCTTTTCTCTTTGAAGGTGCTTGATTGCTGTGGTTCTCTTGAACAGATAAAAATATTTAATCAAATGCTAAAATGAGTTTCGACTTGGAAAATGTGTTGGACACACTTTGAAAACATGGAAATGTTTCCCAGTATCAGTGTGTGGATGGCCTGTGCACAACACTTTAAGTCTGTGGCACAGGAGCATTCAAGCTAAAGTGCATAGTTTGGTTGGACTCAGTGATGATTGGTATGTTGTCTGAGAGCTATCCGCACCAATGACTGCTTCCATAAAAATCACTGAGTTAACTAATTCATGACCAAACATGTGAGAGGACAGTGTGCATAAAATCAAATGTGCCTAGCGAGAGCATATTCTCAATCTCAGTCATGCTTACTGGTGTGCTGTGACAGCCATCCTTTGCGGTGGCCAATGTGGTGAGGATGATGCGCTTGCTCATAGGTCACAGGTTTGTCTCCTTTCCCTACTCGGATACGAGCGGCTCGATTCTGTAAAAGAGAAAGACAAAAGAGCACATCTTGGGTATATTTGGAGAAAACACTATCAGACCCATTGAAAGTTAATCATCTATAACAACCTAACAGCCTTTGTAAAAGCAACAAAAAACCTCAAATTACTTTTTTTTTTTAAATGGTTGTGACCTCTGAACCACTCTGACTGTGGCTCCGGTAAAGTATCAGAATACTGTGAAAGTTAAAAAGATAAACACTATGTTAAACAGTTAGTGTTGCTGATACAACAGCCCTGAGAGGGTCAAGGCTGCTTACCTTGCAGCACGACACAGTAACATGGAGGCCCCTGCTTCCAGAGAAGCTGCACAATGAGCTGGACCAAGCTAAGGCGCTCTGCAAAACAGGTAATGTGGTGAGAGTGAAAACCAGTGAGTAAATATTGAATTGATGGTCAGAAATCATTTCAAAAGCAAAACGGTACATCTGGCTTCTCCCTTATTTCCCAATGGGGATGTCAAAGCATGTGGCTCAGCATGTTTGACTTAGCAAAGATAAGCTGGAAGTCCTTGCTGATGCAACACTCCTACTTAGCAGGAAGAGGTGTTGGGCAAGACAAGGCTTTGTAAAACACTGAAATGTCTGAAGCAATTGTGCTTGAATTGTAATACCTACTGACCACTCTGGCAGTCATTACATCTGCTAATGCTAGTCTGTGAAACAATCATGCATGCTAGCATTGGACAAACAAGAATACTTATTAAAACTAATAACTTATTACTACAAATAATTATAATCAAGACATCTTTTGGAGTATTATCCGTACAAACATTAATATTTGGATCATGACAGCAAGCTGTGACTGTAGTGAACAGTGGGTTTCAGCGAATTTTATTTTCTTCCTGTGTTAACATGCAGAGGCTGTTTCAGTTGCTTAATAATGTAGCGCAAAATATTTCAAACCAAGTTAAGAAAGGAAAATACAAGGAATGGAGATTTTCACTCAGGCCCTCAGGTCTAACATCAGTGTCTGATCTCATTAATGCTCTTCTTGATAAATGGACAATTATTTCCACAGACAGCCTCCTAAGTCTTGTAGGAAGCTGATTTTGCTGCAGAGGTGGAGCAACTCCCCACTAATGCTTATGGATTTAGCGTGGGATATCATGGAAGCTCCTGTGGGTGTAATGTGCAGGTGGCAAAACACTTTTGTCCATATAATGCATCTCTGCAACACAGTGCACAGATGTCTTGGACATAGTGTCAGAGATGTTGTATCGTTAAATCACAGCTAGTCTAAACTGTCTTGTGAATCATTCCTATTGCAAATTGTTTTAAAGTTGTGTAGTAACGAGTTGTTAAAAGGTATTTGTCGACATCTTAGTTGCCGTTCTTAGTATTCATAATACAGTTTCAGATATTTTGATAAGGCAAAAGGCTGTTATAGATGTTTCCATGTTTGATAATTCAGGTTCGTAGTGCCACAAACAAACACGTTTGGTTTCTGTGGTCATACAACGCAGTAGTAACAAAGTGACACAAACGTTTGTTACATGTCTGAAATTTTTGCTATTTATCATAGAAACCTAGGCAGCCAAGAGCAAGTTAGCTAACCCCTAGCTTAAAATTGTTTATATATATAAAGCCTTACCAAACGTAGCGCTAAATTAATGGGTGCACGCCGATAGCTACACGGTCAACAAGACTTCATGGAAATTAAGTAAATGTTACGGTTTAAAATGACTTTCTTACCAGCACCCTCACGTTTCCTATGCTGCTCAAGGACGCCGCCATGTTTTATTCAAATAATTAACTCGTGGTACTAAACTACAACACAGCAGTCACTCTGTTTATTACTGTATAAATAGCCGAAGGTTTACGAAAGCTCGGCAATAATTATAACACGTAAAAATAACAAAATTAACGTTTCTATACTGAACTTGAGCTGTATACTGGAACTGTTTTTTCCACAGGCAGTTTCCACAAGTTTCCACCGGACAACTATTAACCTGAACCAACCGGAAAGAGGGAAAATAAAAGTTTTAAGTTAAAGATGAGTGATATTCTAGAATCAGAATCAGAATCTTTATTGACATTGAACGAAAATTGTATGCAAACACACAGTTTAATTTACAGTTTAATTGCAAAGTTTTTCCTCACAACATGTTCTCGTACGAATTGTTTTTAAAGCAAGTTAAAATTCCTATTTTTAACAGATGCATTTTAAAATATAAATTTTGTTACCTAATACGTACTCTTTAGTTTTTTTTTTAATTTAACCATAGTCGTTATTTTAATTATTAATGATTAATTTGCTTTAAACATTAATATTATTATTGTGTATAATATGCATTAGTACAAAAACTTTTCTTGCATACTTGAGTAATTTTATAGTTATTATTATGTTTCTGTTATGTATTAACTGTGCTTTATTTAAAAAGAGATTCTTTGAAACCATATACCCTATTTGAAAACATATGTCACTTTTCTTGCGATTATTTGTGTTCGTTTATACTTCTACTTTATTTGTAGTGGGTCCACACTGCAGTGGTTCGCCTAACAAGTGAAGGTAAGTCTAAAGTTGCTTAGCCTATCTGTGCTATTAAAGAATAAATACATAAATATAAGTCAAGAACTGAAAGGGGGGGGGGGTCCTAAATGCGTGATTGTTTCAATTTATATGTATTAAAAAAATAAATAAATACACAAAAACACTACAAATAGCCATAGCTTGTGGTTTTGTTTTGTTTGTTTTGATACCCGGTATCCGATATTTGTCAAAGACTGCACACTTATTTTGAAAACGTTGCACCGGAAGTATTTGTATTGTTCTGGAAAGAGGAAAGTAGTTGCTAAGTAGCGTTATCCTACTCGTCCCACTTGTTTCTTGGCAAACTGTCATTATTTTGGTGGGATAAGTATTGGCTGGAATCATTTGAAGACTTGTTGAGAGGAATAAAGATTGAAAGCTGCGATGGCGTCGCCGCTGGAGATGACAGAGATGTACGATAATGCTCTTCTGGGGATCCTGCAGCATGTTGGGAACATTCAGGACTTTCTGCAGGTCTATTTTGGGTTCTTGTACCGCAAGACGGACTTTTATCGCCTGCTGTCGAGTCCCAATGATAAGATGGGTTTCCCTCCAGGTGTGGCAGAGAAGATGGTGCTTAAGGTGAAATTTCTCAACATTTTAACCTGCTAAATGTAAATACCTTGGCAACACACATGACTAAGTGTACAGTTTATGCACATGCATATTATTTACAATCACAGGTTAAAAATGAAGCTGTTATAATGTTACGTACACTTTTGTGGTCCTCGAGTTTTTTACACTGCAGTGATTCGTCGATGAATTAACACCTACATAATACAAAATAACTCCTGTGCTTGGTGATAGCCTTGCTGTCTATATGAGCCACAGACCTATAGCAATACATTTGTTATTGTCCTAAGACTGGTGAAGGTTATATCCTAATCTAGAGTTGTCTGCCTCTCAAATGATGATAAGCGATAACCTTTAAATCTTTCCTCAGACATATAAGTCATTCGAGAAGCTGGCGGAGCACGACAGAGAGAGAGCAGTGAGCAATCTGAAGAAGAGAGAGGAGACTAGGTATGTTCCTCCTGCAGTTCAGGAGCTGGAGGTTGCCTCTGAGCCTTGTGATGAAACCAAGCAGCAGAGTACAGAGGCGGTGCAGATGGAGAACTCCCCCTCACGTTCTGGGGATGTTTCAGCTCCAGCAGCCTCAGGCACATCCGTCTGCTCTCAGCAGG
Source organism: Aulonocara stuartgranti (assembly GCF_965226115.1). Classification (NCBI taxonomy): domain Eukaryota; kingdom Metazoa; phylum Chordata; class Actinopteri; order Cichliformes; family Cichlidae; genus Aulonocara; species Aulonocara stuartgranti. The sequence goes on along the minus strand of NC_138945.1, from coordinate 7,044,479 downwards.
ATAGCAGCAGCAGTCCAGCAATTTGTGGAGATCAGGCAGCTGCAGCCAACTCGAAATCCAAAGCAGGGTGAGTAGCTACTAGCGTTTTTTAACCTTTGAAGCATCTGTTGTTTTAAATATGGTCCAACATAAACATTACTCTGCACATTACAGTGTTTCAGTAAATGCACTTGTCAAGGTCAATTTTAGGCCTTAAAATGACTTTGTGACAGGATGCAGACTTTGGTGAAGGTTAGTTGCAGCGCTAACGCAGAGAGACAGACAACCACTGCACTAACATTCACACCTAAAGGCAATTTAGAATCACTAGTTAACCTAACCCTGCCCCTGTCTCTGGGCTGTGGGAGGAAGCCAGAGTACCTGGAGAGAACCCAGGCAGAAACAAGGAGAACATGGAAAATATTTATATTTATAAACTAAGACAGAAAATGTTCACTGCTAACCAACTTAGTTCTGCTGTACTTTGCTGTACTATATTGCCAGAAGTATTCACTCACCCATCTAAATAATTGAATTCAGGTACTCCAATCGCTTCCATGGCGACCAGTGTATAAAGTTAAGCACCTATGCATGCAGACTGCTTCTACAAACATTTAGGAGCTCAGTGAATTCCAGCATGGTTCCATGATAGGATGTCTCCTCTTCAACAAGTCCAGTTGTGAATTTTCATCCCTACTAAATATTCCACTGTCAACTGTTAGTGATATTATAACAAAGTGGAAGCAATTGGAAATGACAGTAACTCAGCCACAAAGTGGTAGGCCATGTAAAATCACAGGAACAGGGATCAGCAGATGCTGAGGTGCATAGTGTGCTGAGGTGGAGTCAATCGCTGCAGAACTCGAAACTTTACGTGACCTTCAGTTTAGCTCAAGAACAGTGCATAAACACACTCCTAAATCTTGTGTTATAGCTGCAAAGGATGGACCAATATCATACTCATACATATGAAGGGTGACAAGTGAATATTTCTGGAAATATAATGTATAACCACTCTGCACTGTGTGCGAGCAATGCTATGTGCAGACTAAAGTGCCTCAAATGTCAGCAATTTTGAAAAAGACAGAGGAGAAGGAATACGTGCCTCGATATTGGATGAAGTGATGTGTATAGGATATGGAATGGACAACTGTGTGATGTACTATACAGTGGAGCAAAAAAGTATTTAGTCAGCCACCGATTGTGCAAGTTCCCCCACTTAAAATGATGACAGAGGTCAGTAATTTGCACCAGAGGTACACTTCAACTGTGAGAGACAGAATGTGAAAAAAAAATCGATGAATCCACATGGTAGGATTTGTAAAGAATTTATTCGTAAATTAGGGTGGAAAATAAGTATTTGGTCACCTCAAACAAGGAAAATCTCTGGCTCTGACAGACCTGTAACGTCTTCTGTAAGAAGCTTTTCTGTCCCCCACTCGTTACCTGTATGAATGGCACCTGTTTGAACTCATCATCTGTATAAAAGACACCTGTCCACAGCCTCAAACAGTCAGACTCCAAACTCCGCCATGGCCAAGACCAAAGAGCTTTCGAAGGACACCAGGAAAAGTATTGTAGACCTGCACCAGACTGAGAAGAGTGAATCTACAATAGGCAAGCAGCTTGGTGTGAAAAAATCAACTGTGGGAGCAATCATCAGAAAATGGAAGACATACAAGACCACTGATAATCTCCCTCGATCTGGGGCTCCACGCAAGATCTCATCCCGTGGGGTCAAAATGATCATGAGAACGGTGAGCAAAGATCCCAGAACCACACGGGGGGACCTGGTGAATGACCTGCAGAGAGCTGGGACCAAAGTAACAAAGGTCACCATCAGTAACACACTACAACGGCAGGGAATCAAATCCCGCAGTGCCAGACGTGTTCCGCTGCTGAAGCCAGTGCATGTCCAGGCCCGTCTGAAGTTTGCCAGAGAGCACATGGATGATACAGCAGAGGATTGGGAGAATGTCATGTGGTTAGATGAAACCAAAGTAGAACTTTTTGGTACAAACTCAACTCGTCGTGTTTGGAGGAAGAAGAATACTGAGTTGCATCCCAAGAACACCATACCTACTGTGAAGCATGGGGGTGGAAACATCATGCTATGGGGCTGTTTTTCTGCCAAGGGGACAGGACGACTGAGCCGTGTTAAGGACAGAATGAATGGGGCCATGTATCGTGAGATTTTGAGCCAAAACCTCCTTCCATCAGTGAGAACTTTGAAGATGAAACGAGGCTGGGTCTTCCAACATGACAATGATCCAAAACACACCGCCCGGGCAACAAAGGAGTGGCTCCGTAAGAAGCATTTGAAAGTCCTGGAGTGGCCTAGCCAGTCTCCAGACCTCAACCCCATAGAAAATCTGTGGCGGGAGTTGAAAGTCCGTGTTGCTCGGCGACAGCCCCAAAACATCACTGCTCTCGAGAAGATCTGCATGGAGGAATGGGCCAAAATACCAGCTACTGTGTGTGCAAACCTGGTAAAGACCTATAGTAAACGTTTGACCTCTGTTATTGCCAACAAAGGTTATGTTACAAAGTATTGAGTTGTATTTTTGTTATTGACCAAATACTTATTTTCCACCCTGATTTACGAATAAATTCTTTACAAATCCTACCATGTGGATTCATGGATTTTTTTTCACATTCTGTCTCTCACAGTTGAAGTGTACCTCTGGTGCAAATTACTGACCTCTGTCATCATTTTAGGTGGGGGAACTTGCACAATCGGTGGCTGACTAAATACTTTTTTGCCTCACTGTATGAAAACAGTGAGATGGGAAAACAGAAAAAACATGTGTGAACTCTCTATTGTATTTGGAAAGTTTAGTGACTACATGTACTAGACTTGAGGCCTAGCAGAAAGCCATTAGCTGCAGCTTCCTGTGTAGCCACAAGACTCCAAAATATTTTAACTCCTCCATTTGTGGCAGCAACTTGTACACAACCTGTAGGGGCTACTCTACCCTTTTCTAGTCAAGGGCTGTGGCCTTGGACTTCAAGTTGCTAAATTTCATCCCATCCACTTCATACTTGGACTGGAAGCTGGTTCATTGCGACCTTAAGGTCATCTTGATGAAATCAACAGAAAGACAGCTTTCAAAAGAAGTAGAAGTAGTGACAACAAGTGACACTGGATCTCAGCCTCTGCTTCACTCTTAGGTGGAATCTTCCTGTGAAATTATAGTTTGAATGTGTTTATTTTTTGTTTGTTTTGTTTTCGGGGAGACAACAAAACTAAAATTGCTATTTTGGATTTGTTAGACTTGTATTAAATTTATTAAATTAAATTTTGTATGGGTGTGCAGGGTTTCCACCAGCTTAACAGTGGTTCTTACTTAACTTTGGTAGCTTCAAAACATTTTAAATAATGAGGCTTTGCACTAACGAATGATTTCTAATTTGATTCTGAAATGGCTCATGCATTTCAAAATGTAGTGTCAGTATTTAAGACGTTTATATAAAAATTGTGTTTGAATTTTGTGTTTTAGACGTCAAGAAAACTTCCAGTCCAATCCCGACAGTTACAATGGGGCAGTGAGGGAAAATTACAGCTGGTCTCAGGATTACATGGATGTGGAGGTCCGCGTGTTTGTGCCCAAGACGGTTGTTAAAGGCAGACAGGTGAATGCAGGTCTATTTAACTATGTGAGACACCAGTAATACTTTTTTATATAACACTTTACTTATTGTAACTGTGTTCACGGCCCACAGGTCAGTGTTAGTCTGCAGACCAGTGGCGTGAGAGTATGTGTGAGGGATGGAGCCGAAGACAAGACACTGATGGAGGGTGAATTCACTTACAAGATCAACACTGAAAACTCTCTGTGGAGTCTGGAACCTGGACACTGTGTGGTTGTGAGTACACATAAGCATTATCTAATTTTTGTAATAACAACAAGAACACTCCTGAAGAAAATGTGGCAATGAGTGCACCTTCTGCTATTTGAGTTATCAGAATATGAACTAACAAGAGGGATTAACACCTATCAGGAGCTAACATCTGGTTTTATGGTAGTAAAAAGAAGAAAGAAGGTCACTGGCACTGGCTTGACTGGCCTGACTACTGGCTCATAAGAGGCTGTCATAGCTGTTCCAGAACCAGAACTTGCTTCAAAGCTGATCAGCGAAATCTTAAAATCAATTGTAAAACACGAAGCCAAGCCAGGAGAGAGGAGGCGAGAGTGGCGAAGAAGGAATTGCACTAATGTAGTATGGAGAAATTAAAGATTGACTTTTCCATTTCAGAGTTTGAAAGCTCCGATTTAATTTGGAAAATTCAATTCTCTATGAATAAAAAGTAAAACAGGAGCTACAGTCCAACCTTTCTGTACACCGAAGGTGACAAGGGCTGTAGATGATGAATAATGTGGTGATCGAAGACAAAAATCAAATTTTGTTCATGTTAATGACTATTAAATTGCTTATCTTTGTGTAAGATATTGTTCTTTCCCTGTGGGGATATTAAGTTAATGTCATGTACAGGAACACTAGACTCTACAGAGACTCTGCATTGCATAATGAGATGTTTTCATTTAATGTTTAGTTTAGAAAGAGTTAATGCTCTCTAGTGCTTGGAATAACAGGATAAGTGTAAAAATGAGTTCTGCTCTCAAAAAAGTAATTTTATCAAAAGCCAGTGTTGGCTTTTCAAAGATTGTCTAACATATTTGAATTGAACATCCTGTCTCTGAATTACAGTTGTCACTGAACAAGACATCAGAGGTTTGGTGGAATGCGGTGCTCAAAGGCGAAAAGGAGATTGATATAAACCAAATTAACCGTGAGCGTTCCATGGCAACAGTGGATGAGGAGGAGCATGCTGTTCTGGACAGGCTCACATTTGACTACCACCAGAAGCTGCAGGGAAAGCCACAAAGTCACGAATTGGTAAGGAGCAAATTAAAAAATAACACAAACTATTCATTACACACACACACAGGCTATATCTATATTATCTATATTATTTCTGTAAAATAAAAACGTTTATCTTATAATTCGGCTTAAATGATATTCAGTTATTGAGTCAAGTCCTTAAAACCTATTCTGACAAATATAGTTGGAAGTCACTGCTGTAGTGCACCTAGATTGTGTGTGAATTGTGAGGATGTTTGTTAGCATGAAAGATACATACATAACATATCTGTGTCCATGTTTCTTTGCAGAAAGTGCATGAGATGCTGAAGAAGGGATGGGATGCTGAAGGGTCACCTTTCAAAGGGCAGGACTTTGACCCATCTATGTTTGACATCCCACCGAGTGCCGTGCAGTTCTGACATGCCACAAAACCTCAGCCAAACATGAACTGAAGCATCTCCATTTAAAGAGCTCATGGCAGCAGAGGCAACACTTATTAACACCTTTGAAATGCTGGAATGATGGAAGTTTGTCCCTAATAAAAGAAGCTGCAAATTTTGCAAATTTGTTGAGATTGGTGGGAAGGGAATATTTCCGTATTCTGACAGGGATGAGTCATTAAATTGAAGCTGATATGTACTATTGTACACTGTTTGACTCTTGATTCAACTCTGCAGTCCCTATGTGTTATCTGCCCTACTGATTCTGTTTTTATTTCAAACTGTGATGATTACCTGCTGGTTCGGCTTCCTTGCTCTGCTGTTAATGACTACACAAAACAAAAAAAACAAGAATAAAAAAAACATCTAACAATTTACAAATAAATATGAAAAAGGGTTTTCTGAACTCCTCGAGTCCACGCCAATCTTTGGATAAGATTATTTTTTTTATATATATATATACAGTACACATCTAAATCATACAGTGTTGTTAAAATACATCATACGTTTTAGTTTTATTACATTTAACTTACATATGTGAAAGCATAATCATAACTATTATAATCTTTAAAATAAATGTCAAATAAAATCAGACAGCTTCATTTAAACTTAACTTATTTAAATGATTTAACTACTACTTCAGTAGGTAGGACTGCCTTGGATTTTAAACCCTGATCGTGGTGATGAAGATCAGCAACGTGGGAGATGTTGAGAAGGTGGATTGTGCGCAGGAGTCTGAAGGGGACAGTGAGAGTTAAAATAAGTGCCATGGAGGCTGATTGGTTTAAAGATGGCGGCAGAAAGACGATTGGACTAGAATCTAGTCCAATCGTCTTTCTGACTAGTTCTAGTCACTAGAACAATGGTAAATGGCCTGTATTTATACAGTGTGTGAATGTGTGTGTGAATGGGTGGATGACTGGATATGTAAAGCGCTTTGGGGTTCTTAGGGACTAGTAAAGCGCTGTATAAATACAGGCCATTTACCATTTAGAACAATGACATCAGCATTGCTTTTCACAGCATGGGGAAAGTGGAAGTGTTGAAAAGCAAAGACTAGCAGACAGTGTGATTACAGATGTATTGAACGTGCACATTAAGCTTAGGAATGCATTACTTTAACTTGAGTCTTAAAGGTTCATAGGCTCATAATAACATATACAGATATTAAGGCATTTTATCTTACTGATGTTTCAGTTTTCTGAAATTACTGACCAGGGTTACCTGAGATAGCTAACGTTAATACATGACTTCAACTGATATCTATACCTGCAACGTAGACATCAACTGTGTGATGCTATCATGTCAACATGGACTAAAATCTCTGAGGATTGCTTCCAGCATGTTCAGTCTATGATGAAGAGTTAAGGCTGCTCTCCAGGCAAAATGTGGTCCAAACTGGTACTAGCACGCTGCATCTGTAAAGTATACTAATGTTGTGGCCAGCTTCAGCTGGAGGTGATTTTACCTGTTCTGTACAATACTGTGCAGCAAAAGTCTTAAGCCACCCCCTATTTCTTTACATTTTGATAGAACGGTGGGAAATAGCTGCAGCAATTTATTGAAATGAGTAAATATATGTGGATATATATTAAATAGGGGGAAAAACAGAGTTTTTAGAATTCCGATGTGCTTGAAAATCAATATTTAGTATGATCATCTTTTTTTCAATTCTCTCTGCATGGCACATCAAAATCTGACAGTACTTTTCTGTGTTCAAAATTCTATTAATTTTGACAAAATCTCCAACACCACCGGTTGATATGAAGCCCAAAGAGGCTGAAAGAGTCTCCACTGTGTTATACAGAGTACTCAGTGTTATACCTCTCTCCTGACCTTCATACATAATCTGTATGTATTATTGTTAGGTCTGCTCTGAGCACCTTGAGGCAACTGTTGTTGTGATTTGGCACTGTATAAATAAAATTAAAATTTAATTGAATAATAATTCAGATTATTATTCCTATTCAAGACCTATTACAACTGATTTTCAGTCCAGTTCTTGTGTAATGTCAGATATGCAATAGCTCAGCCTTTACTCCCCATTTCCCTTTCTTAAAAATTGCTCTTTGATAGCCGCCCTTCCATTGAAACCATTTCTAATAAGACTTCAGTAAACAGCAGATGGATTAGCAGAAGTGCCAGAAGGATCTAAAATGTCCTGTATCTGGTCAATGCTGTAATCTTTCCTATTTATTAATGTTATAACTTAAAGGTATTGTCCATCTGCTGCGTCCTTTTCTCCTATAAATTTTTTTAAAGAGACACTGCACACCACATCAACATATGCAAGGGTTTAGGCTAATCACACTCTGGGAATCATCTTGTTGGTGCAAAAATACTATTGTATGCCATATCAATCTGTTATTGTTGGCATGTTTTTGTATATTCAACTAAAGAAATTGCAACAAATTATGTGTTTTGTGACAAGCTGCTGTATAAACCCCAAAGACACAGTTTAGAATGGATTCTTTGCAACTTTTGGTCCATTCTTTCAGTTATGTGTCTTTTTAACTAAGAATGATCCATAGGTCAGTGTTAAGTGGCTTAACAAACAAAATAGAATTTTTCAAAAAATTTCTCATTAGCACTTTAAATAATTACAAGTAAACCTGTCTCCTTGGAAGTGTGGGTTAGGAGTAGTGAGGAGTGGCTTAAGACTTTTGCAGAGTATTATACAGTAATGTTTTCCACATTGATTTGTACTGTAATGTATTCTACTGTTATTAATGCATCATTCATGATAACATGTTAGAAAACTTTTAACTGTAACAACTTACAATATATTCTATATATACAGAATATAATATATACTGATATATATTTTGTAACAAATGTATTAAAGTGTTTTTATTAAATCTCAATAGTAATAAGCTGATAAAAGTGTGAATTTTATTAATAATTTCATTTATGCTAATTATTTGTAAAACTTATTTATGTGCTTATGTCATGGGTATGGGTCTTGAGCCAGTGCTTTATGTTTAGAGTGTTGAATCTTGTAAATTATTCATTGTTTTGAGTTCTCTGTTTGTCTGGCTTCCTGTTTTATTTTGATAGTCCCTCATCTCTTGTGCATTTGGTTCACTTTGCTTCCCTTGCCTCCTTATGTTTAATTTGTTCCTGCTGTGTTCCCCAGATGTCTCCACTCTCCTAATCTTCCTCTTGTGTATATATTGGTCGTGTCCAAATTCATGGGCTGCATCCTCCTGAGGCCGCATTTGTAGACCGATTACGTCACAGCGACGCGCCGAAGGCAGTCCAAATTCGTAGACTCCTCCGAATGCAGCCGACAAATGCGTCCTCCTTTTCCCTGAATTTGAAGGATGAAGGATGGGTGTGTCAGGTGTGTCCTTCGTGGCCTACCATATCCCAGAATTCTGGAGTTTGGCTGTGTAAACATCAAATATCTGCTCGGTTTATCAAGATATCACATATTTGCAAAAGTGCTTCGACGTTTTCGGAGACGTCTGCTACCCACCAGCTCGATAGCTAGTCGGGAGCTCGAGGGTCACTGAAGCCGCCGAGAACGGCAAAACTCCCGGCACATCATTTTCAGATCACCGCGGACTTTCGCTACTCAAGGTTAAACGTAATATATAATTCACTTAGACAACCTAAAAATGTTATTGTTGGGCTTTTTTCAGTGTTTTATTTGTTCGTGAGTCAATCGGTTTGGCTGAGATTAAAGTTATTAGATTAGATTAGATAAAATAAAACTTTATTAATCCCCCGGGGGGGTTCCTCCTTGGTTTTTACACAGCTGAATAAACATCAAACAGAAAACTGATTAAACAGAAGTATGAGACGGTCGAGAATTTATGCCAGTGTCCCGTTATATTTTAGATAGCATTGAGCAGACGGCCGAGTTTATTAAAATCCACTGAGACAGCGGTGACGCTAATCAGAAGGCTAGACCGTCCAATTTCCCCAGCCGTTTACTTCCGGCCTACCCGACCTTCTGAGGACCCGGCCCACGTAGACCGCGAAGGCTGGGTCCTCAGGAGGATGCAGCCCATGAATTTGGACACGACCATTGTCTCAGTCTTCCCTTGTCTCCTGCTCCTCTACTCTCATGGTTCTAAGGTTCCATGTTCCCAGTTCCTGGTTCCCACTGTTTCTCAGTTTAGGTTTTCTGTTTTAGTTCCTTGTTACGTTTTCTTACATTTTCTTATTTTTGTGTTATTAGATTATCTTAATAAGCCTTTATGAATATGGATAAAGGGATTAACAATGCCTATCCCAATGCAAACTCATATATAAGAATGCTACTATAGGTTAATCAATCAATTATTGAGGCTTTATTTACTAGTAATGTATTAATAAAACATTATTAAGCAATTTTGAGTGATATTTCCGTTTCAATAAAGTGTTAAATAATGGACTTAATTGGTAGCAAGCTATAATTTATGCATGAATACATTCTATGAACCTTGCATTAATAATGATTTAGTCAATCATTTTTTTTATTTAACACCAATTAATAAAGAAAACTATCTATCTATCTATCTATCTATCTATCTATCTATCTATCTATCTATCTATCTATCTATCTATCTATCTATCTAGATCTAGTCTATATATATATATATATATATATATATATATATTAGTTCCTAATTACTCAGGAAACGTCAGTGTAGTTTTAATGCATTGGCTCCATATACTTTCATACATCATCTTGTATACAGCTGGATAATCCGTAAGTATCATATACATCACACTCATTTTCAGTTATCTGTCTTTTTACTGTGTAAATGGAAATAATACGGTTATAATATCTTGAAGAGAAGAATAGAATATGAAACCTACAAAGCAAAATGTAATAAGCCTTAATAGTATTTTCTCAGCTTAAGGCAAGAGTCGATACTTGAGCTGCCTAATGAACCCAGACCACAGCTAGTTTAGTGAATTTTTCCTCTCCCCATTTTTTAAAGACACCATTTGATATTTTGGGCTTTCTTGTTTCACTTATGGCAGTATAATTGATATAAATAGTGTCAACAGTATTTCCATTGGTTGCTTTAAGAGTAAAGTTGAGAGTAGTCCTCTGTACCCACCCACAAATGATTATTTTGTCTGTCCCTGAGTTTTAATTTAACATTCCTCTGGTTGTTTCACTACTACTCTTCCTGTGTATATCAGAGAGCCTTATGTGTTAATCTTACATATTATACAAGCTATGAAGCTCTAGCTTCATTAGCATATTTGACATGAGAATAAAAAAAAAAAAACAATTCCTCGCAACCGCTACCATCTCCTCCACCACCACATGATTACGCAGCCAGTCAGTGTTGAATCTAGTCTTTCTTAGCTCAACATTTGTACAGAATTCATGTTACTACCATACTTGATGTGATTTAAATTTGGCAGAAGAGGACAAATATAGAAACATTAGCTGGAAATTGTCTTTCAAGATAGCAATTAAAAATAATTATGCAAATATGGTCGGAATGTATAACAACAGTAAGACTTATGCAACCTTGTAAAAGTTTTCATTTAATTAAAAAAAACACCTCTGAAATAAACGGTATGGAGTAGAAAGTGCAATGTTTGGACTTTGAGGCAGAAGCAGAAAGCCATATAACACGGACATACTAATTTCTACTCATAAATGCATCTTTTGCGGGGGGTTCCCCATGCCCCATCTCTGAACACGCCCATAATCCCTTTACAAAATTGTAATAAAATTATTATGTTTATTGATTATTACTTTCTTAGGTTTTGTGATAAACTGAGGGACTCCTCACCGAATCCCAAAAATAGATCCACACTGCGCCCTTACTGAGTTCCAAGTGCAGTAATGTCATTGTATGCTGCAGGCTTCTCTTCGCTTTATGATGTATTAAGTGTAATCAAATTTTGCGCTCCTCCGCACTCTTGGGTCAGCTCACTATCGGCTTTTGATTTTTCTTTTTCTTTCTTTCTTTTCCTTTTTTCTCTCTCTCTCCGGAGAGACACGTCATATAGTGAGCTCACATTACTGTTTCGTGTGGTATTTAAAGAGTGCGTCCTCATTGCTTGGCAGAGCGGAGAGCCCACTGACATCCGAGCCGGGAGCGTGCGTGTGTGTACCGGCCTGCAATTGAAGCACTCCGCCGTCCGGAGGTCTAAGGTGGGCGGAGACTTGAGATCGAGGTCCTCCTGTGTGCAGATAGAGACACACCGTACATTTGTGAGACGGCACCCGCACACCGGTCCGAGGAGGAAACATCATGGCAACGACTACTTGCACACGTTTTACAGATGAATACCAGCTGTACGAGGAGCTTGGCAAGTAAGCCGCTGTTATATTAATTATCCAGAGTCTCCTGCATGCAGCCTGACCCCGTCCTGTAACCGTACAGAGCATGAGGAATCAAGGTCTGCACATCTGCGGTGATGATTGCAGCTCCATCCTTCCAAAACAAACGCACGCTGGTCTGGAGCAACTAAAATTAGCTCTAAACCTAAATCCTCAGTGCAGGGCGTATTTTGTGGACTTTTTGAAATGCATGAGCCAACCAGTGATGGTGTTTAAGATTGTCAGATTCTGTGTGAAGAAATACTTTAAGGGCACCCCCGCCCCAGGCTAATTAGGGACAAAGCGGTCTAATATGAGGGACAGATTGGAATCATCATCAGCTGTCTTTAATCACAGTGGCAGAAAGCTCAACAGAGATGTCAAAGAATAATGCTGCTACTGCCCTTGATCTACTGCAAATCTAATGAGGTGTGTCTTGTGATTAATAAGGAAAAAAGATGAGGGAGTGAGGATGTGTGGCCCTTAATAGGATGCAGACAAATTGAAACTGAAGAGGCTATGGGTGCCCCAGTGGATAGAGGCAAAGTGGACTCAATGTCTCTGTCAGGTTGTGCGTGGGTAGAAAGGATCTCTCTGCAATGTTTGCCTCACAGGAACATTTATTCAATAGCCAGGCACAGTGAGAAAAAAAGCTTATTGTGATTGCTGTGGTTGGTTACAGTATGAGCATTTTATGTTTATTTTAAGTTCAGTTGTTTTTTGGTGATCTTTTGTGTGTGTGTGTGTGTGTGTGTGTGTGTGTGTGTGTGTGTGTGTGTGTGTGTGTGCGTGAAGTGATAACTTAAAGACAATAGTCACACCAGCAGCAGCTGCCCTTGCTGATAATAGAGGCTTTATTTTGCTTGTGTTGTCATGTCTGCTGTGTTCCAGGTTTATGAATTTGGTTTTGAATGTGCGATGCAGATGTAAAAACAAGATTTGCTGATGAGTATTCCCTGACTCACACCAAGTGACCTTGGTCACCCAATCAACCCCAACTCTGGTATAAGTAAAGGTACTGCATTGAATACTCAATGACCAGACAAATATGTATTTAGAGTAAAAGTATTGAATGCAGTCAGTGACATAAGGCTTATTTCTAAGTAGCATATTGGATTAAAGCTAACAATGAATTTGATTTTCAGTGCTAATTATTTTTAGGTGTTTTGCAGTTAAGTACAGTTCTGATGTACTTAAATATTATCCAGCATTTCTTTTGAAGCCTTTAACAACTATAAAATATAACCATGGCTAAAATGTGATTTTGGAGGTTGGATAACCCTAAATTCAGACACAGGCACATTTGAACCCTTGGATATAATGCATTATTATGCTGTAATTAAAACTCACCAATGTTAGGACTATACGGTACAGTCACGAGTCATCCCTTATGTCTTTATATTTAGCTTGAAAGGAGCCAGCCTCGGAAGCACTAGTTCTCTACATATTTTGAAGCTCTTTCAGACTTTTTCTTTTGGACATTGGCTGCTTTTTTACCGAATTTTAGTTCAGTCCTTGTACCTGATCCTTTTCAGAAAATGATTCTTTTGTTTGTGAAACCACTTGACACTAATACATTATGAATTCAAGTATAAAAAGGCAGAAAAGATTAACCAGAGTGTCATCTACATAACAGAAACTTAAACAAAGAACCAATTTTAAATGGAATCTTAGGCACTTTATTGCTAGGAGCCTGTTGCAAAAGCATAGTTCAAGTTTCTTTAGTTGAATCTATGGAAAATATCACAGCAGAGTAAGTAGGTATGGAGTAAGAAAAGTGGCAGGCTTAAAAACACTACCTACAGCAGATGAACAGTGTCTGAAAATCATGACCTTAAGAAATACAAAAACCAGCAATGACACATCAGACAGCTGTTACAGATTTGCCAGCTGCACGTCCATGATGCTAATCCCCCATTTCTCCACTTCCCAAAAAGTGCTATACTGGATTGAGATCTGGTGACTATGGAGATCATTTGAGTACAGTGAACTCATTGTTATCTTGAAGAAACCAGTTTGAGATGATTTGAACTTTGTGGGGAAGATAAATGAGGCTACAAAAGAGAGAGCATATTTCTGCCATATTGGCTTAAAATTCTTCTCCTCGCGTATGAGGTCTTGAATAATCAGGCTCCATCTTATCCAAATATAGCACATCCCCCAAAGACTGCTGGCTTACACATGGTTCCCAGGGTATTTAAAAGTAGAATGAGAGGCCTTGAGCTTTTAGGCCCTTCTTGTGTGGAACCAGTTCCCAGTTTGGATTTGGGAGACAGTTTTAAAATTAGACCTAAAACTTATTATAACTTATTAAAACTTATTTTTGATCAAATTTATAGTCAGGACTAGATCAGGTGACCCTGAATCCTCCCATACTTATGCATGAATAGGTCTAGGCTGCTGGACGCTTCCCATGATGCATTGAGGGTTTCTTGTTCACTCACTTTCTTCATTCACTGTGTGTTTACACACCACTCTGCATTTAGTCATTAGTTATTATTAATCTCTGCTCTATTAACCACTGTCACCAACCACTGTCACCAATTGTTTGGTCAAAGGGGGTCATCTGATTATTGAGGTTTTCCCTGTATTAGTGTAGGGTCTTTACCTCACATTATCAAGTGCCTTGAGATGACTGCTGCTGTGATTTGGTGGTATATAAATAAAGTTGAATTGAAAAAAGTGGTTCAGTAATACACTAATGCTTTAATAGTGTAAGAAATTTTTTAGCACTAATTAAATATTATTTCAATTTTTTATTTTTACTATAATTAAATTTTTACTTAAATTCATCTGATACATACAGTCTGTGATTCCATGTTTAACTTTAATTGTCAGGCCATTGTGATGCCCCTAATGTATATGCAGTAATTCAAAGAATTCCAAGCCAGTAACATTTACCTTACCGTGTTTCTCAATGACTATCAAGTTCTTCTCCTGAAAAGCTGGTTTTGTTCTATGCCAAATGCATCTACTGTGGCCAAACAACCCAACATGAGTGACTATGAATGGCTAATTTTGCATATTTGTAGATTACAAGATGCCAATAATTTTTAGAGCTGCATTTATTGGAAATGGACTTTAGTTTTGGCAAATTAGCAGCTTGCTTCATGTGTAAACAAACTGTAGACTCCAGTATCCAAACACTGTAGAAATTAGCATTATTAATGACCAAAATTGTTAACCCCATGTCAGATTCTTGATTACCACATGGAATTTCCAGGAAGATTGCCATTATGTTATTATTATATGAAGGAATAGACTTACTACTAAAAGTTTTCTATCTGGCTATATGACATCCATTTTTATTATATGACAAAAGGGAAAAGATAGCAGATTAGGTAAGAGACCTTACACTCACATTAATCCAGGTTTTAGACCCAGATCCAGCACTCCAGCTGATTCCCACCTGCCCTGCAGATAACCTGTCATGTTTAAGCTCTGCTGCCTTTCCCACCAACCAGCGGGATGTCAGCAAGTGTCATGCTTAGTCACCCTGTCTCCCCATAATATATTCATGTTGGAGAGCTTGTGAGATGCATGGGCTCTGAGGGGAGTGTGAGTGTTTCATTGCATAACAATACTGAGGTGAGATAAAATTAGCTCTGAGAAATGACAGAGGAGGTTATTTCTGTTGGTCTCTATTGAGTTTGAAGAGCAAATGTGGCCCCCAAAAACTCTAAAATGCACACACTTAGGGTACTTCAAATTGATGGCTTTTCTTTCCTGTTTGATGCCGCTGAAATTACTGGAATTATTCAAGTTGTAAAGGAGACACGACTGTAAATAATAATAGAAACAAACCCAAAGTTATTGTGTATAAATGCTGTAACCACAAGATACACTGTTGTTCCATTTGGGAATATGTCTAGATTCTCAATGGTGTAGATCATGTTTTAGCTTCACTAAAAGGTGTTTTACGTCTAAAACAGTGGGTAGTACGGTTAGTAGCTCTGTGGGTGAGCAGACAACCATATGCTAGATGGTCAGAGAACAGTGGACGGGGTTCGAGTCTAACCTGTGGCCATTTGCACTTTGTCACTCCTTTCCTGTCAATCGTCAGCTTTGCCATCAAATGAAGGCTAATACAATCTTTAAAAACAAAGGGTTAACTTATGAGAAGGTAAAATGTCAAAAACAATGAGAAGTACATTTGCCTTCATTATACATTATTTCCTTAGGGATTAATAAAGTATTCTGCTGAGCCCTTTTGGTCTGTCTGTCTGTCTGTTTGACAGTGCAGTGACAGACAGACAGACAGACAGACAGACAATATAAGAGCCCTTACTTTTTAAGAGTTGTTGAGGCTAGGTTAAGAAGAGAGAGGTGACAATGAATGAGTAGCAGTATGAAGAAGTCTGAAGTGGCAGAGATGTGTGTGAGGATGGTGTAAGACATGTATGAGGACAGTGAGTGATCTTTGGAATATGTAGGTAGAAAAGAGCATGGAGAGGTGGAGATATGCACTGGAAAGAAGAGGAATGAAAGTCAATAGAATCAAAAAGGAATACAGGTGACAGGTAACAGTGAAGACGAAGATGTAGAGATAGTGAATGTAGATGGAAAAGAGGACCAAAGAGAATTATGAATGTGGAAGACATCCAGAAGGTAGATGTAACAGAAGAGAATGCAAGGACGAGTGGATGATGGCGGAAAATGATCTGCTGTGCTGACCATTAAAGGGAGTAGCCGAAAGAAGAAGAACACATTTTGAGTGTTGGTGCTGGAGTAGCACCAACACTGAAAAAGAAGCCTATCAATCCTGAACATAATGATATTTCATGCCAGTGTCATTGTAGTAGACCATATTAGAACTTGCCTTAATCAGCCAGGCTATCCTAAGCCTAGGCTTAATTTCCACACTGGATGTTATGTGATCTGATGATAGAATGTGTAAAGTATAAAAAACGGACACGTCTTCTGGGTCTGAAAAGTGAAGCCGGTGTGAAAATGTCATAAATCTCCATTGTTTCCAATGGCCAGCAGGGAAGGAGGCTCCTCTGTTTGCAAAAAGAACCTATGTTATATAGAAGTCTATACGAAAACTGCTTACTATATTTAGGCCCTCACTAAACACTTACCTGATCAGTTTATGTTGTCAGTCACTATAAGTTAAAATATTTTTACAGCACTGTGCTCTTATTGTAATTTATTATGCTCCTGTTTAGCAAATAAAGCAATAAAGGAGAGTATACTTCAGAGAGGGCCTATGTTGTTATCCACAGTAGATACTAAATAATAGTACCGTGTCCCTTGGTTCCGCAGTCAGATCCATTACCTGCTAATTACAGAAAAATCTAAGTAATATAAATTTGAAGCACTTAATTGGGTAAGAGAGGAACTAATCTAGAATAGTTAAGAGAAAACATGAAATATACTCTTGGAGTGGCTGTAGCTCAGGTGGTAGAGGAGATCATCTACTGATCGGAAGGTTGGTGGTTTGATTCTTGGCTTCCCCTAGTCTGCATGCCAAATATCCTTGGGCAAGATACTAACCCCAAATTGCTCTCCGATGCATCCATCGGAGTGCGAATGCGTGTGAATGTTAGCTATAAAGCACTTTAAAAAAATGTGCTTGTGTGAATGGGTGAATGCACAAGTTGTGTAAAGCGCTTTGAGTGCTCAGATGAGTAGAAAAGCGCTTTATATAAGAACCAGTCCATTACTATACTCCCTGTGTGAGGAGATAGTGATGTTTTTAATGATTTGTGGTTGACCATTGACCAGGACACCCAACCGAATGTGATCAAAATATGAGACCTAAATAAAATTTAGGCTTGTGATTTTAATTTATTCTCTTCTCAACATATTCACAATTTGTTTTTGGAAAAGAATAGCCCCTGGTGTTGATGAGGTCCGCCCCGAGTTCCTGAAGGCTCTGGATGTTGTAGGGCTGCCCTGGTTGACACGCCTCTGCAATGTTGCGTGGAGATCAGGGGCAGTACCTGTGGACTGGTAGACCGGGGTGGTGGTCCCCATCTTTAAGAAAGGGGACCGGAGGGTGTGTTCCAACTACAGGGGGATCACACTCCTCAGCCTCCCTGGGAAAGTCTATGCCAGGGTGCTGGAAAGGAGAGTTCGTCCGTTAGTCGAACCTCGGATACAGGAGGAACAATGCGGTTTTCGTCCTGGTCGCGGAACACTGGACCAGCTCTTTATCCTCTCCAGGATACTTGAGGGTGCATGGGAGTTTGCCCAACCAGTCTACATGTGTTTTGTGGACTTGGAGAAGGCATTCGACCGTGTCCCTCGGGGTGTCCTGTGGGAGGTGTTGCGGGAATATGGGGTGTCTGGCCCATTGCTACGGGCCATTCGGTCCCTATACAACCGTTGCAAGAGCTTGGTTCGCATTGCCGGCAATAAGTCGGACTCGTTCCCGGTGGGTGATGGGCTCCGCCAGGGCTGCCCTTTGTCTCCGGTTCTGTTCATAATTTTTATGGACAGGATTTCTAGGCGCAGCCAAGTGGCGGAGGGCTTTCGCTTTGGTGGCCTCAGAATCTCATCTCTGATTTTTGCAGATGATGTGGTTCTGTTGGCTTCATCGGGTGAAGGCCTCCAGCTCGCACTGGAACGGTTCGCAGCCGAGTGTGAAGCAGCGGGAATGAGGATCAGCACCTCCAAATCTGAGGCCATGGTTCTCAGCCGGAAAAGGGTGGAGTGCCCACTCCGGGTCGGGGATGAGTTCCTGCCCCAAGTGGAGGAGTTCAAGTATCTCGGGGTCTTGTTCGCGAGTGATGGGAGAAGGGAGCCGGAGATCGACAGACGGATTGGGGCTGCAGCTGCAGTCATGCGGACGCTGCACCGGTCCGTCGTGGTGAAGAGGGAGCTGAGTGTAAAAGCGAAGCTCTCAATTTACCGGTCGATCTACGTCCCTACCCTCACCTATGGCCACGAGCTGTGGGTAGTGACCGAAAGAACGAGATCGTGGATACAAGTGGCAGAAATGAGCTTCCTCCGAAGGGTGGCTGGCCTCTCCCTTAGAGATAGGGTGAGAAGTTCGGCCATCCGGGAGGGGCTCAGAGTAGAGCAGCTGCTGCTCCACATCGAAAGGAGCCAGCTGAGGTGGTTCGGGCATCTGACAAGGATGCCCCCTGGGCGCCTCTTGGGTGAGGTGTTCCAGGCATGTCCCACCGGGAGGAGGCCCCGGGGCAGACCCAGGACACGCTGGAGAGATTATATCTCTCGGCTGGCCTGGGAACGCCTTGGTATTCCCCCGGATAAGCTGGAGGAGGTGGCTGGGGAGAGGGAGGTCTGGGCCTCTTTGCTTAGGCTGCTGCCCCCGCAACCTGGCCCCGGATAAAGCGGATGAAGATGGATGGATGGATGGATGGAATAGATAAACAAATAGAGCTGCAACAAAGGCTACATTGTATAGGGTTTGATTGTATAACTAATTTCACTCTATCTAATAGATACATTTCTTGGATTAAAAAAGTGCTTAAACTAATCTGACATCAAATTAAAATTAGTAATTAAAAGTGAGTTACTACTGCAGGAAAAGGCATCTTTGCACTGTTTCTCTTGGACACAACGTTTATGTCTTAAATAATGCTTTTATGTGGCTGTGGTTGGATTTAGGAATAGGTTAGGTAATAGTGCTCACTGAGATACATGGTTATGTCGGAAATGATGGGTGGTTTGTATGCTTGCCTAACAGCAAGAATGTCCAGGATTCAAATCTACCATCTGAGGCCTTTCTGTAAGTTTGCACGTCCTTCCTGTGTCTGCATGGATTTTCTGGTTTCTTCATACAGTACAAAGACATGGCATCAGGTTAACACAGCTGTGATTGATTTTCTACCTTTCTGCTTCAGTACCTAAAACCTTTGGATAATACTCTGTATTAGATTAGACAGAGAAGAGTCCAGAATGACAGTGAGGTCAGCTGGACAGCTATGATGTCCCTATTGATGCTGACCAAGCTTATACAGCAGCCTCTCACCCCCTGTTTCCTGTCTTTTTTTTTTCCCCAGGGGGGCCTTTTCAGTGGTGCGTCGCTGTGTCAAACTTTGTACAGGCCAAGAGTATGCAGCCAAAATCATCAATACCAAAAAGCTCTCGGCCAGAGGTGAGAGTGAAAAACAAAGCAATCAAATACTCTCTGCATTTTCAGGAATTTGAAGAAGCAGAGACATCATGTCATCATCATGTGTATGTCCCAGATTTGAAAGGCTCACATTAGCATATTTTAGCGCTTGTTTGATTCCAGAGTGTGAAGCCTTCACGTCTGTTTCTCGGAGAGAGGCAGATGATAGGCTCAGTCATAATCCACAGCACGAGAACTAATCTGTGCTTTGAAAATCATTTCCCCAAAAAATACTTACAAGGAGAGTCCAACTATGAGACAGCTGCATTATGTTTTTGTTTTTTTAACTTTTCCCAACATAACACTGACAAAAAAGGAAAGACAATACAAAACACCTCTGAAAGCAGCTAAAAATACAGTGGTGTTATTGCTGTTCAGAAATTAGCTCATCGGTGGGACTGTGGGAGTGTCAGCCTCACACAACCTTTATTAAAAATACAACCAGTTCTGTCTCAGGTTCAGGAATGTTTCCGCTGAAATTGTTTGTTCCTCTGTGTGCAGAACTGATACAGATGCTTGTGTCTGAACTGTAGGGCAACACTAGCTGCCTACAGCACAGAGACTTACTTGGATCTCTTACACTAACCTCCAAGCAAAACATTCAGTTGAACCAAAGCTCTTCTTGTTTCCTTCTCTACTTTCCTTGGTTACTTTTTTCACCTTTTGGTCATTTCCTTACCTGTATTTTTTCTCCTCTATTTTATCCCTTGTTATGCCTGTCTTGGTTTTTTCTTGTCTACCTATTTTTATTTTCTATTCTTTCTGCAGTGTCATTCCTGATATGTTTCTCCTGTAGTCTCTTTCCTCTGATGTTGTTTTTCTGCTTTTGCTGCTGGTTCTTCCTTCTTTTCTGTCTACTTCTCTCTTCACCATTCCTCTTCCTTTCCCTTTTTCCTCTCTTCTTTCTTCCCTTGTATCTTCTGTCTTTTCTGTCCCTGTTTTTTCCTCTCCTTTGCACTGATGTTTTCTTCACTTCTATAATTGTTTAACTCGACTTTTCTCTCTTGTTTCCCCTTCTATCACTTCTCTTGTTTTACTTCTTGCTTTTTCTTGTCATATCACATCCTCTCCAGTTGTTTTTGGTATCGTTTTCTTTTTCTGCCTTGTTTTTTGTCCTCTCCTTTCCTATTTTCTCCCTGTTTTCTTTTTGTCTTTCATTCCATGTTTCCTCTCTTCTCATTTTTCCCCTCCTTTTCTTTCTTGTGTGCTTACTTTCTTGTTTTCGCACCCCATTCTGTTCCCCATTCTTCATTTCTCAACGCGTTTTATTTACTTTATTTTCTTGTTTCATTTACTGTCATATCATCCCCCTTTTTCTCCTGTTTCTTCTCCTTGCCATTCGTTTTGACCACAGTGGCGTTTTCTTGCTTTGCTTGTTTTGTCGCAAACTAACATAGCATTACTTCCTTGTAGACCATCAGAAACTGGAGCGGGAAGCCAGGATCTGCAGATTGCTAAAGCATCCCAACATTGGTGAGACTTTTTTTCAGATTTCTGTTTATTACATTTTTAAAGATAACTCATCCAAGTGACTTCTTTAGTCTCAGCTGACTGCACGTTCCCCCAACCTTATAAACAGTACAATAACGGAAACCACCCCGGTGAATGAACAATGGGCTGTGAGGTCAGTTCCTTGATTATTAATATGCAAATTCTAATGAGAACTTAAGGTTGGGGAAACCTGCAGTCAGCTGAGACTGAAGAAGTCACTTGGATGAGTGACGAAACATTTCTCCCATTGAAAACACAGGTGTCTGAGGTGGAGTTGGGGAGGAGGTGGGTTGCACGAACGAAAGTCTGAAAGGAGGATAGACGAAGAGCACAGATTCAAATCATGCGAAGCGGAGGCTGATTGGCTCAAAGAAGGCAGATGAGAAAATAATTGGGCAAGAGTGAGAGTCTGAATAATACAAAGACAGGAGAGTATGTAAAATGCACGGAATTGAGCATAAGTAGTTTGTAGACAGCAGGCAAGAATATTATTGGACAGAGTAATGATATCAGAATTGAGTTTAACAGTGTGGGGAAATGAGATAAGAGATTACAGATCTTCCTCACTGAATTTACGCATAAGCTTCATTGGAACTGAGCAATACTTATGAATTTAGTTTTGCTTTTCTTATTTCTATTGTACAGCTGTCTATTTTGTATATGTATCTGACAACATCATGTTAGTGGGCGTGATGAGGCTTAATCAGAATGTGTTAATGTAAGCCCTTTGCATTAGCAATCTTACTGAGTTAGCTAAACTATTGAATTATATATACAGTCATACTAAGTTGTTCTTTGTTAATATTAATTGTTTAACATCTGTGACCCTGAGTGAAGTGAGTTGTGGGGTTGATGACTATCATCAGAAAAATCAGAAGAGTGCACAATGATCCTCTTAACAATGCACAAAGAAAGACGTGCAATGTGAACTTCAAAGTCTTTGCACTGAAGTTTTGCAAGACAAACAGTAATGCTGTGTATGTTTCTAAAAATTAAAAAAACAAACAAACCATACAGGGAGATGCTGACATAAAATGGGGCATTTTTAACTCATTAAGTTATATTAAACTAATTCTTTTGTTAGAGGTGAACTAAAAATATTTCAACTCTCTTTAATGTATTTCAGATTTTTATTTAGACTATTTAAACACTGAAAATATTTCACTTTTAAATCTGTCAGCTTAAGATTTTTATTGATAAGCCATCATAAATGGGAAATAGGCTTTAGTGAATTGCTTAATGGAGAAATTGTCAATAATGAATGCATGAAAGGCCCCAATGTTTAACTTTTTATATTTAAAATGTAACTTCACAAACTTCTGGTTGGGATCTCATTTCTATACACTGGCTATACAGACATTAATTGTGATAAAAAAAAATAAAGCAGGGTGTGCTTTAGGGTGTGGTTGCCTTGTGATGGACAAGATGCTGCCATATGGCTTTAACACTATGCAAGAGAAATGATACATCATTTGAAAGATAAACCTATAACACTCCCAAAGACACTCTAAATCTGCATCTCATTTTATATTGGCCTAAATTAACAGCCTAATTCATATCAGTGAATAAGCAATGTCCTTTGCTACCCAGAGTAGCACTAGTGTTGACTGATCAGCTGATCAGCTGTTTAGCAATATGAAATATCAGTTCTTGTGGAAAAATATTCGTCAGTTAAAAAAATAGAAATAGAAAAAGCTAAAGCAATATCTATTGTTTGTTCTTACCAGTATGTCTTAAATATATGGGCTCATTTGGTCTATAATAGTGCCGAAAGGCCTTCATAAATGTGCTTTATAGCAGCCTGAATAAAAAAATGTCCTAAAACAGACCTAATTAGTCTGATATCCCTCTTGCAGTTCGTCTTCATGACAGTATCTCTGAGGAAGGCTTCCACTATCTCCTCTTTGACCTGTGAGTTGCTTCCTTTCTTTTTTACTTCTCCTGTTTTTCTCCTTCCATCCTCTACTTCTTTTTTCCCTTCTCCCCTCCCTTGTCCTCTGCCTCCTCTTTCCTCTCCAATGGTGCTTCATTTTCCACTCCCTTCCTTCAGTCCTTATGGCATCTGTCTCCTCAGTGATGCCACTGCTTTACATGATTTCTTTCTTTATACCTGCATCTCTTCATTCCTTCTTCTCTTCTTCTTTTTTCTCTTCTGTCTCCATCCCCCTTCTTGGTTCCAAGGCAGTTCCCCCATTGCATAACAGCACCCCCACCCCCTTCCTTGCGGCTCCCGCTTTAGTGCACACACAGATAGATCTACACTCCCCCGCACTGGAGCCAGTCTCCATGGCAACACAGTCAGAGTGAATCCTGCAACCGGGGTTTCCCCCTAATGAGGACATCCCCCTCCTGCATGTGTGTGTGTGTGTGTATACATTTGTGCTGTCTGAGTAAAGAATAAAAATTTATATAATTTGCCATTTTAACCTCCATCTTTCTATTTCTCAGAGTGACAGGAGGGGAGCTGTTTGAGGATATTGTGGCTCGAGAATACTACAGTGAAGCAGATGCAAGGTAAACCCCTGGTGAATATTATCTTTGACCCCTTTTTCTTCATCTTTTCTTCATCCTCTGCCTATGTCAGTCCTCCAGCCTCTGCAGTCCTCCAGCAGCAACTTGGAGAGTTGTGTTCCTCTCATTAGCACGCAGATAATTTTGACACATTGTTTTTTCGTTTTTTCTTTTTTTTTGGCAGAACAGGCTGTGGCTCTGACGGATTATACCTCTGCGCAATTTTCTGTGCACTGAATTGCAAATTGAGGGCGAGGAGCTTTCTCCAGAGTCCAAATTTACAGACAGATTGAAACATACAAGAAAACTGTACAGAAGGCACACATGCCCATGCCATAACCCCCTTAGGAGGCAGACTTAAATCAATTTGACTGCGGAGGCGGTTTGTGAAGGCGTGAGAGAGAAGAGAAGAAGGGGACAGAAATGTTAAAGGGAGGATGGGAAGAGGTAGAATGAGAGATGCAGTAAACTGATTTTTTAAGCTATTTATTATTTTCCATAAACAGATTTATCCCTCAATCCTCGTCCTAACTCTGGCTTATTCATCTGTTATCCAATTCAGGACAATGAGTGATCTTTTTCACATTCGGTTTGGACTGTTATACTTCCAACATAAAATATGAAGTATTAATCAACTATAGCGTGAGAGCCATCAAGTTTTCAAGTGAAGCAGGGTTTGTTTTGTGTCTATGCAGCAACAGTAAAACTGGAGTTTTGTATTATGTTGCCAAAAGCATTATATAAATGTTTTATCTGTGGTAATTCCTCAAATTGTAATTTAGGTAAAGTAATAAAGTACAATATAATCATCAATCAAATCATGATGTTTATGCTGTCAGAAAATAAATTACCATACCTTATTGTCAATTTATTTTATATTTAAACAGTGCCAAATCACAACAACAGTCACTTCAAGGGGCTTTATATTGTAAAGTAGACCCTACAATAATACAGAGAAGAACCCAACAATCATATCACCCCCTATGAGCAAGCACTTTGGCAACAATGGGAAGGAAAAAAACCCTTTTAACAGGAAGAAACCTCCAGCAGGGAGGGGTGGCCATCTGCCATCTGGGTGAGAGAATTGAAGACAGGACAAAAGACATGCTGTGAAAGAGAGCCAGGGATTAATAACAAGAATGAGTCAATGCAGAGAAGTCTATTAACACATAGTGAGTGAGAAAGGTGACTGTATCTTTAGAGTTGCCTTACCTTTAAGTTCTGTTATGGAAATCTTTGCAATCTTTGCAAAGGGGGTCAAATACAGGTAATGGTAGAGAGTGTGATGAGGAGGTGCTTGATATAGAACAGAAATGAAGGACAGACAGTATTAAATTTGAAAGAGATCGGAAACTGCAAGGTGGTAGCAGGGTAGAACGTAACAGGAGGGCTTTCGGTAATCAGTAGGATGGCTTTGGAGAGTAAGAAGAGGAAGTGGGTGAAGGCAGAGGCAAGGATTAAATGGTGGAAGTTGGAGAAAGCAGAATGTTGCTCAGAGTTCAGGGAAGAGTTATGAAAAGCTCTGGGTGGTAAGAGAGAGTTATCAGATAGTACTGAGGCATTTGGTTTAGCCTTTTGACAAACTAAAGAGGACAAGGACACTTGGTGGTGGAATAAGGAAGTACAGGAAGTACAGGAAAGTATTCAAAGGCAGAGGATAGCAAAGAGTAAAAAGTAAGTCAGGGAGATGACGAAAGTAAACAGGAGTACTGGAAGGCTGGGGTACATCAAAGAAAGAGCCTGCAAAGGAAAAGGCTTTTAGTGAATTGTTGTATGTGAGATAGACACAAGGGAAAGAGAAAATTACTTTTGCTGATTGGCTAAGCAGAAAGATTTAGCTGCAAGTGATGCACAGCAGGTTAAGGTGATTAAGGAGAGAAACGGAAATGTGCTAGTGATAAACAGTGATAAACCTGTTGAGTTATGGAGATGTATATAGAAGAGTACAGTGGACTGTTTGGCCAGTTTTTTTTAAACACAGTTTTAAAGAATGAGAGGATGACTGGGGATGGTAATAAAGTATACTGGCTCCAGATTTCCAGAACAACAGTAATGTGCAGAGGTATAGTAAGTACAGGGGGATAGAGTTGATTTGCCTCACCATGCAGCTATGGGAAAAAGTTGTGGAAGCTAGGTTAAGAAGAGACGTAATGAGTAGTGATTGTTTGGATACTTTTACCATTTTGTCTTATTGTAGCTGCTAGTGGTTCAATAAACACAGCAAAGAGAGGTGGTGAGAGAGGACATCTTTACCTGTCCCATTGTGTAGAATGAAGTTTTGTGAACTCAATTAATTGGTGGTGGCTGCGGTCTTTAGTGAAGTGTAAAGTGTCTTTATTCAGTCATTTAATTAATTTTCTCCAAGTGTTGGAAACAGTAATTTCTACTTAACTCTATCAAATGCTTTTTCTCTGTCTAATAATAAAATTATGGTGTTTATTGTTGTTTGAAAGCTGTATTGAATTGAAAAGTTTTTGGGAATTAGTGGATGAATATCTACTTTTGGTAAAACCTTTCAGATCAAGATGAATAAGAAATTGTATGATTTTATCTAGTTCATTTTAATAACCTAACCATATTAATAAGAGATAGTGGTTGATAGTTCTCTGGATCAAGGATCTTTTGCTTCAAGAGTAATGTCATCAGGTGTTGTATTCATACTTTGGAGGACTCTTTGAAATCATTCTTATAAATAATAGAGTTAAATTGTCTAAAATGTCTTTCAAAGTGACTGGAGAAACCTTCAGTTACAGGCATTTTATTATTGGGCATTTGATTGAGTATATTAGAGATAGGGTTTTTATCTAGTGTGTTCATTTGATCTTGTGGGAGGTTTAAGGATGTCGAGCAATTTAATGATGTATTCAATATTCAGATCATAATCTGAGGTTTATAATTACAAAACAAATCCTGAAAACATTAGTTATATCTATAGAGCTGTAAAAAAAACACCTGATAAGTCCCAGGTAACTGTAATTATTGCTTTAACTGTGTTTTGTTTAACTAGATGTGGGATTTTACAAGGTATTCACTTGAATTATTAATACACTGGACTTTGTTGAATTGAAGTCATTGAGAGAAACTGTTGGTGTGTGTGTGTTTTCTTTCTGTTTTTGTTTACTAGATCATTTAGTTCTGAAGTGAAAAGTTATTATTAATCTCAGGCTCTCATCCACAGCATCTCTTTTGTCCTGTCTCCCTCCCATCAAACCCAAACAGTTGTGGCAGATAGTTACCCGTCTGTGAGCCTGGTCCTCCCGAAGGTTTCTTCCTGTTAAAAGGGAGTTTTGCCATTCCACTGTCACCAAGTGCTTGCTCACAGAGGGGTTGTCTGATTTTTCGGATTTTCTCTTTATTATTGTAGACTTGTTGTTTTACAACATAAAGCACATTGAGGCAATTGTTTTTTGGCACTATAAAAATAAAACTGAGTTAAATTGAAAAAATCTTCAAACTCTAAGGACAAAAAAAACTGCTCTGGGTCCTAACTCTGGAATTACACTAAATGTGACCAAATTTCAAAAAAGAAAGGTCATTATATATCCAAATGGTCCAGTTTAAAACTTCATTGACATTGTAATGTTCAACAAGAACACTTTGCTTGCCATTATTGAAAACAATAAGTCACAAACAGAATAATAAATTGTAATCAGTTTGAACAGATATGACATTGGTAATACTACTCTTTGGTGCTTCCCAAATAAAGCTCATCAATGACTTCCCAATATACTGTACCATAACTGCAACTTGACTGGATGGAAGATGCATACAACCACAAACCACTTATACATACTAATCACTAAACAGTATGTTAAACAATATGTTTAATGAAACAGAACTCACAGACAGTCAGTGGTGCTAAATATGGGGAAACATGTTGTCAGCTGAGACTGAACAAATCACTTGTCAGAGTAATGACATGTTTCTTCCAGTTGAAATGCATCATCCAGATGCACACAATCGGCTTTCTTGGATTTCTTTACCTGGCTGATTAAGGATGCATCAAGACATTTTCTGTCTTTTTATTAAAATATATATATATATATATATATATATATATATATATATATATATATATATATATATATATATATATATATATATATATATATATATATATATATATATATAATATCACAGATTTGGATCACAGCCTTTATTTCTGTTTAATGAGTAATATTAGAAAGTTGCAGAAAGATCCATCCACACACCTGCAGAAAGGAGCTACATGAACTTGCCTCTAATGAACAAATGCTATACTAATGCTTTGCCAGTTTGAAAAGTCTCTCAACCAATTAAAGGAGATCTGAAGATCAAAAGATATTTAAAAAAAGATAGGAATTTGTGTTAAACTATAAGGAAAGTTATTCCTCTAATTTTAACCTTTACTTTCCCTGTTATTCTCTGTTCTTTCCTTCAGCTGTCTTCAATCTCCCCTGTTCTCTTTGCATAAATTATGTGTGTGTCTGTGTGTGTGTGGCACTCTGTGTGTTCATGTGTGGGTGTGTGACTAGCAGGTCTTGATTTCTGTCCAACAGTATCTCACTAATGGTTTCCTCTCTGTACTCCATCTGTACGCAGAATCACTCAGTCTCTCCCTTCTTTCTCTACCCTGTTCATGTCTCACTCACTCTAGATGACCAAAAAACAGATTTCCTGTTACTTAACCTCTTCTGGTGTCCAACCATATGGATTCATTTGGTTTTATGTGTCAGCTTTTCACATACTGTAGTTGTTACTTGAATTTCTGTCCACCACAAATGAGTGTGTAAAATAATTCCACAGAAAACTGATAATGAGTCCTCTGGATCAGTGGTCTCCAACTTTTTTTGTGACACTGACCGGCTTATGTCCAACAATATTTTCACGGACCAACCTTTAAGGTGTCGTGGATAAATACAACAAAGTAAAACCAGTACCGGTACCAAAAATAAGAAGATTTATTTATAACACACGGGAAAAGACCCAGGGTAACCGAGTTAATGATAAAAATGATTAAAAAATAATGATAAAAACCCTGAAAACCATAAATTTCACACCCGAGCCTCAACTCTTGTGGCCCGGTACCAAACGACTCACAGACCAGTCCGTGGCCTGGGGGTCCATCCCCAGAGGTTGAATCCTAATGACTCTGTCACTGTCTTGTATATTTTTTTCCTCCAGCACTATCGTCAGGTCTGCATTTTAATTTTTCTTTGTTAGTCTGCACCATGGGTAAAGACTCGCAGAACTGGCATATTTTTTTTTATCTCCCTCACAGGAAGAAACTAGCAATGATACAAGAACCACTAATATAATTCTTGGCGAGTCAAAATGGGTGGGTATCCCATTAAAATGATCTCAACTTTGAAGCGATGTGTCACGTTGGCTGTGTAGAAGGCAGGTTAGGACCCAAATGCAGGACTTCAAAAGAACAATGCAAAACTCAAAACAGCTTTATTGCTGAGCAAAAGACAATAAAATAGATTATACAAAATAAATCTGACCAAGCAGAAAACAGGAACTCATGAGATAGGCATAAACGAGGGAACATGGACAACATGGAGCGTACAGCAAGATAAACACAGCCTAGAAGGAGAACATGGCAAAGGGCAAGGGAAGACTGAGACAATATAAACACACAGAGAATACTGAGGGAACAGACCACAGGTGGGAACACAGCGGACACTAATCACAGACTAATGAGACAAGGAGAGCAAAACTGAACATACTGGAGACGAGACACAGGCAACCAAAATAAAACAGGAAGCAACAGAGAATGGGAACGGAAATGCAGGTAAACAAATATAGCAACCCAGATTAAGACATGAGAACGGACAAGGACAAGAGATATACACGGAGCCCTGGACAAAGATACACTAGCTTGATGCAGACAGAAGACAAAACACAGACAAGATAGAGTTTACGCAGAATAAGAAGCAGAGGAGACTGGGACACAATGAAGAAAGAAGGGAGCGGACTTCACAATGAAACAGTGGACTAGAACCACAAAGACTTAATATAATACTCAATACAAAATAATAAAGACTAGAACATAAATAACATCACAACCTCAAAAGAAAACATAAAGATTCTACAAAACTAAGACCCCTGGGTCCAAGACACCATAACTGAAGAAACAACCAAAGGGAGTGAAGTGTGGTAAATACATTTGAGGGTTATCTATGCAGCCAGGTACACTAATGACCAAAGTTCAGCTACAAATGATGTGCTGGAAGCATCTAAGCTTTACAGTCCAATATTTCAGTTCAGTTTTATTTATACAGCAGAGTCGCAGGGTTAACAGAGAGCCACTCACACCTATGGCCAAATTTAGAATCAGCAATTAACCTAACCTTACTAACTGCATATCTTTGGACTGTGGGAGATCCAGATTACCCAGCGGAAACCAAAACAGCTACAGATTAGGACATGCAAACCCCACAAAGGCTGTGGCCAGATGGTGGATTCAAACCTTGCTCTGAGGCAACAGTGCTAACCAACACACCACCGTGCTACCAGCATTTTAAAGCTGACCGCACAGCTGGCTATAACAAAGTTTGAAAATAACAATTAATATCTTATGTTTCTTAAGAAGAATAGGAAATGAATTATTACTAAAGTCCTCCAGTATCTCTCTTTTCCAGTATACATGCTGCTCTGCCTCAGTCTTCAGCCTTTCACCTCCTCAGCTCTGCTCCTCTGTGGTGCTCTGCTCCAGATTTCACTCTTTATTTAGTTCTTCATGTTCTGGACATCTCTGTTTAGTGCAGTTATTATTCCTCTGCTGCTCTGCATAGCCAGCAACATCTCCATGTGTCCATGCATCCATTATCCCTGCTGATCACAGCTCAATATCCTATTCGCAACCTGTTCAGCCCTGTTCAGAATCTTCTATCTAACTAGCTGCTATAGCTAATTTGACTATTGGGTAATTAAGAGCTAACTTTACTGTGTGCACCAACAAGTCAAGAAGTGAAGCTGATGTTGATTCATAGCTCTATCACTGCATCGTTTTTCCTTGAAGCTGAGTCAAATTGAAGTAAAGAAATATTTCAACCAGCACTGAAGAATACATGCCAGGACATGTATTCCTCAGTGCTGGTTATTACTTGTCTTCAATTTGGATATGCACCTTGACAACACTGGACAACAGCTAGATTGCTTACACTTTACTGTATACAGGCATTGCAAAAGTGTCTCTACATTCTTTCTGAAAGCCACAAAGGGGCGATTGCTGTGGTTTCAAAAAGAAATATGGTTGTACATGTAAGAAATCTGTGGGAAAATGGCGCTCTGATCCCTTGATCTGTTATTTGCACTAAACTGATGAGTGTACAGTCTCAATAAGTAGTTTCAAGTATTACTGACTATAAAAAGGACATTTATTTTAAAAAGAAGAACTGAACATGCTTTTTGAAATGCAGAGTTAGAATCGAATCACCAAATAATTTCTATGAAGCTACATAGCAGAGGAAAGTCTAGTGAATGTAGCCTAGATGCTGGTGGTGGCCAGGATAAGGTGGATATGGGGAGGAGGAATGTGCTTCTTAAAGGCAGAGTGATAAAACAGCAATGACGTTTAAAGCGCATGGAAAACAGAATGATTGGCTCACAGAGGGCAGGCAAAAAAAAACAAAAAAAGAATGGGCCAGAGCGATGACAGAATTGAGTTTGTTTATCGTGGGAAAGCAGACGTGTTGCGAAGGATACACTACCAGCTCAAACACACAGGAATGGAAACAGATGGATGAATATAGATCTTCCTTACTGAACTTGTGTTCGACCTTAACCCTCTCAGGCCCAAATTACGTTTTGTGTTGCTAATGCACAACCAAGTCCTGCAGTGGTACTTCTGAGTAAAAAAAACCTCATAAAATATGTATGTGGGGTAATCAGGTTGTTAGGTCTTAACTGTTGCAAATCTGCAACATCTGCCTGGAGAGGGTTAATTTTGTGAATTATGTTTTAGACTCCATTAGACTCCATCGTGTATTAGTGCAAGCCTACTTAGGTAAATGGCAGAATGCTCTCCGTCAGAGTCCCCCTTTGCTCATCACATTGGATATCAAAAATCCAAGATGGTTATGGTGAAAATGTTGAGTTTCTGTCTTTGTAATGGGACTAATCTTTCTTAAATCCTGATAATACTTTCCACACTCACAAATTCACTAGGGTATGCTTGCTTCTGAGTGATGTAAATGTCATCATCACACAGTGAGCAAATGCTTGCTTTTTTGTGTCCACAGAGAATTTATATTACAATGCATGTGCCCTTGATAGTGGACTTTAAAGAAATATCACAAGAATGACTACTTGACTATCAGGTCTCCAGCTCAGCTGTCCATGTCCTTGTTTGCAATAGACTATAATCAAGTCATTTCATATGCTAAGTGTGTTAGTGGTCTTAGTCTACCCAAAGCCTGTTTTATTGATAATTACTCAATAAAATTTCTCATTTTAAACCATTTTTAAACCATTTTATATGCTTTGACAAATGGCAAAGCTACTTTGGGATCGACACATATGGATGTGTTGTTTACTTCTTATTCAAGTCCATACCTAATCTGTGATATTCAGCTAGAAAAAAACACAAGAAGGCAACAGTAAAAATACTGCAAACATGAGGCTTCAGAATTTCCTTCTGTCCATTTTTTCAGTCACTTACCAGTTGAGAGTCAGCGGGCTTATCACAGCTTTCATAGGTGACATTTCTAACCACTGCACAACTGTGCCATCCAACTTCAAAAAAGTAATGAGTAATGTTACTGTAGCTTTGGCTGTCTTTTGCCATGGTGTGAAAAAGTGTTTGCACCTTCCTTATTTCCTATTTTTTTGTATGTTTGTCACACTTAAATGTTTCAGATCAAACAAATTTAAATATTAGACAAAGATAACACAAGTAAACACAAAATGCTGTTTTGAATAAAGTTTTTTTTTTTTTTTTTTTTAAGGGGAATAAATTCCAACCCTACATGGCCCTGTGTGAAAAGCAATTGCCCCCTAAACCTAATAACTGGTTGGGCCACCCTTTAGCAGCAACAACTGCAATTAAGCATTTGTGATAACTGGCAATCTTTTCCAGTCTTTTCTAGTGCTGTGGAGGACTTTTGGCCCACTCATTTTTGCAGAGTTGTTCTAATTCAGCCACATTAAAGGGTTTTAGAACAAACCATCTTTTTAAGGTTATGTGTGTGTGGGTGTGACTAAAGAAAGTGAACTCCGCTTTCCAAAGATGTAAAAAACCACAGTTAATTTATGTTATAAAACATAAATTTACTGGGGGCAATCACTTTTTCGCAGAGGGCCACGTAGGCATGGATTCCCCCCCCCCCCCCTTGATAATAAACAGCTTTATTTAGAAAGTGCATTTTGTGTTATATTTGTTTAATGTTTAAACTTGTTTGATGATCCGAAACATTTAAGTGTGACAAATGTGTGACAAAAAAACAGGAAAACAGTTTTTTCACACCACTGTACACACGGTCTGTTTTAGCAACAATTGTAAAGTACACAGTTTCATGTTCGGTTTTGTTAGCAATATGATGACAGGTCTACAAAGCTCCTTTTCTCTCATTGTCACATAGTGCAGCTGTGTTTTCAGGTTTACACACTCTGGAGGCCATTTTAGAAAAGCTCCATGTACATGGATTAAAAATTCACTTTTAATTTGAACAGAATAGCAAGACGAAGAAACAAAGATATGTTTATGAACTGAATGAAATCTTAGCAATGGAGATTTAAAAAAAACTCTATATGTCTAGTCTAGTCAAATCAGGAAATATGTAAAGTGCTTCTCACATCAACTCCCTCGCTTCCTCGCCCTGCAACAGCCTCTGTGCCTCAGATCTTCCCGTTCTCTTCTCTGTCCACTTCTCTTTCTTACTATGTTTTTGGTCCCTTTCCTTCTCGTGTTGCTCCCTTTATCTGGTCTTCACTGTGTTGTTCTGTCTCCACAGTCACTGTATTCATCAGATTCTAGACAGTGTCTCTTACACCCACCACCATGACATAGTGCACAGGGACCTCAAGGTGTGTGTGTGTGTCTCACTGTGTTGCATTGCTGTGCACCCGCTGTACAAGAGCTGCTTGTATTTTATAGTCCTGTTTTTTAATTTTTGCCTGTGATTTGATACAAGTTTTGTCTGTGCCTGCTGCCTGTTTGTTTGTCTCCCCTTGCCTGTCTTGCCTGTCTTCTGGTTCTGCTTTTGCAGCTCTTGTTGTACTATTTTAGAAGTCTGAAATATATTTACAATTCCTGTGGGTCCTAGGACTGTCATACTTTGAGCAAGAGTGACTGAGTGAGTGAGAAAACCTGAGAACGGGTGAAGGAGTAGAGGTCAATAGAGTGGCAGCAGTGACAACTTTAAATACTTGCAGAATCCTTTCCTCAAAGGCTTTGTTATCACTGCTGCTAAATAAATTACACACAAAAATATACAGGTTAGACAGAGTGTCTCCCACACGGAGCTGCAGAGCCCTCCTACGCTGCCTGACTAATATTTGGCACTTTCTTTAAAGCAGAAAATAGCAAACTGCACGCATTCTCTCTGTGTAGCTCACAGACAGGTTCACACTTTTTTATATGTGTGTGCAAACGTGTTGAGTGTGGAAGAGAGAGCTGGTTCCTACACTGAAAACATGTATGTGTGCCTGTGACAGTTGGGGCTCAATGTGCTAAATGTGTTCAGACTAACCTGCTCCCCCTGCTGTCTGCATGCAGTCATTGCATCCAGCAGATCCTGGAGGCCGTGCTCCACTGCCATCAGATGGGTGTGGTTCACAGAGATCTCAAGGTGAGTCACGAGCAGGTCATGTGTCTGTGTCCATGTAGGTGTGTGAATTTTAGCTGCACAGCTATAAAATCAGTATAAGGAACATTCTGTACTATGTTCAGGTCAGGTTTAGCTCAGGGACAAGAGTCCATGAAGGAAAAATGTAGAGCTTCCACAAAAAGAATGATACCTTCCAAATGTTAATACAAATTATTAATTATGAACAGTGTTCCAATTTTAAAAAAAAAAAGGTTCTATGTGGAATTCCCACTGTTATATGTGAGTGGTGTAGCAGATTACGTTTTGTTGAGTTTTGTCATCTGTATTGCAGTTTGGTCTGGATATCATCTTCTGATGTCATGTTGTCTGTTTGCCTGATGAAGGCCCAGTATGGCTGTGGTCTCACTTTTTTGTAAATCAGTAAGCGGTTCTCCATAGTTCTGTGTTTTGTCTGACTGTTGTAATTGACAGCTGGTAAGTGCAGTGAAAATATTTATATCCAGCATGTCTGTGCATGTCTATGGGCTGGATTTATCAAAACGTGCATGAGTGTTTGTGCACATATGTTGAAGTTCTGTCTTGTGCATGCACTTGAGTGGACTACAACTGAAAGAGAAATTTCATAGCAGGTGGAAACCTTGTGTCTGCTCACCTCCAGTGCTGCAGTGATGTATACCACGCAGCTGACGTTCTTTTGATTAAGTTCCTTTGGACTTTCATTGACCTGCTTCATGTTTAAGCAGGATATGTATGTATATCTGAACAGGTAACAATGAATCCCTGTTCACAGATGAAAGTAACTAATCCTTCACAGAGGAATGTTTGAATATTTTTTGTGTATATCAAGCGTTCCTCTTATTATCATGTGCTGTTTCTTACAGCATAGATACATACTGCAGCTGTATAAAACAATATCTGCTGTACTGAATTACATACATTTTTTAGTGATTTGTGCAGTATGTATGAGTAGCAAATAAACAAATTAAAAAAAACAATGTTAATAACCAACCAACATATAATTAAACAACAACCTAAAGCTCTATAAAGAACAAAAAAAACCCCAAATAATCTTTTGTAATGATGCAGTCAAGACAAAATATTGTCAAGAATGTATGTTAACATTAATATAGCAATTTATATTACATTTATAGCAGAAATCTGTGTGATGGCTTTTTATTGATTTTAAGACTATATAAACTTAGTACAAAAAGTAAAAAAAAATTGTGTTTGGTCATTAATTAATAAATAAATAATAATTAATAAATTACTCAATAAAATTAATAAATCTTGTGCTGTTGGAAAGCCTGTTTATTTCCCCTTAAATGGTCTTGAAAAGCTTGCCAAATGTTTTATTCCATGACCGTGTACTTCATGGGGCAGGATCAAAGGACAAAGGACAGAGGCCTTGGCAGAGATGATTCAGCTCAGGGAGCTGGTGAGGTGGCCAGTGGCGGAGACTAAGTAGCTGTGGGGGCTAGTTGGACCCCACAGCTACTGGCCAATGGAGTAGATAAATCCTACCCTGAGGTTCAGGATACTCAGAAGACTCTGTCAACTCTTGTGGGAGCTGAGCAGGGTGCACTTTTCTGATGTCTGGGTCCACAGCAGCTCCAGTGCAGGATACAGTGGAAGCTCCAAGTTGGCTAGACTAGTTTGTTCAGAATTCACTGGGTTCACTTGCTGAGACACAGATTCAGGGAAGGTCTTGGGTAGATCAGCACTCTCTCTGACCCAGGAAATATAGAAACTAAGGCAGCCTGTACAACCTGAGGAGCCCTCTCTTCTGTGGAAACAGCTCCCAATTTGGATTTGGGAGACAGACACACTGTCTGCTTTTAAGATTATAGGCTTAAAATGTTCCTTTTTGACAAAGCATTTTCTTAGGTCTGGATTAGGTGACCCTGAATTAGTGCAATAACCTTAGGCTCCTCGGGGTGTAATGCACTAGTGCACTAATGCACAAGTGTTCACTCACCTTTCTTTCACTCACTATGTTTTTAAACACTACTCTGCACGTAATTATTATTATTATTCATTCCTGGCTCTCTTCCAGAGTGTGTCTTTTGTTCTGTCTTCCTCCCCTTGAAACCAACCAGTTTTGGCACATGGCTGCTGGGGAAGTTCTTCTTGTTAAAAAAGGACTTTTTCCTTCCCACTGCAAAGTGCTTGCTAATAGGGGGCCATCTGATTGTTGTTGTTGTTTTTTATTTTCTCTGTGTTATTGTAGGGTCTTTACCTAACAATATAAAACCCCTTAGGGAACTGTTGTTGTGATTTGGTGCTACATAAATAAGATTAAATTGAACTGAATTGAATTGAATTGTCCTATAATAGTCTATTACTGTGAAGTAACTGGGAGTAAGAAGTGGGAATAACCAGCTAGTGAAGCAGTTGAGGTTTGTGAGATTTTATACCTTCGAATGCTGAGATAGCAGCTGGCCAAGCCCTCATATCAGCTGTTTCTCTCAGTCTTTGTGAGTAGACTAGAAACCTAGAACAGTCTAAGTCATTTTCTTCCATGTAGATTGTTGTGCCCTCTGGGTGCTTTGTGCGGTCAACTTGCTCTGTGACTATCAACTGTGTGGAATTTGGTTAATTGTTTTCCAACCCAAGTGCAGAATGCAGGAGACCAAAGTGAGCATAAGGTGAATATTTAATGCTGGATTGATCAAAGGAAAACATGATCCCAAAACAGAAAGCAAAAGGAGGCACAAAGAGTAATTATACAAGGAGTGTAATACTAGGACGCACTAGGAAATCTAGAAAGCATACTGTGGGTGACTCAACAGAGGGGCAAGAGGAGACTGAGACAATAATGACAGTAATGAGGCTAGGGGAAACGGTGGGGGAAAACAGCTAGAACAAATCAAAGACAGATGGGCACAATGGGGCACAAAGGGAAGACTGTACACATTTAATAAAAAATCATTATAAAAAAATGTAATATATAAATTATAAAATAACTGTACAAAACCAAAGGCAGAATAGCCAGAAACTGAAACAAAGATATATGAAAGAAGATACTTAGAAATGTGGCAAATAAGAATAAATAATAACAGTCAAACTGAGAACCCAAAAACATTGAACTAAGGTGTTTATTACTAATAACTGACCCAACCAGTTATTAGATTTAAGGGGCTT
Organism: Aulonocara stuartgranti; assembly: GCF_965226115.1. Taxonomy (NCBI): domain Eukaryota; kingdom Metazoa; phylum Chordata; class Actinopteri; order Cichliformes; family Cichlidae; genus Aulonocara; species Aulonocara stuartgranti. Next base: position 7,006,931 of record NC_138945.1, on the reverse strand, counting down.
TTTCACACAAGGCCATGTAGGTTTAGATTTTTCCCCCGGTGCACTGGTGCACAGTCATGTTGGAACAGGAGAGGGTCATCCTCAAACTGTTCCCACAAAGTTGGGAGCATGAAATTCTCCAAAATGTCTTGGTATGCTGAAGCATTAAGAGTTCTTTTCATTGGAACTAAGGGGCTGAGCCCAACTACTGAAAATGACCCCGCATCATGATTCCCCCTCAACCAAACGTTATCCTTTGCACAGTGCAATCAGACAAGTACTGTTCTCCTGGTAATAGCCAAATCCAGACTTGTTGATCAGATTGCCAGACAAAGAAGCATGATGCATCACTCCAGAGCCTACTTCTCTACTGCTCTAGAGTCCAGTGGCGGCATGCTTTACTTCACTGCATTTGGAACTTGGTCATGAAGTGGCCATTCCATGAAGCTCTCTATGTAATCTTCTTGAGCTAATCTGAAGGCCCACTTTGGAGATCTGTAGTGATTGCCAACCTCAGCACACTATGCAGTTTACCTGGCCTACTAGTTCATGGCATAGTTGCTGTCATTCTCAATGACTTCTACTTTGTTATATTTCCCCCCAACCGTTTACTATGGAATATTTAATAGCAAGGAAGTTTCACAGCTGGACTTGTTTGGAGGTGGCATCCTATCACCTCCAAACAAGAATTCACTGAACTCCTGAGAGCGACCCAATCTTTCCCAAATGTTTACAGAAGCAGTGTGTATGCCTAGTTGTTTGAGTTTATATACCTGTGGCCATGGAAGTGATTGGATTACCTGAATTTAAGGATTTAGATGGATAAGTAATACTTTTGTCAATATTCTGTACATAAATAAATAAATATTTCATTTAATAAATACTTAATAAATACCGATTGCAATGTTTTTTCAGCAATACTTATTTCATCATGGTATTAGTTAATGCTTTGATGCACTGCTCTCTTTATTTTCATCTCTCACTTTAATACAATGCATGATTGGATACAATGCTTGGGTAGCAACCATCAGATGTACACTACTTTTCGTAAAACATTGAAGAATTCTTTGAGTGCACTATATAGTCTGTACTCACTATATTTTAGACAGTACTACATTTTCATTGAACCAGTTAGTGGCCCCTTGCATCCTGTGATTCGTGACAGTGTCATCATGGAGAGAACACTCCCATCTTCAAAGAAATACTACATTATATACAACATCATTTTATGTTGATTTGCAGTGACCCTTTTCTTTAAGAGGACAGTATAAAACCCCCACACCACCCCCACTGTTGGAGTTAACAATGAATTGACTTTCATAGTCACTTAGATTGTTTTTTGTTTTTTTGCTGTCTAGACACAGAAATAGAAACAACGATAATTCTCAGCCTGAGCCTGCTCTAATCAGACTATGGTTGGATGCTTATTTCAGTACCAACATCACTGTACGGTGCATTTGTGTGGAATCCTCTGCATGTGTTCTGTTAGGATTTTATAAATTTTATGCAAATATCAAATGTGAATTTTTTTTTCCAGGTACAAACATGGAAACTACAGTTACCTACTGATTATTTTCTAAAGCAAATTTCTGATTTTTATTGGAAAATATGAGACAGCATGGTAACTTGTTTGATGATGAAGTTAATATCCTCATATTTAGCAATTAATATTAATCACATTAACCATCTAACATCCTTTGGTACAATATTTGACTCAGGAAAGTGGACAAGTGATATACAGAATAGATGATATGTTAAAATCTCACAAATTGAGTTTTTAAATCTGAATTTTATAAAGAATTTGGTGCACTTTTGGTAACATTTAGGAAAGGAAAACATTAAACACGTTTGCATTTTGACTTTAGTTTTTAATTTGACTTTTTTGCCCATTGAGTATACAACTGTATATAATATATACAGTTTTTGTGTTTGACACTGACATTTGCAGCTCTCTTTATCATGATTATGATATAGTGTCAAAAAGTACAAAAACATCATCTGTTCATTTTGACTAAGTAAAAAAGTACAACAATTAATTCCCCGATTAGTCTGAAGTTCAAATCTTGACCTAGAAAGTGTTTTGTTTTGGGTTATTTTAAGTTGTCCAAATGAACTAGAACTAGAACATTTTATTAATAAAGTGTAGTAGTATTTCCTAAAATATCAAACAACTGAGTCTGTTCTTTGTGGAATGAAAAATACATTTGTCCAACAGTTGTGGAATATTTCTGAATAAGATTGATCTACTGGGCACAGTAAGGTAAGGCCTTTACTGTATGCACCTTCTGTGTTTTTAAATCAACCAGCAGAGGGTGACATGATGACTGTCCTTCAGCTGGATTACAGCATACAGCTGTTTCTATCACTGTGGTGAAATGATTGCTGCTTCTGTGACACAGATCTGTCACTCTTAGCATAAACTAGTCAGACAGCAAAGAGCTGTCATTCCTGTGTAGCTATTTGTCACATTTGCTTTTTACATCAGCGTCTGAGCAGCAAAGACACGACTATTGCAGACAGACAAGATGTGTTTGGTCGTCCTCAAGTAAACAAAGGCAAAAAAGGCTTATACACATTTTCCAGTCCCATCTGTGTGTCTCAACCTCAAAATGAGAGAGTACATTTTATTTGCTGGAAAATGTATGACTGTATCTCTGAATATGTCTGTAGCCATAACTATTTTTAGCGTTCTGATCTGAGTATAACTGGTCTGCCCCATTCTCCTGTTTTCCCTTTAAAGTTATGTATAGGAAAAGAAGTAAGAGAAGAAACTTGTTCCCAATGCCCCATTTTCCACAACCAGTTGACTACCCCCCCTCCCCCCAAATGCATTTATTGATTTTCTAAATGTTTGCATATACACACACAGCTGAGCATGATATCAGCAGAAGCAGGACACTACCTCAGGCCAACAGGACTCAAGTTGCGGACAGTGCAAAGGTGCCCCGAAGACTATCCAACATATAGTAGCAGGGTGCAAGATGCAAGCTTGGACAGAGTACACCGAGCGGCACAACCAAGTAGCTCTATAGAAACATCTGCGCCACATGTGGACTAGAACTCCCCAAGTCACTAAAGGAGACACCATCAAAGATGGTTGAGAACAAATGGGGCTAAATTCTTGTGGGAGTTAGGAAGCTGCTGTCCAAGCAACCAGTCATAGTGGTGATTGACAGGGAACAGAGGACTGCAGTTGTGATAGATGTGTCAATCCCAGCAAATAGCAACATTATGAAAAAGTTCTGTATGAATGCCTCACACATGCTTATGCTGCATAGTCATAAACATCATCATCATCAGTCATCAGGTGCTCTGCTAGGATAATAAGCTGGCCAAAATATGAAATATAAGCCACTGACATCAAGACAAGAAAGCTCCTTACCATACGTGGAGGGTTCCATCCCAAGCCTAGTGCCACTGTACACTGAGGGGGAGGAAAGAGACTGATTAGTCAGTGTCAGAAGTACTATCCAAGATGAAACAACAAAGATCCATCAGTACATCAGGAAGATGTAGCAATGATGTAGCACTGAGCATGTGCTTAGGGAATACCCCAGGCAGCAGAAACTCAAGAAACAGGAAAAAAAGAACAGGGACCATCTTGGAAGGACTGGTCCTTCCAGTTGCTAAAAAATAAAATGTCACAGAAAGACTACTGCCATAAAATAAAATAAAATAAAATAAAATATCAGCCACAAAGAAACCAAATTAAAGCGCAATTTTTTAAAAAAAACTTAAGCTTGTTGAATGTGATACTAAACTTTTATCTGGCTCAACTCTGCAAGATTACTGTTGAGATCTTTGCATAGTGATTATAGTACTTGTTGCGAGTGTGTAAGATAGGTTAGATGGAGTTACAAATGACTTAACATGAAATAAAAACATCCCTAGATTTTGCCACCCCTTCTGAAGTAATTTAAGAAAAGCCTTTCAGTAACAATGTCGTAACAACCTTGAGACATAAATTAATAAGGTCATAAAATGTAACACTAACATGACACGACTGTGCTTGTGTTACACCTTCAGCCAGAAAACCTGCTGCTGGCCAGCAAATGTAAGAACGCAGCAGTCAAGTTGGCTGATTTTGGACTGGCCATTGAAGTACAAGGAGACCAACAGGCTTGGTTTGGTAAGACACACACACACACACACACACACACACACACACACACACACACACACACACACACACACAGAAGTGTGCATGTGTCTGTAGGTGTTATTAAAAATAACACAATTAGAAAAGCATCTCCATTAATTTCAAAACATATGTACAATTAGAAAGAATGCTACAGACAAAGTTTCATGCTCAAAAAATTAAGGAGGCATTTAGAAGACAAAGATGATCTAATTCTAAATAAGAGATTATCTAAAAGATAAGACAACCCCCAAAACACAAAGGGTTATACAAGTTGAAGCCACAGATATTTGTCCTTCTTTGGGTTTTCTCATTGTTTTTTCAACACTTTTGACTAAGGTCAGTCTCAATAAAGGGAGTGCAGAATTATTAAGCAAGTGTATTTTTGAGGAATAATTTTATTATTGAACAACAACCATGTTCTCAATGAACCCAAAAAACTCATTAATATCAAAGCTGAATGTTTTTGGAAGTAGTTTTTAGTTTGTTTTTAGTTTTAGCTATTTTAAGGGGATATCTGTGTGTGCAGGTGACTATTACTGTGCATAATTATTAGGCAACTTAACAAAAAACAAATATATACCCATTTCAATTATTTATTTTCACCAGTGAAACCAATATAACATCTCCACATTCACAAATATACGTTTCTGACATTCAAAAACAAAACAAAAACAAATCAGCGACCAATATAGCCACCTTTCTTTGCAAGGACACTCAAAAGCCTGCCATCCATGGATTCTGTCAGTGTTTTGATCTGTTCACCATCAACCACAGCCTCCCAGACACTGTTCAGAGAGGTGTACTGTTTTCCCTCCTTGTAAATCTCACATTTGATGATGGACCACAGGTTCTCAATGGGGTTCAGATCAGGTGAACAAGGAGGCCATGTCATTAGTTTTTCTTCTTTTATACCCTTTCTTGCCAGCCACGCTGTGGAGTACTTGGACGCGTGTGATGGAGCATTGTCCTGCATGAAAATCATGTTTTTCTTGAAGGATGCAGACTTCTTCCTGTACCACTGCTTGAAGAAGGTGTCTTCCAGAAACTGGCAGTAGGACTGGGAGTTGAGCTTGACTCCATCCTCAACCCGAAAAGGCCCCACAAGCTCATCTTTGATGATACCAGCCCAAACCAGTACTGCACCTCCACCTTGCTGGTGTCTGAGTCGGACTGGAGCTCTCTGCCCTTTACCAATCCAGCCACGGGCCCATCCATCTGGCCCATCAAGACTCACTCTCATTTCATCAGTCCATAAAACCTTAGAAAAACCAGTCTTGAGATATTTCTTGGCCCAGTCTTGACGTTTCAGCTTGTGTGTCTTGTTCAGTGGTGGTCGTCTTTCAGCCTTTCTTACCTTGGCCATGTCTCTGAGTATTGCACACCTTGTGCTTTTGGGCACTCCAGTGATGTTGCAGCTCTGAAATATGGCCAAACTGGTGGCAAGTGGCATCTTGGCAGCTGCACGCTTGACTTTTCTCAGTTCATGGGCAGTTATTTTGCGCCTTGGTTTTTCCACACGCTTCTTGCGACCCTGTTGACTATTTTGAATGAAACGCTTGATTGTTCGATGATCACGCTTCAGAAGCTTTGCAATTTTGAGACTGCTGCATCCCTCTGCAAGATATCTCACTATTTTTGACTTTTCTGAGCCTGTCAAATCCTTCTTTTGACCCATTTTGCCAAAGGAAAGGATGTTGCCTAATAATTATGCACACCTGATATAGGGTGTTGATGTCATTAGACCACACCCCTTCTCATTACAGAGATGCACATCACCTAATATGCTTAATTGGTAGTAGGCTTTCGAGCCTATACAGCTTGGAGTAAGACAACATGCATGAACAGGATGGACAAAATACTCATTTGCCTAATAATTCTGCACTCCCTGTACTGATGCAACACTTGGACCCTACAGAGGTTGTACATGTAGTCGAACTCCTTCAGGATGGCACATCAATACATGCCATTGACAGAACGTTTGCTGTGTCTCCCATTCCAGTGGTAAGTGCATGGAGGAAATTCCAGAATTTCCAAGCAGTTACTCTAGGAAAGCTGGACAGGACCATAGAAGGTCCTTAAGTGGCATGCGTGTCCTTTGTGCTGGAAGAAACAGTATGGCCACTGCCAGAACCCTACAAAATGATCTCAAGCAAGCCACTGGTGTGAATGTCTCTGACCAAATAATCAGAAACAGACTTGTATTATTGTAGGATCTTTACCTTTTAATATAAAAACGGCTTGAGGCAGCTGTTTTGTTTTTGTTTTTTTTTAATTTGGCGCTATATAATATAATAATTTGATTTGAGGGTGACCTGAGGTGTCAGCATCCTCTAGTGAGCCCTATGATCACTGCCCAGTATTGTGGAGCCCAAATGGCATTCATCATAGAATATCCAAATTGGCAAGTTCACCACTGCCACCCTACGCTTTTCAGAGATGAGAGCAGATTCATCTTGAGCACATGACAGACGTGAAAGAAGCTATGGAGAATGTTATGCTGCCTGTAAGATCATTTAGCATGGCTGTTGTGTTGGTGTGTCAATTATGGTGTGGAAAAACATATCCATGGAGCGATACACAGTCCACTATAAGCTAGGCAATGCGACACTGACTGCCAGAAGATATTGGGATCCTTCAACCAATTGGCAGATCCTGTGCTGGTGCAGTGGGTCCTTGATTCCTCCTGATGAACAATAATGTCCAGCCTCCTGTTGACAGAGTATGCATGCAGTTCCTGTAGTACAAAGGAATTGATACCACTTGACTGGCCGTAACTTGGAGTTCAGCCCAGGGATAACGTTTCCCCTGACGTTCTGATTGGTAGACAACCCATTTGAACCACAGCTGCTCCACCACCTTTTAAAGGTATCACAAAAGACAAATCAAACTATAAAAGTTAAGCACCAAAATAAGAGGTTATCTAAAGCATAGGAGCAGAACCTTTTAACCCTCTCAGGCTCAAATTAAACTTTTTGTTGCTAATGCACAACCAAGTCCTGCAGTGGTACTTCTGAGTAAAAAAAACCTCATAAAATATGTATGTGGGGTAATCAGGTTGTTAGTTTTTAACTGTTGCAAATCTGCAACGCCTGCCTTGAGAGGGTTAAAATGCATTCTTTTCTGTACTTTCGCCAAGAAACAGGGCCTTCATTTGTGTTGCTTTTTGTTTTCGTGTGTAGGCTTTGCGGGTACTCCCGGCTACTTGTCTCCAGAAGTGCTGAGGAAAGAAGCATATGGTAAACCTGTAGACATCTGGGCATGTGGTAGGTGTTTTTTTTCTATTTTCAGCACCACCTCTGCCAATTTTGTTCTTGGCACTCAAACAATGGCTGTTTATGTGTGTAGGTGTGATCCTCTACATCCTTTTGGTTGGGTACCCTCCGTTCTGGGACGAGGACCAACACAAACTCTACCAACAGATCAAAGCTGGAGCATATGATGTTAGTCAGCTTCTCATCTCTGTTTCTCTTTAAGTTAAATAAGATGTGGTACATATTTTTATTGTATATGTGGGCATGCTTAGGTGTGCGTTTGGTTTAGTTTCCCTCCCCAGAGTGGGACACAGTGACTCCCGAGGCTAAAAATCTGATCAACCAGATGCTTACTATTAATCCAGCCAAGAGAATCACTGCCCAGGAGGCTCTGAAGCACCCATGGGTCTGTGTAAGTAGCATATACACATCCAGCATCCTATTAAAACTGACAGGAAACAATATTTCACAGCTCCTGATTTGACTATCAAGCAATTTGTAATTTGCAAATCCTCTCTCAGCAACTATGAGAACATGTGCTTAAAACTGCCAAATATGACATGTGCAAATATGTGCTGACATGTCAGCTTATCTTGAATATGGTTTTTTCCATAGACAGGCAAAAGTTCAACCTATTAACCTTCAGCAACCAAGAACTGAGTTCCACATGATAAGTTAAATTCCTGCAGAAATCTCTAGACTCTCCAAAGAAGTCTAGAAAATTACAATTGTGTTTAAAATAGAGTAAATTGACATCTTAAACAGTGTGTTAGTGTGTATAACAAAAATACATTGAAATGTTCAATTTGTTTGGCAATAAATCACAGCTTGATGCTCTGTAAATAAATGCCATCTTACAAGGGCCTTTGATTAATGTAACAATTCAAGAGACTCTGGATTCTGAACTAAAAACACAAGCTTGAGCCCAATGGAACACTTTTCTTCCAGGAAAAGTACGTTTTGATAAACGTGTTTTTTGATACAAGATTCAGAAGGAAAATACAGTTAAATGAATTAAATGACTTGTTTTGACTGTAATAAAATAATCAGAAACACAGTTGCTATCTAAATGAGCTTTGGTGCTACCATGTTTTGTTGGTAATTTTTTGGGGTATAAAAATGTCAGTTTAATTCAATGAATTCAGTACTTTTCAGTTTAAAACTAGTTTATGTCAAATGTATTATTTGATCAATTTAATTATTTTACAAAGTTAATTTTTACTTCTCATATATCTAATTAGAATGTACATTTCATACATAACCATTAGACTGAACACTAGTTACAGTCATACGTCCATCTGTAACACTTGTCTTTCATTGGAAAAGAAAAATATTCCTTTAGGCAATTGTATTCACTGGAGTTTTAAGTGAACTTTTGCCAGTTTATGCAATAAAACTTTGGCACAATATCTTTAAAAATATGATCATAGCAACAAGAAAAAAAAGTTACATTTACAGTATTTTCCATTTATAATTTGTAAAACAATATTTTTCTTGACTGTCTTCATCAGTTTAAGTCATAAACCCAGTACCTGTGATGTTTGCAGGAATAGTTAGTAAGAATGACTAATGTAAAATTTGAGAGAAATTGGCCCAAAAACCCAACAAAATCACTAGCTAAGTCAAAGATCTAAATCCTTAACATAACAACATATCATTATCTCTGTAAGGAAACAGAATGTATTGTGCGGATACTGTAAAGCCAAGTTGAATCTCTTTATCCTGAAGTTTTGCTGAAATTGTGTTACCTAAGGGGCCTCAGAATTAACACATTTCACCAATGCAGAATCTCACTGGCAGCTCCTGCCCACATAAACCTATCACTGTCACAGCTGCTCTTGTAACATTTTATTTTCAGCATCTCTTTCTCTGTCTCCCCACAGCAACGCTCAACGGTGGCCTCAATGATGCACAGACAGGAGACCGTCGAGTGCCTGAAGAAATTTAATGCCAGGAGGAAACTCAAGGTGTGAAAATATTTGATGGTTCAAAAAGAAGTTGTATCTCTGATTTCAGGAGAAAGGAGGAAACCCTTACTCTAGCTTAATGTCTACCAGTTTTGAACTGATTTCAGATTTTTTAAAAGGAGCTACAGTAGCTATAAAAACAATTTGCCCTTCCCTGCTGTAGTCTTCCTTTTTAAACACAGCTTAAGAAGTTTGTAGTGCAGTAAAATGATAAGGGAGGCATGGGGGATGCTTACTGTTATCACACAGACATTATGTAGGAGTAGGTAATGGATAATAGGTATTGATTTTTAAATAACTGGACATTAATAACTTGAGCTTATTATATAATAGTATACTATAGGATATTTGTTAATAGGCCGCTCAGTCTATTTCTCTTGGCAAAACTTAGGGTCAACAAAAAAAGGCAAATATGAAATTTAAACGTGAGCTCAGTGGTCAAACGCGACATATTATTTGGAAACCGTTGCGTGATATTTAGACTCAACATGTACCAGTATCTTTTCCTAAATGTTTCCAATATAGACAAAGGCAGTTCAATTCGGAGATATCATTAGAAACAATTGAACATGATTTATTGATATACAGAATACAATTATGTTATTTGGAGATTAGACTCTGATGAGTCACTGAATGACTTGGGTAAGGCGGAGATGTGGAGGGTGTGGGTTGCTAGAAGGCACCTGGAAGGGCAAATGATGGATGAGCAGTGAGATTTAAAGTACGCGGAGTGGAGGCTGCTTGGCCTGAAGATTAGATCACAAATGTCGCAATAAGCTTGACAGTGTGGGAGTGATGTAAGGCTTCGATTAGCCACCAAACACAATGCTATCCTTTTTGTCTTCCTTGGTGAACTTTATGTTTCTATCCACTAAGTTGAAGAGAGCAGTGAAGGATTGTAATTCTTGGATTTAGATTTTGACCCAGATGTCATCAGTTTATGTGTACCAGTGGCTAGGTGCTGTCCTGGTGCTTTCCACTTCCTCCATGGAAAGGCTGGCTAAAATATGTGGTGGTAAAGCAGTCTAACAGTGTGCAAATCTGATCTGGGGTGAAGCTTGTTCTGTTTTCCAAGGAGCTGTCTTGTTGTAGTTGTTTTCTGAGAGTTTCCACTGCCTCAATTGTAGGTATGCAAGTAAAGAGAGAGACCGCAATAAAAGACACTATGGTTTCATCTGGATCAAGTTTTTGGTCCTTGTTGGTGAAGTCAGTGGAGTTTTCGATGTGATTGGGGGTGTTCCAACAACGGGTGCTAGCATGGTGGATAGGTGTTTGGAAATGTTGTACGTGGCTGAGTTTATACTGATAACACTGGGTCTGAGTGAGACCCCTTCTTTGTGGATCTTTGGAACTCTTTAAATACAGGGTATAACTTCCCCTCGGTGTAGCCGATGGTAAGTAGGACAGTCAATAACTTCATCCTTTTCCAGTTCTTGTAAGCAACTCATGACGTTCTTTTTGTATTTGCTTGTGGGGTCTCGTTTTAAGGCTTCATAGGTATTGGTATAGTGTCAGCGTACTAATTTTCGTGTGATAATCCATTGTGTTTTGAACAACAGTGCACCTGCCCTTGTAGCCTGGTAACATGGTGATGTTATGGTCTTTGCTCAGAGATTTTCTTCTTTTCTTGTATTGTGAGGTTAGACAGGGGAACATTTGCACTGGAGAGTGTGAAACCTTCATCCTGATTTGCTCTGCTTCTGTTTGTGTTAATTTATTAATCCTTAACATACAGGTTAAAAGTTAATTCACGACACCAGCATATTAAATAGGTTTCAGGGTGGATTCTTATAATGCTTTTCTGTGTTCTTCCTCATCAGGGTGCCATTCTTACTACCATGCTTGTCTCCAGGAACTTCTCTGGTGAGTGTTGCTCTTTAAAAAGACAGAGGTGATGAGGAGAGGTGACAAAAATTTACATCTACACACACACAGACACACACAAAACACACATTAACACATAACAGGCTCATGGGAGATGCTATGGTAGAGATTTGTCTTATTTAAAAGCTCACCCAACATAGCTGTACTTATATTGTGTCAGTGTCACATATAACTAAATCTTGTTTATTTGTCACTTTGTTCTTTTATGATAAATGACAAAAGCTAAGTCACTGAAATCCATAAAGAGGCTAATAGTAGTGTTAAGAAAATGAAATGAACACTGACTGGCCTGACCCGATTTGCTTGACTAGCAAATCTAGAGAAAGCCAAATATTTTTTGCAACATGTTTTGTATTTGTTGTGTATCAGATTTCCATTAAAATGAAAGGATTACTGGCTAAAAACTATAATTCTTTTTTTTAACCAATCACATTTTGACTTACAGTTGGTAGGACTAGAACCATTTAACAAATTTAACATCGTAAGCCCTCCTGTATATTAAAAAAAAACTATAAAACTAAGAACAACTGATATACCAATATTTATTTTTACATTTTCCCCAAACATACAAAATTAGAACTCTTAACACAATAGTTTATTTCTAGTGCTACAAAGTGCATTTTCTGGAGCTCATCAAATTGCAAGCAAATTAATTACAAACAGTGTTCATCAACCTGCACAAGTAGGTCGATGAATCCTGTTGAATACTTTCAACACCTGAAAAAAAGTCTCAGCAGTGAACTTTGGTGTTTTTGTATTTTTCTTGCTTTCTATCAGGTAACATTTTTTTAGCTTTAGTTCTAATGAACAGACAGCAACCTAAGGTAAGGTAAAAATGATTTATTTCAAATCAGACTATATAAAAACATGGTGGAGGTAATGTGGACATGCTTTAAACACCTATTCTTCCCACCCCTTAATCTGTGGCTGTAAATACTTTCCTGATGACTCTATGGTATCAATAGCTACAGCCACCCCACAATAGCAGTGGGGTGGCTGTAGCTCAGGAGGTAGAGCAGGTCACCTACTGATCGGAAGGTTGGAGGTGCGATCCCAGGCTCCTCCAGTCTGCATGCCAAGTATCCTTGGGCAAGATACTAACCCCAAGATGCATCCATCGGAGTATGAATGTGTGTGAGTGTAGTTAGAAAGCCCTCAGTATAGAGGTAGTGCTAGTGAGAATGGGTGTGACTGGGTGAATGTGGCGTGTTGTATAGAGCGCTTTGAGTACTCCGGGAGAGTAGAAAAGCGCTATATAAGAATCAGTCCATTTAGCTACATTTAAATCTTATTGAATTCACTACAATGCTTATTTTCTTAATTATATCACCATTAGAGTTAAAAAGAAGGATAAAACAGTTTTTTTTACCATGCAATTGACAAGTGACTAGTCTGTGAGCAAGCAGTGTCCTTCTGTTTCTCTGTCAGATAACCGTATTGAATGTCACATCCAGTTGCATAAGACCAAGATAGCTCAGCTTGAGGCTTTGCAGTAGCACTTCACTAACCAATGGGTAATGTCACAATGTCATGGTTCATCTGGCATGACAACATCATATGGGTTTGTAGACTCTTTGAGTTATATTTGTACCAGTTATCCCTATAGTGTTGTGGACTGGCTCTTCATTTAAAGGATCAAAGCTTCTGATTCCAAAGGATATTGACCAACATGTAATGCCAGACTACCGAGCCGGAGTTGAGAAAATTCACCTGGTTCTAACTGATAACCTCTGGATGTCGATCCTGCTATCTACTGATGAAATACTTTGAGTAGCCCTGCAGGTCAATTATGAGATTCTGCCTGTTAACAGCAGCTCTTCACTATGGTCCATGCACATGGCAAATTTAACCAGGTTATTCTTTAGTGGCCAGGAAAAGAACTGGCAAAAGTTTAATCAAATAGTAACAGTCACTTGATGAATTCACCAGACTTTTATCCTAATTTAACTAACCTATTCTATGCTAATGTTGATTTCTTGTACAAGTGTTGAGAGGAATGAGAGTAAGGAGAAGGGGTATGCACTGATCAGGAAAGAGATCCGCTCTATCCTGTGCCCAGTAAAGTTCAAATGGGGAAGCTGTGACTCAGTACAAAGGCCTCCAGCTCATTTGAGACTATAATCCAACATGACAAAAATGAGTAGAAAAAAAAAGAGCCAAAAATTTGAATTCCGGTTCCTAAGTTCACAATGGTTGGGCAACGGTTATCTTCTGGTGCTTCCTGTTGACATTTCCAAAGTCCTTTCCTGGGGCACCAGATACTCAAAACAAGAATCACTAGTAGAATAAGCTGTTTACATACAGTTCTTATGAAATGGGGAGACATAATTATTTTTATAATAGCCTGCAAATATGTTCATTTATCTTGTAAAGTTGGACATTATAACATGGAAGTCTGTGGGGATTGGCTCACTTTTGAAGTCAGCCTCAAGTGGCCATATGAAGCAATGCAATTTCTCCAGTCTGTAGACAGATTCGTGGCTGGCATAAGTACCATAACATCCTGCAGTAACACAACATCCCCTCTTGTTTATGGATAGAACGAACATCATTTTTTTCAGTAGCACCATGAGCACCATGAGTAAAGTCACACCAAGACGCCCCGTGGGAGCTGTGTGAACAATAACAAGGATAATGGAGGGCTGTATCAGATGATCTGACTTCCACAATGCCTGACCGACAGTCAAGTGAGATTATGATAAATTAGAGCACAGATTGAAGGAAAAACAGCCAACAAGTGATCAGCAATTGGGAATTTCTTCAAGGTTGTTGCTTAAACTCAGGGGATGATCTCATGAAGCTAGTTGAAGACTGAAGAATATTCAAAGCTGTTCTTGAAACAGATTTGGCATTAAAATACAATATCACCCATATATAAAGTCGTTTTGGTTATCCTTTCTTTCTACACAAACCCATACGTGTTATTTTTTAGTTTTGATCCATTCACATAGTAGTATTAAAGTTTTGACTGGTACTGTTAATGATACTCTGTATTTTTCAGTGGGCCGTCAGACTACGGCCCCTGCTGCTGTCAGCGCTGTAGCAGGAACCACAGCTGGCATCGTGGAACAAGGTAAACACATCTCGCAAGCACATCTTTTAGCATTTTCTCCCTGCAGCTTTTAAAACTTTACATCCTTTCCCCTCATTGAGGCAGGAGCAGATGTGATTAAACGGAAATCTCCCAGGGTCACAACATCACACACTCCTTTAGCTCTATCCCTCAGCTTGTTTTAATCTCTCTTCCTAAATCTTTCTCTCCTCTTCCTCACCCTTATTGCTTCTTTAACTTTTTGCCAAGGTAAGCAATCTCATTTCTCATCTGAAGGGAAGAGTATTACAGACTTTTCTTTCCTTGTACAGACAAATAGCATGCACTGTGGTGTATAAGTGGGAGTTTAGTTATCACATTTTAAATGTGGAGTGCAGTAACTGTTCAGTGCTGCTTTTAGGTTGGGGATCACACATCCACTCAGAGCTCCAACATGATAAAAGATTAATGTCAGCAGAACTGGAGTGTTTTTAAGCTGTTTCTTCCTTTTTTTATCAGCATTTAAGCAGCAAAACACATACTTTATTTTTTCCACATCATCCCAGACTAATTCCTGCCCATCAGTGAACTCTGTGAATTAATCCAGCCTACTCTTCAGATTAACAAACCCATTATCATATACCTGCATCTCTGTTCCTCTTCCCTCATGCTTTCGCTCCTAATCCCCCTTCTATCTATGCCTGTGCGTGCAACGGTGCGAGAGAGTGTATTTGGATTATACAGAGAATTAGTTTGACTTCTCCCCCCTCCCTCGTGTTTGATGCCCTCTGCTTATCTAATGCTTTGGGCAATGGATCAGGGTCAGGAAGTGCTAGCAGGATGGAGAATTCTTTTTAATATATGTGTGAGTTTTTGCACATTTTATTCATTTGCTTTTTAAGACGCAGGGAAAGAATTTTCCATTTTTTCAGAGGGAGGGGTAAATTCCTTTCCCCCCTCCTCCTAGTGGTAGTGGATGGGAGGATAGGCATTGTAACTCTTCACATTTATTTGTGCACTTTGACAAGCAGGTGATTTTTTTTTCTTTTAAGCCAGTGCCTGCATGCATGCATGAATGACCGCGGATGTGGATCTGCATTTGTGTGAGCAGATTACAAAGTCGTCATCTGAAGGTAAATAATGTGTACTCTACCATCTGAGGGTGTGTCGTTCTGCCTCTCTGCAGCAGCCAAGAGTCTCCTCAACAAGAAGGCTGATGTCAAGGTAAGCTAGGTCATCCTCTTCATTTTCATCTGCAGCATTTCCTCTTTATATTCATGGCTGTCCTTCCATACTTCTACTACTTTTATTAATCCGTAAATGTTTTGGTCAAAGGCAGATGCAAACTATTCGGGGTGATCTTTTTAAAGCACGATTGCGTTCACTTTAATTTTTTGGAAGATATTGTTTTTGGGTGTCTGTGATGGCTATATTGTTTTCTTTCCTAGGCTTTTCTATTATCCTTTCACATTATCCTTTTAATTTAATTAGAAATATTAAAACAGGGGAAGACATGTTTGGGAAGGTATCCAAAGTTGTTTTAAATTGGATTCCAAAAAACATGTCAGGAAACATATTAAAAAAGATGGAATTGGTGGAACATCCAACAACTTTTTTAGTTTAACTGACAATGGGCCAATATAATGATTAAACGTAAAAACACAAACACCCTACTGAGTGTCAGACCTTCAGAATGATCATAATGATGATGAGGGGTTCAACCATTTAAGAACAGGTTTCTCACAAAGAATTTGGTGACTGTATTATTACTATTCAAAAGCAAATGCAAGGAACAAGGCTGAAAACCCAGTATAAAATGGCTGTGATATTCACAACCTTAAATGACCCTGCATTAAGAATGCACTTTTGGCTATTGGAAAGTATGTGGAAATCTGAAAACCGTTGTCAGTAAATATAGTTCATTGCTGATAAAGCAAGTTAAAATTTTAATGTGCCAACAGTCAAAATGTAAAATTCTTTAAGAAAATTATGGTTAGCACATCCACTGTGCTAGAGCAGAGGGATGATCCAGCTTGTTTTAAGTTTAAAAGCCAGTATCTCTAATGTATAGGAGTGCATTAATACACATGACATAGATAAAGTGGATATCTGTGAAGGCACCATTCATTTTGAATGCATGAAGCACTCAGAATATAGACACAGTCACATGTAATGCACTTAAACACAGCTGTGGCTCAGCAGGTAGGTTGGGTTATTCGCAGTCATACGGTTGGTGGTTCACTATGCAGCTCCACCACTGTTAATGTTGAAGTGCACCTGGCAAGAACTCCACTTTGCCCCCAGTATCCATTGTGTGTGTGTGTGAATGGGTAAATGAGGCTTGTAGTAAACTGTGAGTGGTCAGTTTAGGTCACACTTCTGCACAGCGACCTCTGATGTTGTTCCTGGAATCTGCTGGAGCCATTCTTCCAGTTTTGGGGTTGCAGTTCCTAGTGTTCATATTACCACTGGGACCACTTTGTAGTTTACTTTCCACGTCTGCTCCAGCTGTTCCTTCAGCCCCTGATATTCCTCTGTTTTCGGATACTCCTTCTTCCTCATGTTGCTGTCTTTTGTTCCTTGTCAGCTACCACTATGTGTTGTTGGTTGGCAAACAGGTGCTTTTCTGTCTGGAACCCAAAGTCCCACAAGATCTCAGTGCTGTTGTTTCCACCTTTGGTGGTGTCTCTCATTACGACGGGCAGACTGCTAGTCTGTATGTGGCACAGATGTTCCTGTACACTGTCCCAGCGACCTGGTTGTGCATCTGGTGCTTAGGGCCTGTTGCTGTACTGCCATGATCAGAGTGTCATATCAGCATGTGAGGCATGCAACGATGCGCACAGGACAACTGACTGTCAGGATAAAACAGAAAACAGATGGACCAGACACAGGAAGACAGAGAAAACAAACACTGAGATCAAACTGACTAAATACAGAGAATGAGTGAGAGAGCTAGAGTGCGGGACAGAGAGAGAGGGCAAGAGAAACATGGAGGCAAGACAGAGACAAAAACTTTACATTTGCAACCAGATACAACTGACTACACACAGGGGGTGCTGGGGAGGACACACAGAGGACACATAAACTAAGGCAAACAGAGCACGCAAGGGAACAAAATTCAATGAACTAAGGACTAGTACCAGGGCACGCAAACTGAATACAAGAATTGCATAATTCCCTAAAGAATGAACAAGACCAAACCAAGACAAACTCAAACTCCTTTAAACTGGCCTTTTCTAGTCACTGGTAGGATGTCTTGATATCATCTACTTCTTTTATTTGTCGATGGTACTTTCCATGCAGCGGCTTGGTCATCCATGACAGCTCCTCCTCCTGTACCTCCTCATACTTTTGATAAATGCTGGATACACTCAGTTATTCAACCAAATAGATCTGATTTTATTTAAGTAGGGTGAAATTTGTAGTGTAATTACCCTATAATGTGTCTCACACAGCTCATAGTTTAACTTTATTTATTTATTTATTTTTCTTTGTTTGTTTGTACCAAAATAACAGAGGATAATGTCTTGTTAAATTAAATGCTTTGTCGATATAAAATATCAGCAGATATTATCTCCTCCTTACAAAAAGTACAAGTCCAGACAAAAAAAACTCAAACTCTGGGTCACCTAGGAATCAGCTATGCCTTTGAATGATAATGGTAAATGGTCTGTATTTGTATAGCGCTTTACTAGTCCCTAAGGACCCCAAAGCACTTTACACATCCAGTCATGCACCCATTCATACACTGGTGATGGCAAGCTACATTGTAGCCACAGCCACCCTGGGACGCACTGACAGGACACTGGTGCCACCGGGCCCTCTGACCACCACCAGTAGACAACGGGTGAAGTGTCTTGCCCAAGGACACAATGACCGAGACTATCCAAGCCGGGGCTCGAACCAGCAACCTTCCGATTACAAGGCGAACTCCCAACACTTGAGCCACGATCGCCCGATGACTTAGAGAAACATGTATAATGTGCTTTCTTGTGAGATGTATCTCTATCACACAGAAAGAAAACTTGCTTAGATGATGGAGTAACTTTGTCAGTTTTTAAATTTCACACAACATCATAAAAATTTGGTATCAAAATCCACATTTTTTATTTAAGTGTCTGATAACTGGAATATATGTCTTGAATTTGTAACAAATGAATACATTTAAAAATAAGTACAACATTTAGCAGTTATGTTTTTGATTTCGATAGATCTCTGTGTCAACTGACTTGCATGTGCTTGGATGGGAAGCTTCCCCTGTCCAATGTGGCAGAGCAATTCTGTATTTATGTGTAGCAAAACATAATGATTTTCTTCATGCACAATGTATTTTAAAGATCTGTCACAAGTGCCTAAAACACTTGAATCGTACAGTGGTTCTGATTGGAAAAAAATCACTGCAATTTAATAGATCACTAACAAATAGGAAAGTGTTGCCACCGACAACGAAGCATCAGACAGAAGCCCTTCTTCTTCCATTCCTCCTGACCTGTTTCCTTATGTCACTCTTCATATCCTACATTTCTTCATTTTCCTTCAGCTTCTCTTCCCTTTTTCATCCTCCGCACAACCCCTCCTCTCCCTTCTTAGGGGTTTAGATTGGTAATCTCAGATTATTTCCCACCAGATGATTAATCTATCATTACACAACCACAGCTTGTCCTTTGCTGGACCATGATGTAAAATGTACATAAACAACCATGGAGCTATTTTAGCATTCTGGCATTGGCACAGGCACTATCTCTCATTATAACTTCCACATCTCCTCTTTGTTTCCAGCTTTTTTTTGTAAATATGCTTTTTTTAAAGCTTCACACGTAAGTGTCGTAACTAACCCTAATGACAAGATATTTACAGTATTTTAAGGTTGCATGTACTGTTCAGTATTATTTTTGGTAATTGTTTCTTATAACTTTGGAAAGAAATAAACAGTAAACTTCACAACAAGCAATTTTGTGAGTTGCTGGGCAAAAGACATCCTGACAATTACAATATCTTTAAATTAATGTATTTTAAGTGTTCCTTCTGCCTGATGTTGCTATCACTTGGTATAGCGACGTCTATCACTGTGTCCTTTTTCTGCTTAATATCTACTATTATTATAGCCGGTTGGTGAGCCATGAGCCATTGAATGATAAATGAGGAATTTTGTACAAAGCCCTTTCAGTGCTCAAGTAGAGTAGAAAGGTGCTCCATAAGAACCAATCCATTTACCTGTATATAAGTTTGTGTAAGCAATCTATTCAGGTTTAAGTTAAATGCACTGCATGCACTTTAAGTGCAAATGTGTTATTATTCTGAGCCTTGTCCTGTCCAGGTGGCTCTTCTGTGTTGTGCCATGCTTTTATGGAGTGGCTGTTTGGTTTCTCCAGTCTAGAGGTCTGAGCACTCTTCACTGCACTGCACAGCATATACTATGTTGTTTGTTCTGTTTGTCATTTTGTTTCTTCCTAGTTGGTGTTGTGACCTTCTTTTTTGTGCATCTGTGCTGATTTGTAAACTCAAACTGAAAGCTCAGTTGGGATAAGTTGGATGTTTTAAGAGCTTTCTTAATGTATGTGTTCTTTTTCTTTCCCTTTTGGCTTAAAGGCAATGTTTTCTGCCCGGTGTTACAGGATACTGATTACTCCAAGCTTTTGTTGCAGAGGGTGGTACAAGTCAAAGAGTAGGTACTGGTCTATGTGTATAAGTTTCCAGCAAAGTTCAATGCTGAGGTTGAGACCCAGCCTGGAGACCAGTGGCAGAGATGAAGCAGTTGTGGAGACTGACTAGAAGGCTATGCTCCGGTAGTGTGGCTGGAAGCCAGCATCAGTGACCCTCAACAGGCTGGTGACAAAAGAAACAGAGACCTTCAAGGTGGTTTTACAAGGGGCTGGTAATGAAAGAGGCAGAGGCCTTCAGGAGGCTGGGAACAAAGGAGTCCCTCTGGAGGCATTAGAGCTTTAAATAAAAAGGCAGATTGGGAGAAAGGAGAGTTCCTTTATGAACCTTAAAGTAACCTCGAGTTGATCTCAAAGCTTTGGTCATGTGTTCTGCTTAAGTATTCTAGAGGTGGGGGTTCAATAATGTGAGCAGTTCTAAAAATGAGTCGCACACCTGAATTACAATAATGAAAAGACCTTGGTTTCCTAAAAACTTGATTATAAAGGTGCTTAATTTGTTTTAGTGTTGTAACCCTCTCTTGGGATACGAGGATATGCAATAGTTAATGTGAGAAAATATAATAGCATTCAAGAACACTCTTAATGCTTTTCTCATAAGTACATTACAAATTTGTTGAAAGATAACTATGTTGTGTTTAACAAAGTTCACCCTTTTTTCAGTGATAGAAATGTGAATATAAGCTTTTCAGATTTCCCCATTTTCCCCATCAGCTAGAAAAGCACCATGGATGTTGCAACCAACTAGGCTTTTTTTTAAACAGCATAGTATGCAAAGCATTGACTCCACAAGTTGATAGCTGAGAGTATTTTTAGCATTTTTACGAAACGTTGCTGTTAGTATTTGGCAACAGTGGTAAAGTGGGTGAGATCAGCTTCAGCCCCTGAGCACACTGAATTTCCATATGGACTTTTTTTCTTGTCCTTTTGCCTAACACAACATCAATTACAAGTAACAGTACCGTGGAAAAATATGAACAGAAAATATAGAATTCCAGTGATTCAAGCATGAAGTCTGTGAATAATTCCTGGTTTTGCATGTTTCTTCTGATGTAATTGAAATAGAAAAGTTATGCCTGTGAGTCTTTTTGCTGTACATTTAACATGTTACTAGTGGCTGGCTGTGTTTTCTGTGTTTGTTTTGTTTCATAAGTTTTGCATCTCTGTTACGTTTCTACCTCATTTTCTCTATTTGAATGTCAGGAAGACACATTAGAGATACTAATGCAGTGAGTCAAAATAGATGCTTGTTTTTCATGTTTGACAGATATTGTGGAGTTGAACAGCTGTTATTTATTTAATTTACCATTTGCCAGATTACATCCACAGCCAGTGGGCAGTAATGAAAAAGAAAAATGCTGTGATTGGTGTTTGGATTTTCCTGCATAGAGAAATGAGTCAGCATGAAAGATTGTTGAAAACTTTTTTACCTGATTAATAATGTAGCAAAAACAAAAACTGTGGAAACTGTTTTCGATCCATAGTTGAACGACTACACTCTTGATTCTAGATACTACTTTTGTCTTAGGAGAATTTTGCTGCCATCTGCTATTATTAACTGTATACTTTTACACAGTTACCACCCACTTCACTACCAGCAAAAGTCACATCTCAGAATGGTCACTGAGTACTAATATAATACTTTTTGTTTCCTGCACAGCCTCAAACAAACAGCACGAGAAACAGCATAGTCACCAGTCCCAAAGGCAACATCCCCTCTGCTGCACTGGTATGCAGCTCTATGTGTTTCTGTCTGTCCAAAACATTTCTAGCTGTGTGTGTGTGTGTGTGTGTGTGTGTGTGTGTGTGTGTGTGTGTGTGTGTGTGTGTGTGTGTGTGTGCGCGCGCGCGCACGAGAGAGAGAGAGAGACAGTCAAAGAGAGACTGAGAAAGGGGGAGACGTGTATGGTTTTGGTAAAAAAAAAGAAAAAAGAAAAGCTCTATGGGTTGTTGCTATGATTTTGTGTGTTATTCTAAGTTTTCAATCACTTTTAAAGTAACAGCTCAATAATTTTGCTTTTTAACTCATTTCCCTTTCTTGCCAAGAGAGTACAGTTAGGTCCAATCCCAGTAACAAACCCCTTAAAATAAAACAAATACTGACACAGGTTGTACTTATTGGAATTATTCTTTGTGTTCATTCTTTGTAAAGGTGTCCATGCATGTGCTGCTGTAAAAACATGATCCTAGGAGGATCCAGATACAAGCATACATAACCCAAAAGGCACAAAAAGAAACAGTGAGAGTCACTACCCACTGGGGTGCTCGCTTGAGAACTACTAATGGATCCATTTAGGGTTTTTATTTTCTTTTTTAACTGGCTGGTTAATGCATAATAAAATAACCTTGTTGCTGTGGTTGTAGCCACACATCAAGAAGCTTTGTATTGGGTTGTTTCTTGATTTGCAAACCTCTGGGATGGGTCTATACAAGTCAAAAACTTTTCCAGGCATAAATTTGGCAAATCATCCTTTCAAGATGATATGCTTCTATGTATTTGGACCATTTTCAGAGCATTTGCTGTTAAGCAGTCATCTATGGTTGATGAAAATATAGCCGGTGGCAAGTGAAGATTTTTGTTTTTATGCTTGCAGTCACAGCTCAAGAAGTTTCTGCATTCCATCAGTTCTACTTTAATGTCCCCAGGACAGTAGAACTGAGAGTCTCGCTGGGGAACCAATGCATGGTCCACATCTCTGTAATTGTTTAAAAATCTAAAAACACTAGGAGAATGCACCTGGTCTCACTTCCAATCAAAACCACTTTAAAAGGCTTACAGCCAGGAGGCTGTGAAACGTTGCACTTTTCAACCAAAAACTGAAGAAAACTGATTAAAATTTGCATCAATTTGAAACAAAAGTTGACATTTATGGTACCTATGTCAACTTGTTAAGGCTGTGTGTGCGAGCAGGCAGGGATGAGGACCCAAATGCAGGACTCGTGGAGACAAAATTGCAACTCGAAACCACAGATTTATTGCTGGCAAAGAACAAAAACCAAACCATGAAAGCACTAACTGGAACACACAGGCAAAATCTGAGGGTACAACGCAACAGGGAACAAAGGAAAACACAGGGCTTATATACACAGAGGCGTAATCAGGGAATGGGAAACAGGAGGGAGACACAGCTGGGAGAGATTAGGGCTAACGAGACAGAGGGAACTAAAACTAGATTCACTGCACATAAGGCATAGACCTTCAAAGTAAAACAGGAAACAAGAGAAACTAAAACACACTGGAACACGGGACTATCAAAATAAAAAAGGAAACATAGCCAGACGTACACTGTGACAACACGAGCAAGTGAGCTAGAAGGGACACTTGAGAGAGGGAGTGAGACATGAGGGGCTGAAGAAAAACATACATGGATACACATGACAGAGCAAGGGAAACATGTAAACAGGAAGGAGAGACGAGACACAAGGACACACAAACAGAGGAACACAGGACAAAGACACAAGGGGAACCCAATAGAAAAGAAACTAAACTGATCGTAAACAAACTCATTAATGTAATAAGAATGACCTCAGAACTAACCAGTAAACTTAAATTACAAAAATTACTTTTTGACAATAAATGCACCTAACAATAAGTTATAAACAGCTTTGGTAGATAAAATTCTTTGGGATGCATTGTTTTGGTCTTTCCATGATGAAGTTAACCTGACTTAGTCTTTTAAAATTTTCTACACCACTTACTGTATATGTGTGGCAGAATCACATACATGTAGTACACTACCATACATTGAAAGTTATTGTATACAAGATTAATAACTGCATTTATTTAAATTATAATGAAATGAATGGGATTAAAGTGATCACTTTGATGAGGGAGAGAATGCATGCGACAGAGAATTTAGTTATCATTCACAATTGTGGATTTATTGGGAATTTAAGGTCATCATTTACCATGAACTCTTTCCAATCTTTAACGTACTATTCAGAATTTTTACCATCTTTCCATGTGTTACTCACATCCTACGCTGTGCTTATCTTTCTCTTATGTCTCTCAACCTTTTTTTGCCATCATGAAACACCTTCACTTGTTTCCACAACTTCTTTCTGTTTTCTCCCCTCTCTTTCTCTCCATTCTTCCTCCAGGAACCTCAGACTACTGTTATCCATAATCCAGTAGATGGGATCAAGGTACATCCTCCTCCCTTTTGTCCACATATTATTTTCTTATACTGGTTTTCATTTGTCATTGTCGTCCCTACATTGTTTCTCTAGCCATGTGGGCTAAACTGTATTTTTCAGGGTTTTTGAAGTTTCTTTAATAAATGTGCGCATCTCTTTGTATATTTATGCATGTGGGAGACAGAGAGAGTGTGAGTTGCTTGAGTCCTGTGAGGTGTTTCTTTGTCTTATGGTCCCCTACTGTGTTTAGATCAGTGGAGCTCAATGGTTCTGCCACTGGCTTAGCAATCTTCATATGTCAACTAGAGTGCTACCAGAGTAACCACCATACCACCACTGTACAACCTATGTGTAACAATGGCTAAGAAATGTGTGTCT